>NW_024962250.1:31702895-31914396 GCF_019238085.1 Lagopus leucura
TTATTTTATTTTATTTTATTTTATTTTATTTTATTTTATTTTATTTTTAACTTGGAAATCCTGTCTTAGAGGGCTGCAGCTCCTCTCCTCTAAGGAAGCTTGAGGGATTGGGTTTCTTCAGTCTGAAGAAGAGAAGGCCCTGGGGAGACCTCACTGTGGCTTTCCAGTTCTTAAAAGGAGCTTTTAAACAGGAGGGAAATCAACTTTTTACACTGGTTGATAGTGATAGGGTAATGGGAAATCTCCCCTAAAAGAGGGGAGACTTAGGTTAGATGTTAGGGAGAATTTTTTCACTGAGAGAATGGTGATGCTGTAGAGCTGCTGCCCAAAGAGATGGAGGTGCCCACGGCCAGGCTGGATAGGGCACTGGGCAGCCTGACCTGGTGGGGGGCAGCCAGCTCATAGCAGGGAGTTGAAACTGGATGGGCTTTTAAGGTTTCTTACTACCCAAACCATTCTGTGATTCTAAATACAAGGAAATGTCCAGATGAAGTTTAACAAAAGCAAGTGTAGAGTCTTGCATCTAGGGAGGAATAATTGCATGCACCGGTACAGGCTGGGGGATGAGCTGCTGGACAGGAGTTCTGCGGAGAGGGACCTGGGTGTCCTGGTGGATGACAGGTTGGCCATGAGCCAGCAGTGTGCCCTTGTGGCCAAGAGGGCCAATGGCATCCTGGGATGCATTAAAAAGAGCGTGGCCAGCAGGTCGAGGGAGGTGATCCTCCCCCTCTACTCTGCCCTGGTAAGGCCTCATCTGGAGTACTGCGTCCAGTTCTGGGCTCCCCACTACAAAAAAGACAGGGATCTCTTGGAAAGAGTCCAGCGGAGGGCCACGAAGATGGTGAAGGGCCTGGAGCATCTCCCCTATGAGGAAAGGCTGAGTGAACTGGGTCTGTTCAGCCTTGAGAAAAGAAGACTGAGAGGGGACCTGATCCAGGTCTACAAATATCTAAGGTGTGGGGGGCAGAGTGGCGAGGCCAGACTGTTTTCAGCAGTGTATGGAGACAGGACAAGGGGAAACGGCCAGAAACTGCAGCATAGGAAGTTCTGCACAGATGTGCTCAAGAACTTCTTTACGGTGAGGGTGACGGAGCACTGGAACAGGCTGCCCAGGGGGGTTGTGGAGTCTCCTTCTCTGGGATATTCAAGACCCGCCTGGACACCTTCTTGTGTGACCTGGTGTAGGGAACCTGCTTTGGCAGGGGGGTTGGACTCGATGATCTCTGGAGGTCCCTTCCAACCCCTACAATTCTGTGATTTTGTGATTCCTGTAGTTGCCTCAGAACCTCAGCTTAATGGTGTTTTTTTGTTGTTGTTGTTGTCCTTTGTTGGTTTTGTTTGTTTAAATAAAGTGAAAGCCTAATCCACTCTACTTGTGTATCTTCTTTTATAGCTTTGAGGCAGAGGTCATCTTCTCGCTGCGTTTGCTCTGTAAAAGCCCGGAATCCTGGTGGGAGCCTGTTTGCAACTTTGCAATACAAAAAGTAACTGCTTAGTGTAACTGTTGCAAAATGCAGTCCTTTAATGTAACTATTTATTTAATGGCAGGTTTGGAATGAAGGTGTCTTACTGTTTTCAAACGAGTCCTCTAGAGGGGGATCTTGATGCTTTTATAAACTAAAATGTTGGTCATACTGTTTCAGTTAAGCACCTTGATCATTTGAGAGGAATTGGATACTTATTTTATATATAGAAATATATACAATGATATATATGTATGCCTTAATAGGAACGTGTTTTCTGGATGTTGCTTGTAAGTGTTACAGAATGCAGACCATAGCCTGTGGTTAATTCTTTAAGTTAATGGAAGCATGCTTGTTTTAGTTTGAAAAGTTAAATGAGGAATTCTTACAAGTTCCAGTGTACTACTGCAGCAGTATTTGTAGGACTCTCATTTGTGGCATCAGCTCTGCAAATGCTTTTGTAGATGCTGGTGTTCAGACAGCATTGCATTCTCATTATAATCAAGGAGCTTTTGAGGATAGCCTCTTGTCTGAAAGCAAAGTGTTGTAGGCTAAATAGTTGTAGCATGATGAGCAGTAATGTCTAAATAAGAAAACAAAGCAGAGATAGTGTGTCACTTCATTAATCTTAGCAATTGGAAGATAACACTACTTTTGATTGTAAAGACTAGAGTTTTGAAGATTACTTTTTGTGGAAACGTCAGTTGTTTGAATGCAGTTAAATCTATACTCCATGTGCACCACTGAAATTTTTGGGAATAGGTTTTTTGGGATTGTTACAATGTTAAATTATTCAGCTTGTTATATATGTGGTCTCAGTGTGGGAATTCTTTTCATAGAAGCTTTGGAAAAAGTTTGTTCCACAGTAAGCGGAGATATTCATGCTTTTACTCTCTGTAAGTAAAAGCAAACACTGAGTTTCATGTAGCTTCTGGCATGTGTCTTATGTAAAACTACAGGCTGTGTGGAACTTACAAATTCTCAGCTACAAAACAGCCTTTTCCAACATAGTCACCACCATTAGCTACACATTTTTGCCAGCTGTGAGCAAGAGCCTGCATGCTGCACAGTTAAAATCTGCGCCAGTGGAGGTCACTGTCACTGCCTCCACTGCTGAAATGCATCACCCAGCACCTCACTGTGCTCAATCCACTGTTTCGTCTCCTTAAACATTCAGCGAGCATCAGTGAGTATCAGTGGGTGCCATTTTATCCTCTTGAAAGGATTCGATGATGCACCTTTGCTTCATACACACTTTCACGTCAAATGCCATTGTGTCAGACTGCTCCTCTGCTGCCATCTGTTGCACAGCAACAAAATGCAGTGGGATATTGGTGGGAAGGTTAAGCCTCTGCTGCCAGCATCCAACTCTCATGTTATGGACCAATATAATATGGCATTACTTTTAGAGCAGTCTGCATTTTATTTTTGTTGCCAATTGAATCCCTTCACACATAACAACACAGATGAATTGAAAGAAATAAATACTGTTAGTCTCATTCCAAAGTACTTGTATTCATATTCTTATAAATGAATATCCTAAAATGCTGCATAGTTACATTAGCCTTTGGTTTGTGTGCAAGGGGGAGGGAATGCTATTGCAAGCAAGGGGAGAGTGATTTGCTGTAGTTTGTTTTTCTTTCCATACTCATTTTCATAGTTTTGTCTCATACAAATGTATCTCTGCAAAGCATAAAAAATGTATGCAAAGTGCTTGGAGGCACATTATCAGAGAATCACAGAATTGTAGGGGTTGGAAGGGACCTTCAGGGATCATCGTGTCCAACCCCCATGTTGCATAATTGAATGTACATATGTGCTATAATAGAAAAATAAATTCCAGGAATAAACAGGAATTAAACAGTTAAGGATTTTAAGAACTTAAGTTATTGAAACTGTAGGATCCATAATGAATTGTGCTCTGAATGGTCAATTCTTTGTTGTAGATCATCATTTGGAGGATTCCAGCACGAGATTTCTGGAGTTTGCTGTATCCAGCCATAATGAGTTCCTCACTGGTTGCTTATGATGATTCAGACCCTGAGGCAGAAACTGAAAAAGCTGATGATCTCAGTACCAGCAGACAAGCAAGCCTTCCGAGTTCTTCTGCAAATCCTGTTCAGCACTTTGCACCTGGTATTTTGAGTACAAAATCTACATATGAAACGCAGCTTACTGAGAACACTGGCAATTTTGACATGAGCGTTGTTTGTGAAGATCCCCCTGAGCATTATGCACTGAGTAATAACAGTGATTTGACATCTTATTGTAGGAGAGCGTCCTCTAGTCCTACTGCATTATGTATGTCCTACAAAAACTATGAACAGACATTGAGCTCTTCAAGAAACTCTGGAAATGGTGCTTCTCAGAAGAGAACACATGAAGATAGTCCAACTGCCCCAAAAGGAATCAGACCGTATATCCCTAAAAGGTTACGTCAAGAAAATTCCAGTGCCTGTGAAAAAAAGGAGTCTGATCAAAGCGAGAGCGCCAGTTGTGATGTGAAGCTAGATATATCAGGAGAGCAGACAGTGAGAAAGATATCTGAATTAATTAAGTCATATTTAGGATCCAGATATAAATTAACTGAAGTTCCAAAAAGCTTAATATTTCATATGTCTAAACACAGCGGCCCTGTTAATGCAATCCAGTGGTGTACTGTACGAGAACAAAGTCATATGCTTCTCTCCGCTTCTATGGATAAAACAATAAAGGTAATGTAAAGCAAGATGCTTTTTGAAGTTATCAGCAGGCTTGAAAATACTGTATTAAGTAATGGTTTTCTGGGAATAATGTTTGCTCATGTGTGTGGCAGTTATAACGTGTTCAGAGTGGGAGGAGATGCTTTTCAGTATCAGGCATAAGTGACTGCTACTACAGGTACTCTCCTGGGTCTTATATATATGTGTCCTACTGTAGTCTGAGGAGGCTTTTCACTCTAAGTTTCTTTCATTTTTGAATATTTAATACTTAGTGTATTTTCCTTCTAACTTTTATGACTTTGATTTCAATTCTTAGTTCGCTTAGTCAATATAGTAAGTCTTACTTTTCCTTTCATAATCATAGAATATCCTGAGTTGGAATGGACCTGTAAGGAGTCCTACTGCTGGTTCCACAAAGGACCACACAGAGTCCAAGCCCTATGTCTGAGAGCATTGCCCAAATGCTTCCTGAACTGTGGCAACTCAGGGCACAACTGTGGCCCCAGCAGAGCCTGTTCTGTGCTCACCACCCTCTGGTGAAGAAGTTTTTCCTAACACCGAACCTGACCCTCCCCTCTCACATCTCTATGCTACTCCCTGAAACTTTTTTTCTCAAATTCAGGGGTTTTAAATAAATCTTAGTAAGTAAAGAAGGTGAAGAACAGCTTTTGTATCAGCATATTTCTAAAATGAGAGGAAATAACTCTAAAATTTAGTTTAAATTCCGATTTCATGTTAGGGTGCATTTCCTTCTACTCCTTTCCCCAAAATTCTCACTAAAATTGAGTTTTCTTTGCTTTTTCACTGTTTTATTTGTGGTAGATAATTTAGTGTCATTTAGCTTGACTTTTATGTACGTATATATATATTTATAGGATTGTTTGTTTTCTTTTTCGTTCCCCTGACTTTGCCATGGGGGCATGTGAAGAAGATGCTGATCTCATATCTTTGAAGCAGTGGTGTTCTGCAGTCTCAGACACAGCTCTAGTTTTTTTTTTTTTTCCTCCATGTCTACTAAAGCATTGGTTTTCACAGAAAAGAAAAAAAACCCAGGTCTTTTAGCATGAATAAAGCTTCCACCTTTCCACTTTTTGCGACTTTAACCTGTCAGACTATCCAAGTTCAAATACTCCGAGCATTTTTGTACATCTTTTTCATTGAGGCAAAATAGGAAAAATAAAGGTAATTTTTCTTCTAACAGATCTTGCTTAAAGTACTGAATAATTTAAATCTTGTTTGCTGTCTGATGAACAGCATTAAAAGGAAAATACTAAGATATACAAAAAGTGCTGATGTTTTTTTTTTCTTTTGGTAAGCAGCAATGTATATTTGTGTTGTACAAAATTGTATCTGCCTTTGACTTAAGTATGTCTGAATTTGACTTTGTCTTAAACTGTCCTACCACTTATTTAGTATTTGTTTACTGCCCCTGAGCCTCATTATAGTGTTGAGTGAATGTAATTGTGGATGTACTGAACTTGGTAAAACAATCTTAAAAAAAAAAAAAAAAAAAAAAAAAAAAAGTTGTCATTGCTATGTAGAATTATTAAACAATAATAGCCTGTTGGTTTTCTTCTAATTAGGTAGAAGGGCTGGTGCTACCAACCTTGACTGGAAGCAAAAGTTAAAATTAAAAGTAAAGCTGATTGTCAAAGGAATGGATTTGCTGTATGTGCCCTGAACCATGGGAATTCAGTTTACATGGAGTGTGTTAATATTGGCAACACTTCAGGCTATAGGAGTGTAGAACATTACTTAAGTGACAGCGTAGCTGTTATGAAGCCTATTAAAATGCACTTCAGTATTTTGAAAGGTAGTCTGCAGAGGAATGTCTGGAAATGATTTTTATTGGGTGTTTTTTTTGTTTTTGTTTTTTTCCTTAATGAGTTTGAAGGCTGTTGGTATGAGCTGTAGTGTCTTTACCTTTCAAGCCAGTAGAGGGCACAGTCAGATTAAGCATTGTCTTGATGTTATGCAGCTAATCTCTCTAACTTTCTAGGGTCATGAGCCCACAAATCTCTAAGGACTACAACAGTAATAATTTCTCTTCTGGGAATTTTTTGGCTCTCCACCACTGCCTGGAGTTGTCTATTTACTGATGTAAGCATAAAACAAACAATTGAAAGCAGATGTAGATGTACCTTTTTTTTCTTTCCCAATCCTGTACCTTCCTTCAGCTTTTCCTTTGCTGTTTTCTTCCAAAAACACCTGCTTAGAATTTATAGTTGAAATCCAGGCAGCAGAAGCTCGTTCCTCTTTCTTTTTAATGGGAATATTCATGGTAACAGACATTCAGGATATCTGCAGTATTTACTTTGAGCATCTGATTTGGGTAAGACTCAAAACACAGTTAGAAGCCTAAAATCTCTGTATAATCCAGAGCCACAAAACTATGCACGTTCAGTTTATCATGAATACTTACAAATGAATATTTTTATGTAAATTTCTTTGATTCAGTTCTTCAATCTATGCAGCAAGATATGTATTGTTTGAAGGTATCACCCCGGTATCAGTGGAGATTTCTCAGAGCTGAGAGTTCTGTCTTGCAGATCAAACTGCTATTGCAGGGCAGTTTTTTAATTTTGATTAAATCAGAAGATCTGCAGCCATTTGCATTTTTTCTTTAATTTAGCCAAGCCATTATGCATCTTTTTTGTTCTTCTAAGTATTTCCCCCTTAAATGTTTTATCACAAACTAAGAATTTCCTTTTTGGGAAAGGATTTTTTTTTTTTTTTTAATGAAGAAAAAAGAAATACTTGGAATTAGTTGCCTCAAGTTAGAAATCTCAGTCTCTTTATTCCAATCTAAACAATCATAAATAAATCATCATTGTATGTTTTATATTCCGTACCACACAAGAATTTATCTCAAATATATATTTGTGGTTCAATAAGGCCAAGTGCAGGGTGTTGCACTTGAGTTGGGGCAATCCTGGGTATTTATACAAACTAGGGGAAGATCTTGATAGCAGCCCTGTGAAGAAGGAATTGGGGGTCTGGCTGGACGAGAAGCTGGACATGAGCCAGCAGTGTGCACTTGCAGCCTGGAAGGCCAACTGTGTTCTGGGCTGCATTAAAAAAGGGGATTTTTTCACAGAAGGGGTGGTGATGCACTGGAACAGGTTGCCCAAGGAGGGTGTGGATGCTCCATCCCTGGAGGCATTCAAGGCCAGGCTGGATGTGGCTCTGGGCAGCCTGGTCTGCTGGTTGGCGACCCTGCACATAACAGGGGGGTTGAAACTTGATTGTGGTCCTTTTCAACCTAGGCCATTCTATGATATCTGAAGTTTACCTGAAACTGGGGAAGATAAGTTGTCTTATTTTGTTCTCCTGCTTTAACCGGTATGCGCTTTGCCATCTTCTTTATGAATCACTTTAAGTCATACTAGAATGTTTGTGAAAAATGAGTTGATGTTCTCAGTCTCTGTTGACTGAAGAAAATAAGCTAGTGTTGGGAAAGATAATCTGAAGCTGTTTCTGTAAATTCTTAGTATTTAGGAAGGAATGCACATTTTCAAAGGCTTCTATATTTTTTCATTAAAAGTATTTTTAATTAAGGATTTTTGTGTATGTGTGTGTTTGTCTATGGATGCATATAAAACAAACAAAACAGTTATCAACTGGTGCTGTTGGAAAAAATCACATATCATCTCTGGGGCGTAATACTCCTGAGTAACACTTCTACCAGCAGATGGGGCTCTGCAGCATCTTAGAAAGGGATGGCAACTAAATTATTCTTTTAATGAATCATATATTAGTATTAAATCGATATTTCCTCCATTTTGTGTGTTGAAAGACATTAAATCTAAAGTTTATGGCTGTGTTGCAACCCATGTCAGAAGATTTCATGGAAACTTGAAAGTGAGATAGAAATTTATGGGGAAGATTTGTGTATTGCAGATTAATTACCCAGAGTAGTTCTTCCAACTTGGAAGACTTTGTAGCAGTATGGATTGAAGAAGGAGGAGTTTAAAAATAAAACAAAAACAAACAAACAAACAAAAACTCTCGAATTTATACTTCGGCAGTGGTCTTTTGCCCTCAGTTTTCTCTGAATTTTGAGCTTCCTTTATACTGAGGAAGCAATTGCCAGCTAGGTGCTTGTAGCAAGCAAAAGAGGCAGCAAACCTGATTCAGATTAGGGAAAGTGCTATTTGGAGCTCTTAGTGTGGCAGTGCTCTTCACTAATGCATTGTAACTGTATTTTCAGTGGCTTCCATTTCTAGTTTAAGTACCTGCAGGCTTATCTCAATCTTAGTTCAAACTGATTCCAACCTGTTTTCATGGGATAACACTTTTTCCTCTATACCTGCTTTTTCAGTAGCTGCTATAACTGAATTTTAGAATGCTCCTGCCACTTTTGGTTTTGTGCATTTAGACACAGAAATAGTGATTATGATTTTAATTTTGGCTGAAAAGTTTTGTATAGATTTTAAGACTGAACACAGCTATCAGAGGTACCTAATTTTTATAGTGTTACAGTACATTCTGGAAACCAGACCTTGTTTCTGCTTTAGAAGTCCAAATATGGAATTTTGGATCCTATGTTATCATTTAATATTTGTTTTAAGTAGCAGAGTAGGTAAAAAGTTGTATCATGAAGGATATGTTTACCAATTTACTGTGTTGATCTTGTTATATCTTTTATTTGTAAAACCAAATAATTGCAATAGAGCCCCGGAGATGTACATGTTTTCAGTAGTTAGTGGTGCTGGTCTTTGTTTTTTAATAATTGTTCATAGCAAGAATAATGATGTGGATGGCTTTTTTAAAAAATACATATTTTAAAAGATACCATCTTTATACAATAATGTTTGTATGAACTTTCAGTTGTGTGTCTTATTTTCTATTTGAAATGTTGGCATCTCTGTGAAATATTTCCTCGTTTTCAGTATGTTCATGTTGCATAAAGGAGCAGGATCAAGGAAAGAAAAACTTTGACTCTTTAGCATATGAAATCTATGCTAGTAGAAGATTAATGGGATGACTTGTAACACATTGGAAGTTTTTGTTACGCTTTTTGTTTTCCACTTGCCTAGTTGTACTCCAGCTTAGCTGAATGACAGCTGAACCTATGGAAGGAAAGTGAGCTTTTAAGATTGGTTTAACATTGTCAGCTTTTTCAGAGATGTTAGATACTTCTGGTTGAGATTGAGGATCTGTCTAGCACAATGGTCAGTCTCTAGTGGATTGCATAAGTAGATGCCAAGAGAAAGTGAGCATGACAAAGATTTATGGTGCCGTAATGTCCTCCTCTGGCCTATGCTTGTTTGAAAGTCAGGGGATTTGTGAGCTCCAAAGCAGTTCATCTTTGTAACTGACTCAATAGATCTCTGCTGGATACTTCTCTGGTCTTATGAGACTATTTTGTCTCCAGGCGTTAGCTCCAGGGTGTTATATTACTTATTCTGGACAAATCTAGTCTATGGGTTTTGCTTCCCAAGTGTGTCAAATAGTACAAGAAATGCTTTTTTTTCCTTTTCTTTCTTTTTTTTTTTTTTTTCCTTCCTAGATTTTCAAAACCTTCATTTCTTCATTTGTTGTTATGTGTTCTGCAAGAGAAATGACATAGTAGGATGTCTGAGGAATTTGTTATTCTTAGTTCTGCTGCATTGGACGGAGAGCAAGGGAAAACAATAGCTTCTTTTCATCCATAACATTGATGGTAGCAATAGAGACTTCCTAGACATTACTGCTACTCTGCGTCAGAGTAACAAGTTCTAACATTTGTTTTCAAGCATTCTGCTAGCAATTCATTAGAAAGAGCCATTATAGATAGTATTCTACAACTTTGTTCCATTACTTGTGTGTCTATTTGTATGGAACTGAATTCAGGCTGCCAGCTTGCTTCCTTTAAGCTCACGGGTAGCTGTCTCCACTAAGCTAGACTCAAACTATTTAATGAGCAGTATGAGCTATGGCACTGCTAGTACCCCCAGCATTTTGTTTCTTAGATCTCTGACAATGTTCCTTTAACTGTTGCTGATGCAGAAGATGAGTATTTGGGAAGCCTGTGCATTCTACTTTAAATGAAAAACTTTCAAAGTGACTTATTCAATGTTAGGACACTTGTAATGCTAGGGCACTTCTTGCTAATAGCAAGAAGTTCTTCCCATTATTTTGAAAGTGGCAAGGAGCTTCATTTTGGTCACTGTGCTGTGACTAACGGAGCATGTGGAAAATAGAATTATCATTCTCTTGTTGAAGATGCTATTGTTGATGAACCTACTAAATAGGCTATTCAGAAATATTGAAGCTGTTTTCTCTTAATGGTGCCTCGTTGCCTCATCTATTTATAACTTTTTTTTTAAGGAATTTGGGCTCTCTGAGTATTAGGATGGACACATGCTTGTTTGATTTATGTGTGGATGTAGAGTAATGCTTACTGAGTGCTGAAAGTGCTTCTCTGTATATCGCATCTCTTTATAACCAAATTATTTCATTTTATTGTTGCCCATAATACCTATTTCATAGTGAAAGAAACATTGTGCAGGAAGTAGTGCATCTGACCATCAGCGAAAGCTCCTGACTATTTCTGTCAAGATGATAATACAGGTCAGGAGGTGATAGCCAGCTCTTACACAACTGTTCTGCAAAAGCCATTAATACAAGTTGGCTAAAAACAACTCCTGAAGGTGGTGGATTTTGGCCTCTTCATCACAAAAATTTGGCTAGGGCTTGTTCTACATGTTGGTGTGTTAATACCTAGATGAGTTTAAAGATTGCTGTTACACGGAGATTTATTTTTTAATTATTTTCTTGCTTCCAGCAATGTTGTTGTCAAGGAAACAGAAATCCTTGTAATGCCTTTGTTCACTTTCTCAGAATCCACAGCTGGAGATGACTTATATTTTTATATTTTTTTTATTGTGCTCTCAGTAGTTGACACACTCTCATGCCTTAAAGGATTTTTCAAAGGAGTATGTTTCTTTGAGTATAAATAGCAGCATCCTGTTCTCTCCACTGCTTGATAGGCCATTGTATTCTATCCTCAGTTAAAGAAAATTAAATGCAATGCTCAGTTGGATGGAAATTCATCTTAATACTTGTGTGAGAAAAAGTATTAAAAAGGCAAAAAAATCGGTGAAGCTCAGCTTCTGGGTTAGATTTCCTGTTCTGTAAGGGCATCAGTTTTACTTCATAATTCTGGAAACATTTCCAAGTGTGGTCTCAGTAAGGAATACTAGAGCAGTATCTAGTGCTGAGATTTTTTGAAGATGTTATCTGTGAAGAAGTGGAGCAGGGGAAGAGAGATATGTCATGGTATGGCTAATATGCATGTGTTTCCAAAATAAGTGGGAATTACTTAGAGAAAAGTTCAGGAAAAAGAAGTTCTGAAAACAGTGGAACTGATGGAGACTGGCTGTATCTTCAGGCTGGCTGTGGACTGTCTTTAACTCTTCCATCCTTCAGGGCTCCTGCAGTGCTTTTCCCTCTGTTTAGCTTGATTAAATCTTGAGGGAGAATAGAGTCCCTCCAAATTCTCTGTGAAATTTGCTTGAGATTGAGCCACAGGTGCAACGTGACCACATAAAGAAACACAGGAAGTGTGGCTTTTGTGACTAGTTTTTTGCAGCCCTTTTTTTCTGCAGAGATCCAAACAGATGGAATGAATGGAGTGTTGGATATTTGAATGATTATGTGGAAGGATTCTATTTCTTTATATGGAATGAATTTTTGTCACTTTTATTATTAGTTCAAAAAAAAAAAAAAATCAAGTATATAAGGTACTTCTCTGACTTTTTCTTAGAAATCTGACTGTTGTGAATTGCTGAGTTTGGTACCTATTTTCTACTAAGAGCTCTTCCAAATATTCAAAAACTGTCTTTTACGTGGCCTTTAGCAGACTAATAAGCAAACTTGTCATTCCTCCAGCACAGCAAACCCTTTAGCAGAGGGAAACTCAGTGCCAGAGATGTCAATGGAGCAGTGTCCTAATGAAGCTTAACTGATAATGTCACAAATTAAACCCTCCAATTACATGCAGGGTCTCTGTGGACAGCTTCTATATGGAGCAGAACATTGCCTGAGGTGGGAGAAGCATATGGTGGTGTTATCCCCATCTAGATGCTTCATTCCTGGTTAAAAATAAAAATAAAAAAATTGTGATTTTTGGAGCTTGGAAAAAACAGAGAGAATAGTTCTATGTTCTCATGTTACTTTAATACATTGTGGGAGTATCAGTTTTGTCACCAGTTGAGAAATTCCAAATGTGTTTGCTGTTTAAAAATATAAGTAACACCAGTGTAAACTTGTTTCTTTTCTAGAAGTCTATCTTTATAGCTGCATTTTCCATACTGCTATATATATACTTTAAAAAAAAATCTGTACAAAAGTCCACGACATCTTGTGATAAGTATCTTTACCTCTCGTGGTCTGTCAGTGTTGTCAAGGAAACAAATCTTTGAGAAGCTTTGCTCTGCTTTTTCAGGTTCTACAAAGAGATTACTTGTGTTGGATTCATCCAGCACCAGAAGTAGAAACAATTTGCCTGAAGTTTCTCTTACTTTCAGTATGTTTGTGTCCTTGCTTTTTTTTAAAAGCAGACTTTATTTTTAGCATATTTTATTTTAGCATATTTTAGCATTTTTAGATCATAATATTGGTAAATGTACCGAAGGTTGTTGACTTTTAATCTTTAGGTGAAACCTGGTGGAACTTTAACGACATTGTTATATATTTTTGCTATAAATAATGTGTTAGTTATAGATTCCCTTTAAATCAAAGGGATAAGAAATATAATAAAAACTTTATTCTCTGAAGAACTTGCTTCACTGATATGGAACTTGTGATGTGCCATTTTCCATTCCAGCAATAGTAATCCTACATCTTCAAGGAAAAGTGCACTTTGTGGGTATTCTGGGAGTCTTTGATTTGTCTTCTAGTATATGCACGCTGGGATGTGCATTTTTATTTCATTTTTATTTTTTAAATTTAAATCCAACTGCAGATTTGTCTTCTATGACTTATCTTAAATGGAATTGTATGTAGGTTGCTCTGAAAGTAATGCCTCCTATTTATTTCCATGGAAACAACAACAGAGAAGTACAGCAACACTATTTGATAGACCAAATTCTTAGCTTCAAAATGCTGTTTTTCAGCACAGTCACCACTATTAGCTATATTAACTATGCATCTTTGCCAGCGATGAACTGTAGCCATGCTCATAAAAATCTTCAACTGCTGTCACCACTACTGGAATGCACCTCCCACCTCCTCACTGTGCTCACATCACTGTTTGGTCTCCATGAACTTTTAGCCAGCACTAATGACTGTCAATGGGTGCCATTATTTCTGCAATTAGGAATTCAGTGACACACTTTCAGAGCTCCCCACAGATGCTTCTACCTTTCTTAAATGTTTAAATTGGCTAAGGGCTTAAAGATTCCAGGTGGGAGGGAATGACAGATAGTATATACTGCTAATGTTAAATGCATACCAGAGGTGTAGCACCTTGCTGCATAAAGTAAGATTTCTCTAATTCATCCTATTTAGGCTTGGTACCTACTTCCAGATAATTATTTCCTCTCTTCATTAATTTTTCTTATTCAGAACATTTTAATTAGTGGCAAGAATGTAACTTTTGCCACGTGAGCAGGATCTCTTCATCAATGGAAAACTTTAGTTTGGTGCTGGAAAAATGGGGTGTTGCAGACTTGCAGTCATTGGTGTTGGTGACTGATTATTGCAGTTTCTAAATATGCTATATCTATAATTGTGCAAGGGCTGCTCAGGGAAAAAAATTATTTGTAACTACAAACAGGTGAAGCTGTAAGGATGTTATAGTCCTACAACTTAATTATCTTGTATGCAGGTAATTCAAGAAGGGCCTTTGAAAGTTTCACTTCCTTTCTTGTAAGTATTTCTAATAGCTTTTTGTCAGCATTTGAATTTAAGAAGCCTACATTTTTTAACAAGGTTTTCATATCTGCAAGGTGAAATAAGAGGCTAATGTCAGTGCAAGATATGAATTACTTTAGAGAGGCATCAGTGCCACTAGGTGGTGTGCATTACGAGTTTCTACATTTCCAGTGACTTATATCCCTGCTTGCTTTTTTTTTTTTTTCCCCCACTTTCTTTCTATGACTGCCAGTCTTCCTAGTCAAACCTTGATGTTTTCTTGTCTGTTCTTGGTAACATTCCTCACCTTTCACTGACATGTGTTTCCTCTTTTTCTTTCTGGAGCTTCTGCCTGCTTCCTATCCAAACTCTGTGCTTGTGGTACCAGCTTTGTCAGCTGTGAGGCTTTTAAGTAATTACAAAAGGAATCAGTTGTGCATGCATCTCATTTTACTCTTTCCATTTGCATTTAGTAAATCTGAGGGTGAGCAGGACTTGTTATTCATAGCAGCTGGCTTTCTCTTTGAAGTTAAAGCTGAGAAACACACCTTCACCAGGTGTTGCATATTCAAACCTCACTTATCCAAGTATTGTAGTGCTGCTCTGTTGGAAGAAGACCACATTCTCCCTCTCCACGTTGTTGAAATGAGAGTTCTCATATACTGAGAAGGTGAGACAGCTGGTTTTCTTTGTTAAAGCTTGGCAGATGAGTTAAAGTCAACTATGTACTTTACAGTGCAAAACATTTAATTAATTTAGGAAATTAAGTCTTAATCTGCTAGTATTGTAATATTACTAGCTATGAGTGTCCTCAATGCTAGTGAAATGCATAGCTGCTTTACAGTATTAAGAACTTATTTTTGAAATTAAATACTTTATTGTGAGTATGTTTAAGACTGCATTTTGTCCCTGATTTCAGTGGGCTAAGAATTGTCTGCATTTTCTGTAGAGTAGTGTTTTTCATGTTTTTTTCTTTTTTTCTCCCAATTACTAATGTTCTCAATGGCCTTGGAAATAATAATTTAGTTTATGTTACTGAGAAGATGAGTAGTTAAACAAAAAATGTTACTTGCTAAGCCAACTGATGTATGAATGGAAGACTCATTGGAGTCCAGACTTTCAGGTGTCTGTTTTCAATCATTAGCTGTATACCTACCCTTGTATTTGGACGTTACTTCAAATCAGTGTGAGAAATAAGGACATCAAACTCTTAAGAGAGCCAATCAGTTAATACTGCGGATGATACAGAATATGCTAATAAATTGGGATTAAGTTATTTCTTGCAGATAGAGATCTGCACTCAGATACAATTCTACCATTATTTGTAGAACTTTTGTAGCAATGTTACTGTGTGCTATTGAAGGAAAACTGCTAACAGTGTGCATGCTTACAGTGCATCTGGCAGCACTATGCAGTAGAAGAGCTGCCAGCGATTTGATGGTTAGGTTTGGCAGAGCTTGTCCGGAGCCGTGGTTCTTGCTGTGTTATACTCTCCCAGTGAATAATGTGCAAGAATGAGACAGCTAAAACTGCTTCTTTTGGTTTACTGTGTTTGTGCTTTTTTTGTTTTCTTGAGTGAGTTTGTGGTTATTTGATTATGTTGATGTATATATGCACATAAAAAGCTCTAAAGCATATGGATGGCCTTTGGTGATTCACAATGTTGTATTTAAAAACAGTATGCTAATATACAGTACAGTCTAAATAGAAGTGTTTTGAAGTTGGTATTTACTGTTTAATTGTAGCTTAATGTAAAAACAAAAACCAAACAACACCCCATAAAAAATTGGTCAATATCAGTTTTCTCCCTATTTTCAGAAATAGCTCATAGGTCAACAGCATATAGATATGCAGTCCTTCAAAAGCTGCGAATGTAGCTGTAAAACCATACTTATTATCTGAGTAGAGCGTCATTTCTTCCTCTAGTGATGGATATTCAAAATCTACAGGGTGCAGGTAAGTCTTTGAATGTATCCATCCAGTCCTTAATTACCCTGTAGGGATCAAGGAGGCTTACAACAACTTGTCTCTTGAAGCGCTGGGAGAATGAAATTGAGGTGTTTTAACGCTTGGGATGAATCTTCACTTTTAATAGAGCATAAGTGTGTGAGACTTGGAAGTGATCAATGCTAATGAACGTGATATATGAAAGTGAAGAGAAAATCAGATTATTTAATAAATGGCTATAATAATTTAGCTAATCATCTCCTAGGGAGTTGTAATACATCTACTCTTCTCCTGATGTTCTCCTTCACCCGCTGGCAAGTTACTAAGTGTTTTGGGGCACAAATATTAACTGCTATTGACCACTACTCTATGACTGTGCTTTTAGGTATTTTGAATTTATTAATATCACTCTTACTATGCACTATACAATTACACTGTGAAGTTGATGAGAAACTGCCAAATTCATGCCATGTTATTCTTCCTCTGTATTAGCAGAACAATAGAAAATGTTGTGTTTTAAAGTAATTTATAATAGCTTCTTGTCATTATATATTATTTTCCCTTGAGTTACTTAAATTATGTGTAGCAAATTGGTCTGCTTTAACCGTGTCACCCCAAATATACCTAATACTGTATATAAAGCAGGTAATTTCTCTGAAGGGATTTATTTTTTTCTTTCTGAGACGATTAGTATTTGTGATGTACAGCTATGGGCGGGAATTTACATGGTTTGCTGTAGTTGGCTTATCCTTCTGCTAAAATGTGTCTTCCTTTTCACATTGTACAATGCCTAACTATGCCATTCTAAAAAGCAATTCCAACCTTTGGAGAATACCCAGCTTCTTTGCTGGGGGCTAAAATTGCAGTAGCTTGCTGGACATGTAGCATAGCAGTTGGCCTTCAGTTAACACCTGCTTGGCTGACCTGACTTGCTTTAGGCTTGCCGTTTATTTGTAATGTCAGCGCAACATAGACTCCTGCTGCCCGTTTTATTCTGTTGACCACTTTACATTGGAACAGAAGAGGTTCACATGAAACTTTCCAAATTTCATCAGTATTTCACTGTGTTTGTACATAGTATGGACTTTTCTTGCCCTTCTATATTCTCAGTCTTACTCCGCTGTATTTCTGTTTTAGATAAATCTATAAATCTGGGTAGGTTTTTCTTTTTTTTTTTTTTTTTTTTTTCCTAATACATGCTTCGAGCTCTCTATGAAGAACTGAAGTTATGGTTTGATAATTTGGCTGATGATCACCTTTATTAGAACTTGTAAGGCAGTGCGGTCATAATTCTCACAGCTATTCATGTCCAGAGGCTTTATAATCATTTTTTTTTTTTTTTTGTCTTTGCCCATTTACAGCTTAAAGAAACAGATATCAGAGAGGGGAGGTACCCCTTCTCCAATACAAAGTTGGGAATTTGAGGGATATGCGTTGCTTTGAGTGAGTATTGTCCCTTCCGTAGTGAGAAAAGGCAAAAATCCAGCTGGCTGCTGTTGAAAGTAGGGTAATGACCTGAAGTATGAATACCATGTTCTCTTTCTTGGTCTCCAAGTGGTTTGTTGCCAATGCTTCTGATGCACCTTTGAAGCAGAGCACTAAATGTGTATTTATGTAGATAGGTAGCAGCAGTAAGCATTTTTTAGACAGTCAGGAGTTTCTTGGCATTAATAATTTTCAAAACATTTAGTTATTATTATTATTATTATTTTAAGAATTGCTAGGGACACTTTTCAGTTATAGAACAAGGTTGCTAGTCAAAATGGATTGAGAGGTGCAGACCACTAGGATGTTCTTAAAACATGCTATTATTCACACTGTTACTTTGACTGGTTAAAATCCTCTGTGTCAAATAGTTTGAGAGCAACAGAGGAAACTTAATCTATCGCACTTCAGAATTCTGCCAAAATGTTTCTGCATCTTTGAGCATGTTACTCATTTATCTCCTTCCCAGTTTGAAGGAAGCTTTCTTTACTTGTAGAAGAATAAAGGATAAAATAGCAAGGTCTCATTGCTTGATGCTCTGTTCTTGAGGGTCAGTTTTTTCCTATTTTCAGTTGTTGTTCATTCCAAGAATGTTGGTCAAGGCCAAGATCAATGTTGATGCTCAAAGTCTCCTTCTGTCTTCAAAGACAGTAATGGTTATGACTTTCCCCTAGCAGCATATTGTCAGTGCACTGTCTGATGTTAATTAACATCCTTGTGCTTTACATTGCATTTCATCCCTGTAATCTGGTGTAATTTATCTTTTCCTAATAATCCTGACTCAGCTGTAAACAAGACGGAAGAAAGTATACAAATAATGTGGATAGTATTCTTAGTATGTGTGTTATTGTATGCCTTGCTTCATGAGGAGTATTTTCAAACAGTTATCGCACACATCAGTCTTATGTCTGTGTACAATTAGGGGAGTTCAGTAGTTTTCATTTTCATCTGATGGTGGTGGTGTGAGGAACTTAGCTTTAACTGTCTCTTCAGAGAAAACAATCAAAATTAGTGTTTTTCTCAGCTTTTGCCCCTGGGGGAGTTTCTTAACAAAGCCGTGTATTTGTGTTTGAACGTGTGTCCCTATATTAGCAGGTAAGCAAAGGTATCCAATTTTCCTGAGCAACAAAATACTTGATTACAGGTCTAATGATAGTTTAAGAGGTGTTTTCAGATGTGCTGAAATCAAAGACTTGAAGCAGATGAACTTAATTATCTTTGTGAATATTCACAATCACATTATGTGCTTTAAATGTCACATTTGGAAATAGGGCCTCATTGCTAGTTAATTAACAATAATTACTCAAGGTAGTACTTATGTTTCTGGAATGTCTTACCCACTGTGAAAAATGTGCTTCTGAAAATTTAGCAGTATAAGAAAGTTTTCATTCTTAGTATTACTGTTGCTTAGCCCCTCTGTTCTTCTTACATCTAATAATGCTGCGTGGAGAGCTGGTTATCCCATTCCCTTTCCTCTGCTACATCTGGACGATGTGTTTAATGCATAAACTATAGCGTTTGATTTCTTTCTTTTTTTAATCAAGTAGTCACTTCCTAGCAGAGTGCAATAGTACTAGCAATAGTAAAATAGACTGACAGTGTAGTAATCCATCATAAAGTGTTACAAAGGTATGTTGACATCTCCAACTAAAGAAATGTGGTTTATGATAATACCAGAAGGTTTTTTCAGTCATAGTGCTCAGTGTGTCATTCTCTGTAAGAATGGCTTTTCTTGGCAAAGAATATTACACAATCCAAGGCAGCTTACTCTACAGCCAAAAAAACCCTCTTAGATCCTAGAAAATCCTTCCTATGTTCCAGTCCTTGGCTTCTCTCTTGCATCTTTCTTTTCTGCCTTTTTTTAGAAATTTAATTGAAAAGTAAAGAGATTCCCTTTTAAAGTTTTCCCCCTTCTGGAATAAATCTTTCTGAGAAGAAATTTTTTTTTTCTAATATCCAACCTGAACCTCCCTGGGTACCACTTGAGGTCATTCCCTCTCATTTTATTGCTGTTGCTTGGGAGCAGAGGCTGACTCCCACATGGCCACAGCCTCCTTTCAGGTAGTTGTAGAGAGTGATGAGGTTTCCTCTGAGCCTCCTCTTCTCCCTGCTGAGCAATCCCAGTTCTTTCAGTCACTCACCATAAGGCTTGTGCTCCAGACCCTTCACAGTTTCGTTGCCCTTCTTTAGACATGCTCCAGAGCCTTGATGTCTTTATGTATCTAATAGGAATTAAGTACCAATCAAGAATATGTTGAGAACTGATCACTAATCTCCATAAATTTTGTGAATAAGCAGAAGCATGTAATACTGCTAGAATTTTGAAGCCAAACCTAAAATATTTGCATTCACTATTATTTTTTTCATATTCATTCAGTAATCCTACTGTACTCATAAAGTAAATATTATGAAGTACATCTCATAGTGAAGTATCATTCTCCAAGCTCTTCATATGCAGCAAAAAACAAATTGTCTTTGATGTAAAGTTGTGTTTCTTAAGTGTTTGCTATTGCAGTGCCAAGGATGGAGAACTCTGGAATCTGCGATCAGGTGGTTGTGGATGTAGCTGCACTGTGTTGCTTTAGTAATGTATGTGAACGTGCAAAGCCAGCTCTGCTGACTAGATGTACATTAGACCTGCTACTGATCTACTGATGCCCTTTGGGATAAAGGCCTTCATGAGATTGTTGTCAGTAGTTTTCTGTTGAGTTAATGATTTAACATGTTACTCCTCAGGTTTTTGGAGGAGAGAGATTAAATCATGTACAGAAGCATTATACGGCAGTCTGAATGATTATATAGTAATGAAACCACATCGCAAGGAGGAATATTAATCACATGCCTCATCACAGAAGATGGCAAATATGAGTACTGGGCCCTTTTCTGCCTAATGGATTGCGTGGATATGTGAAGGAAAAATAACAAAAGCTAATCAGTTCTGTTTTGTGTAAAGATGCTAATGTGTAGATACTTGAATTTCCTAAAAAAAAAAAAAAAAAAAAGGCAACCAAGCAAACAACACAAAAAACCAAACAAACACCCCAAAACAATAAAACCTACTGATTTGTGTGGATGTCGTGCAAATAGATTGGAGGAAAGGAGCTCCTGTAATCACTTCACTTGAAAGGAGAACAGTTTTAAAAAGTACAGTGATGCAGCTGATGATGTATTTTTGTGCTAAAGTGTGGATTAATCAAGTCTAAGTTAACCTGAGAGAGCATAAAGCTGGTCTGGGCTTTGCCAACAGAAGGAACAAGTTAAAATTGTGCTTCTCTTCAGCGCAGATACACATGAGTGTAAAAAACAGGAAAAAGTGCAGTGAACTCAGAATGCTTGAGAAAAATGTGACAGTCAAATCTGTGGCATGAAGGAGGCTGGAAGGGGTGATGAGACTCCCTTCAGGCACATAAGGGCTCCTGGCACTCACCAGGGCCTGCAATGTGTGCTGGTGAGCCAGACTGTACTTGTGGTGATGCCTGCATTGGGTGAGGAAAATTGAGTGGAGTGGTGTGTGTCTGGAGGGAAAAGATGAGAGTCCCACTCTGCAATCTCTCTGCTACATCTAAATGATGGGAATGAATTGACAAAATATCTCGTGCACTGTTGCATACATTAAAGAACACGTAAGTTCTGGAAGA
The DNA here is from genome assembly GCF_019238085.1 of Lagopus leucura. NCBI lineage: Eukaryota > Metazoa > Chordata > Aves > Galliformes > Phasianidae > Lagopus > Lagopus leucura. The sequence continues at coordinate 31,723,971 of NW_024962250.1, forward strand.
CAACCATTCCCATCTGTAGTGCAAACAGCTTCGAGTCAGTAGATCTTAGAGCAGACACTCGATATCCCAGGAGCCAAATGTAAATTCTGAGAAATCCCAAGGTCTTTAGGTCACCCATGCCTTGCTACTCTAGAGATAATTCTTGTTAGTGACCAGTAAATGCAAACATCTGTAACATAATCCCTTGGATCTCAGTGTTGTTCATCCTGTAACGCTTTTCAGCTTTAGGATTTTTTTTTTTTTTAAACAGATTTTCTTCTGAACAAAATCTCTCTTCAGCCATTCAGCAATGAATTACCTAAGTAGGAATTCCTGCTGTAAAGACTTTTGAATCTTGTTTTGATCTCTATAAGGAGAGCATCAGCAAGGAGTCTGGGAAGCAGCTTAGTGCTGTGCATTGTCAGGCTCTTTGATTTACTTAGGAAGTACGTGCTTCCACATGGTGCACCACTGCAAAGTGAAGGTGTTAGGTGGCAATAACATTGCTCTAGGGGAGTGAAGACACCGAACCCTGTATCCAGGGGCCTTTGTCACTTAGATAAATTGCTTGCAAGTGTATTCTTCGGTCATTTAAAAATATTCTGTGTTGTTTTAAGTAAGCTATTGAGACCAACTGTCCTGTTTAGTGCTTTCCTGACTTAACTATTAATATGTCTATTAAAGTATATAGCTGAAATCAAATATCTTAAAGTCCACATCAACATGGATATTACACCTTGATATATGTTTGACTTTTTGCAGTTCTCAGTGCCTCCTTATTTGTGTAGCTCTCAAAGGTTGTGGCTTTGCTGCCTTTCAGGGAGAGAAGTGCTGTGTTATGTGATCAGCTCATTTGACTTCACTCGGTACTGCATAGTTTGGACTGAAACTGGCAGTGGAGCTGTGTAGAACAGAGTTGATGTATAGGGCCTGAGGAGTTGGCATTTCAGTGCCTGGGTGTTTGCTGCATGGCTGTGCAGCCAGCAACTGGCTGATCTGCTACAGGGCTCACAGCTATGACGCTGTGCTCAGAGGGATCTCATCCCATCTAGGGATAAGGCATTTTTATGGGTCTTGAAAGGGAGGCTGGGAAAAGAATGTTTCTGCTGCAATACAATTTCAACAGAGGTATTTCTCCTTTTGAAGAGCAGAGAGGAAATGGGAAAACTTGTGCCATCCTAAAGTCTAGCTGTCAGCCAAAATACTTCAAAAGAAGCATCCATCTATTCAGACTTTTGTCTCCTTCCATCAAGAATTTGTGCTGCAAACTGTTGTAGTCTTTTAAAATGTGTGTGATATAAAGCACAAATACATGCTTGTGCAGAAGGAATCCTTTTTTTTTTTTTTTTTTTTTTTTTGAAATCTTTTGCTGTAATTTCCCCCAAGTTTTTAAATGAACAGTCTAAAGCGAGGGAAAGGAAATGATTTCAGAAGAATCTTGTTAATAATGTTTTGGCTTCAAGGAAGAAAGCTAGAGTTGTGAAGATCTCAGCAATGTAGGAAATATACAGAAGAGTAATGAAAATGAACATGTCCACTTCCTCTCAGCTTTAATCTTGTAACAGAATGTTACTAATAAAAATGTTAAAACTACACAATGATTGTTTTGAAGGAATTTATAAATTCTAACCAACAAATTAATTAAACTCTGGTCCATATTACCAAAAATTAAGCTAGTTGTTCATACTGCTCTTTTTACTTCCATAAGATCGGGAATCAATTTTCTGAAACAAGATGCACTGGTTCCAAGTCACACTCTGCTCCTGCCTTCAGCCTGTTGTTATCCGTGTTGAAAAATTAACTGTTTTTTAAAATTGGTCATTTTTTAATGTATTTTGTTTAAGAGGTTCAAAGCTTAAGTACTTCTGTAGCAAATGATAGGTCAAACCTTGCACAGCAGCAATTGTAGTTCATTAATGTGCTGATGCTGTAGAAGTACCATTCAACAGGTAGTAGTAATGGCTTACGCCTATGATTATGGTACCCTTGGGAACACAGATTGCCCCTAAAGAATCCATAAAAAGTAATTAAGAATAGCAAGTGACTTGACAGTTGGCTTAAGGTAGCTGCATATTGTGTCCTTCCCAGGGGAGTCTTTCAGTTATGGAAACAGACTGAAAACCACTTAGGCTTTACTTTTAAATTTTTTCATAAATATTCAAAGAAAAGAGACGTGGTTGATTTTTCTGTGCTCTCTAATAGTATCCACTTTTAAAGTTGTATTTAGTGAGGAACTGGCTGGTTGCCATTCTGATGCTTCTGCTCTGTGGATATCATGTATCCCTGCAGTGTCGCACCAGACCAGTGCTCTGACTGGCATTTCTCCCATCTCTGTAGCCATTCAGCATCTGTTTCACTGTGGCAAAGCTACATCAGAGCAGCAAGGTGATTAGCTGTGGAAGTGCAGCTGAAATAACCTGAACTTACCTTCAGATTTTTGAGGGAAACAATCTTTCTGATGTGAAGAAAAGAATCTAAGAATCTAAGCAGAGAGGCATTTCCAGTGCCTGAAGGTGAATAGATCAGTATATATCTAATGAATATAGCAGTCATCCTGCAGTATTTTTTCCATCCAAATGCTCATCATGGGGACGTAAATTTACCAGGTTTTCTTAATGTTACATTTAGCAATGTACGTATAAACCTACTAATTGCTTAATGATAAATGATTTGTGTTGTTAAGACCTCTTCAGTTAGAAGGGTGACTTACAGTAGGTAGAATAATATTGAGAGATTGAAATCCAGATATTTGATTCTACTCAGAGGCTTGCCATTTAGTTCAACAACCCTCTTCTCTCAGCTTCCTCAACTCTTGTGAATGCCACCTTGGATATCAGACCTTAATTCTTACATAAGCTAGTGAAGATTAACAAACTTAAAAATTGCAAAATAGAAGACCCAAAGTGAGGATGACGTAGTTATTTTGACTTAGAATACTTATTATGGTGAGAACTGGTAGTTAGTCTGTCTGATTTTAGTTGGCCTTTTTTTGTGTTCCGCTGTTTAAAATGATGGTATGACTCGTAATGAAGTTGTTTTGCTGTTTAACATTATAATGGTGTTTTAATGGCATCTTAATAGTATCTCTGAGGGCTTGTATCAAAGTAGTTTTACCTTCTCATAATTGCATTCCACAACAGACTGTAGCAATACAAGTTATGTTGTCTTAATTTTTTTTCGTTGGTTTCTTAAATATAACAAATGCTCTAAGTTGTCTTTCTGTCAAATAAAGGAAGTGTTAGATGATGATGATGATGTTGTATATAGCTTATCTTCCATACTTACGTGTTTTGTCTCCGAGCAATAATAAAGTAGTCTGAGAGATAGTAGGTTGTAACTTGTTTTCATGAAAACTTATCTATATTACTTAATAACATTTACATGTGTGTTAAGTTGATTTGGCTTCCAGTTAGGAAGAAGAAGATTTCTAATGGTGCATTTTTTTTATTTCTTGTGTATGTGTGACTCTGAAAATAAGCGTTGTGATTTATTTCATACCCAGTGCTTGTTTTGTTGTGTGAAAGCAGTCTGAAGGAAAGTGCCTATTCAGCTTTATTTTTGTGAAGCCCTAGGTGTTGAATGGAAACGGTTTGAAGTCATGACAGATTTAGCAGTCACTTCTACAGTTATGATGTAATAGAAATAAAGTTTTGCTATGAGTTGCTATGTCATGAAAGCACTCACATATAGCTGATATTGAGTAATTCTGATGATTTTCACTTTGTTGCCAAATAAATGACCTGGAAGGCCAAGTTGTCATCCTGAGCTTGTTCATACCTGGACAGTTTTATTTGGGCTCCCATATTTACTGTGCTTGTAACTTTTGAGCAAACAAAAGTTATTAAAAAATAATAGTAATGAAAAAAGTTGGAATGGGTTCCCTAGAGCTGTGGTCATAGCACCAAGCCTGCAAGGGGTCAAGAAGCATTTGGGCAACTCTCTCAGGCACATGATTTGATTTTCAGGTAGTTCTGTTTGTAGCTAAGAGTTGGATTCGATTTTCTTTGTGGGTCCCTTCCAGTTTGGGGTATTCTATGATTCTAATTCTATTTGGAAAGTTCAATTTAAGTAGTGTTGCACCACTTTCTTTACATTAAACAAGAGTTTAAATACGTTGTTTCTGTTTTCGTCTTTCATGTCCCAACATTTATATGTGTGTTCTTTGTGTTCTGCAGCATTTCACCCAGTCAAGAAATGTGTGTGTTATCAAAAAATCCTCAGGTGAAGGACTGCCTATGAAAAGGCTGTGAGAAGTTGGTGAACTGAGCTTGTTTGTTTAGAATCTTTATATGATTAATGATTAAAAAAGAATACCGCAGACCTCCAAACAGAAGTAATATCTTATCCTGGCTTCCCATCTTATCTTTCTCTAGTTCCGGGAACAAATTTTGTCCAAGAAATAGGAATTTACTCATGGCAGTGCTCTCTTACTTCTCTCTTTACTTTTCCATTTATAAACCAAGAGGATTGAACAAAGCATGATTTTCTGGTTAAATTAATTCATTCTGACAAAAATACAGTGAATAGCATTATATTTTAGTTTTTGGTACAGTGAAAACTCAAAATTTAACTTGCTAGTTAAAGTAAATATCTGTGTACCATAGATAGTTTTTGTTTTTTTTTTTTTTACCATTTAGTCTTTTACCATTAATCCTTTTTTTTTTTTTCTTTTCTTTTCTTTTCTTTTTTTTTTTTTTATATCTCTCTCTTTACATCTCTCTTAAGAGCTCCGTTTGCCACTTATGACTTGCAAAGACTCCCATGGAAGCTGTATTAATTATTTCTAGTGACAAAATCTCAGCCAGTTTATGTATTTTAATTTGATTTGTTGGTCAGATTTTCCTTGTGCTGAAGGTTATTTGTGGCAGTACAGAATCATTAAGTATATTCTCAGCTCAGGTTGAGTGTAATAGCTGTTATTAAGACTTTGCCAAGGACATTCCCATGATGTATATGATGAGATTCATAGCAGTTTTGGATTTTAGCTGTGGTTTTTTAACTTATTTTTTATAGAATTCTACTTAATTAATCTGTTCCCTTGCCAACTGAAAACGTCGATGCCTTGACCCAAAAGCTTCAGAGAATCGTAGAATTGTTCAGGTTGGAAAAGACCTTGTGCGTATAGTGCTTCTGTAGGCATTTAAAGGTTTCTAGGTCTTAGAGTCATAGAATCATTGAACCATTTAAGTTTGAAGAGGCCTTTAAATGTCATCTAATCTAACTCCCCTGCAATTAACAGGGACACCTCAGCTTGGTTAGATTGCTCAAAGTTCCATCCAGCTTGACCTTGTGCATCTCCAGGAACAGTAAAATTGAACTTTGCATTGGACAGTTTCTTCTACTTTGAGGTCTGTGGCCTTTCTGGTCTGTTAGGAAATAAGCCTCTAGAGCACAATATTCATGGCACTTGTGTTTTCCCTATCTCTTTGATGGGCTGCTTGGGAGTTGTAATCACATCCATCGTGCCCTGAAGGTTAGGGTGGCCAGATGCTGTCAGTTGGTGGGCCGGCTGGGTACTTTCTGTAACTCTTTGAATGTATCACTGTTGAAATTATTGTTGAATTCCTGGTAATTGTTTTGAACAATAAATAATGGCTTTATGTGATTGGCAAAATCGGTTTTCATACTGCTGTCTGGTTTCTATTAGTACTGCTAACCAAGTTAGCAGTATGCTACTGGTATGAGGTATGGTAATTGCTGTATGCTTCTGTCAGAATGAAATCCTCAACAGAAAAATACCTATTATATTAGTATCTAACGTACTGTTCTCTTATAAGGAGACACTTTCCACCTCATTGGTTTAACAAATGTACTTGAAACAATTTAATGTTATCTTTTTGTTGAAAAATGAAGTGAGACCTTATGCTAGTTGTCTTGGCTAATTTAATTTGTTTTTTTTTGCTACTTTCTGTTCTCCTTCTTTCTACCATAGTGAGAGTATTTCAGTAATAAACCTTCCAAATACAAACTCTTAATCGGGTATTAAAAAAATAATCAAGTTGGCATTTCTTTGAGTCACTTGTCCTACTGCTTTGGATTGATAAAATAATAGTGTTTTGAAATAGATCAGCTCCAAAAAGGAAGTTAGTGGAATTTACTAAGTGCTTGCTGAAGTGACAGCGTTGATATGTATCTTTTACACCATGTCTAGATTAGGAAAATGGATGTCATTTAAAATATGTTCCCTGGCACACTTTTAAACATTCTAACAGTAAGTATTCATAACATTCGAAAATGTGCTAGCTTTTCTTTAGCTTTACAGATTCTGCTGAAAACCTCTTTTAAGGGACATTTACCTTTCACATGAAGGTGGTATGCCCTTAAATCATATTCTGTGTAACAATCTGAACACCTATTTGCATCCTACTTAATTGAAAATTGATTAATACAGAGCACTTAATAACGTATAACGCTTAATACATATAAAGCCTGATATGGGCTCTTGATTTTTCCAGACCCTTGGTTCATAGTTGCACAGGACTGTTTCTTAAACAGTATCATTTTGGTTATGTATCTGGGATTTTTTTTTATCATTCGTGAAGTAGAAGCCATTGATAGAGGAAGTTCATAATTAAGATAGAATGACATGGCATGTTTAAGTTAAGGGGAAAGAAGTTCTATTATTTCAATATGGATGTTTTTGCTGAAACTAGCTTGAATTGATGCATTCAGAATTTTTAAAATTTTGTTGTGCATGGTCCTGAAATTAATTTATTGTTTATTATTCTTGTCTCTGCTGAAATTCTTTTATTTATGCAAATTTTAAATGTGTACAACTTCTTGCCTGATGCTTCTAAACTCTAATTTATCGCAGTTAAATCATTGTTCTTGATTTCATTGTGCAGTTGACTGCCTGAGTAGATGCATCTCTTTCTTTCTCAAATTAAGGTGGCTATATTTTACTTTCTGTAATCCAATTTGCTTGGAGGCCAGCACAGAATAGATAATCACAGAACGCCAATGAAAGATACACATTCAATTCCTAATTCATCAGTCACGTGTTAGATTAGTTCTCACAACTTTTGTTACTCTACTTATGATGCTGTGACTTAGAAATTGAAGCCTAGTTTGTCCAGTCAATGACAAAAGCCTTTATTCTGTGTCCCAGCTGATAGTATAGCACACCCCTCAGCATTCTTCTGTGCCTGCTATTTAGTTGAGTATCAAATGTTTACCCTCTCATCCTGTCTTTTGTGATTTGCCTCGAGAATTTTTTTTAACTTCAACCCAAAGTACTTGATTTTTAGGGGCTGTTTTCCTGAAAGCTTTCAGACAGGAAATAGTAGAACCCAGAAACATATAATATGTCATAAATCTCTTATATTGTTTAGTTTATACAATTTATGGACTTTTGAAGGTGAGAAGGACAAAAAGGATAGTTGCAGAATTTTCGCAGTGTTTCCAAATGATGCAGGAAAGCAAGCAACTTTTGATGCTTTTATTTCCAAATATGATGCGGAATGTGAAAAAGTAATTGAATTAGAAAATCCATCAGATATATATTTTTTTCAAATGATATCACTGGTATAATTTGTCCCTTGGCTGTTCATACCTGCCATTTTGGCGTTGTACATTAATCCTATCAGATAACCATATAATCACCATACTTTCTATAATAGAAGAGGATATGTAATGAAAGCAGTCAATGGAGAAAGAAATGGAAGGGCAATGTTATAAATAGTGAATCGCAAAAGAGCAAGAACTAATACTGAAAAATGAATGAGCTTGACACATTAAAGCCAATTTTAACAAAATTGGAAAAAATGCGTTTGAGGTGTTCATGATACATTAATTCCAGAAATGTACTGAAGAAAATCTTTGAAAATAATTAACTAATTTCAAATCTTTGTATCTTGGCTGTTTCTCTTTCAAATTTTGGAGAGTTCATTTGTAATTGTAGATTTAAAGAAGTTAATACAATGGTGTATGCTTTTTACTCATGGCAATCACATATTTTAATGTTTTGGGGGTTCTTTGTGAAGGGAAAGGATGGATGGTTACTGGTTTATAATGTAAAATGTTGCTTGAAAATGTGACGGAAAGTTTTCAGAGTAGAAATTTGTGCTTTCAACTTTTTACTTAAGCAATTAAAATCACACCTAACATCACAACATAAAAGAGCAACTTCAGATTTAATGAGAATTTATTTCAGGTAGAAATAGTACTGAGTGTCAATAAGAACTGAGTTTTGGAAGGAAGCAGCAACACTTTAAACAATTGATCTCTCGGTAAAGATAATTGAATATAGATTTGTCCTTCCACACAGATATGTGATGGCATTTATTCCTATAATAGTTGGAATACATGTTTAAACACCTATGGAAAAATATGTATATCTCAGCCTGTATTTATTTTTAGTGAACTGTCCCCCTGCCTAAGTATTTTATTATGTATTGAATATGTAATCCTTTATTTCACGTAAATCTGTAAGTTTGTTTTATAGAGCTTTATGTTAAAGGTTTATATTACTAGTATGCCTAGAGGTCAGCAATATTTGGTATATAAAATAAATCTAAGTAATTTTAAGGTGATTAATTTCTTAAAACCACTTTCTTTGAGATTAAAGCTGTAGTTATAACAGTAGTGACTTTTATACACCGTTCTTAGATGCTGAGTTTTAATAGTCCTTTATTTCTAGGGAATTCTTGTCATGTATCTTTCATCAAGACTTGAAAAAAAAATTGTTGCTAAATTCTGGTGGGTATATTGTAACCAGCACAATTGTCGTGCTCTACACTTAAATAATGATGTTAAATGATTAACTGATATTAAATGTTTGTTTATTATTTACCATGGTAATTTAGAGAATGTGATTCCATGTTCAGGCATCATGTTGAGTGTTTTGCAGCTCTGCAGGATACATCAATGCAGTCTTTTAGACTTTCATTTTAGCCGTATTGTTCTATACTGGCTTGAGCCAGCGTATAAATAAAGCAAAGAAAGCAAGTCTAGAAGGACTTACACATAAATTATTCCTCAACTACTTAACAATCGCTTAGGTGGTTGAAAGAAAAGCCCTAAAATACTTTTCATCCTGGAGAATCTGTTAATCTGACATTTGAATGTTTGTCAGAGAGAAGTGATCTTGCATAAACAAAATTCATCCCTTTGCAGCAGTCTCCTTCCTTTTTTAATGTGTGTGGATGCCCATAGAGAATAAGCATCAGCTATGGAGCTGGCAATCATCTGAAGCATTTGATGGAGTATATGGAATTCTCTTGTTAGCAAAACCTTCCCCCCCCTTTTTTAATTTCTTTTGATAAAGCAGTGGAAAAACCATACCACACAAATGAAGAACTACTTAAGAATGCAAATATGGTGTTGTCTTTGTGATGATCCTTTAATGGAATTTGGTAATGACATGCAGTAGGTTTTCCATTTGTGCTCATAGCTCAGTTAACATCTCTATTGCTTTCAAGCACAGAGAGTTTTCATCACTTGGGTTAGAGACATTCTATTACAGTTAAGCATTCATAGTTCCCACTTTTTGGTAATTTCTTATGCGTTTAGAATGTGCAAAGCTTGTTCTTTAATTGCCTTGTTTTCAGTGCTGCACTCACTTTTGTATCTTGATTTTCAATGGCTCACCTTTATGTGACATTTTGTGGGCATGACTGTGTCCCTTAAGTGATTGCTGAGGAGCTAACTGTAAATATCAAATACCTGTCTTGCAAATAGCAAGTAGAGCTTCCCTTGTCCTGGGAAAATGAACACAGAAACTTAAAATCTTGAAATTATTCTGCGGATGAAATGGGACACACACTACTGTATCAATGTTAGACTGAAGTACAGCCACCAGACAAAAGATTTGAAAAATTCCTTCAGGAACACCCCATCTGCTGTTGCTAGGGATGGGGGCAGCCACTGTGTGCAGAAAATGCAAGGGCATACTTGAGGAAACATGAGGACAAGTGGGAGGACATGTGAAAGGGAATCATAGAATCATCATAGGACGGCTTGGATTGGAAGACATCTAAAAGCCCCTCCAGCTCCAACCCCCTGCAATGCGTATGGTCCTGGTAAAGAATTTCCTGAAGGGAAGTTGTGATGAGGAGGGGTTTGACCTCTTTTCCCAGGCAACAAATAGCCACAATGGAAAGTTGTGCCAGAGGAGGTTTAGATTAGATGTAAGGAAATACATTTTCTCTCAGAAAGTGGTCAGACACTGGAATGGCCTGCAGGGAGGTGGTGGAGTTGCTGTCCCTGGCACTGTTCAAGAGGCATCTGGATGAGGTGCTACAAGATATGATTTAGTAGCTTGTGGTAGCAATGGTGGCAGGAGGACAGTTGGACTGGATGGTCTTGTAGGTCCTTGTGATTCTATGAGTCCACAATTCTATGTTAATTGGTAGGTAAACTAAGTGAATGTCCTCAGTCAAGTCTGCCTTGTCCATGTTGCTGTGATACCAGAAGGCATTGCAACACCGCTCTTGCTTGAGCAAAAGGACCTGATAAAGAATATAATTGCAGGGAGAAATATGTTATTGAGTGACTTTCCCCTGGTATGTGGTTGGTAGTCTCATCCATATGAGTCAATCAGTTCCATTTCAAAAAATGGGGAGAAATGTGCAGTTTTAAGGCTGCACTTTTCCCATTTATACAGTTGTTTTTTTTTCCTAATCAGGCTAGTGCTAAGAACTTGCTTTACTTCATCCTTCTTGTGAAAATTAAGTTTTCATACTTAATCAGGGAGACATGACAGAAAAATATCTGAGGCATGTGCCACCTGTTTTCCTTTCATCTGGATTCATTCATTAGCTTCTTCATATTAAAAGCACTCCAAGACGCAGTTAACCCTTTCTAATACTATGAAGCTTGAAATGATCATTAAAACTCATTAAAGCAGAGAAACTTGTTTTCAAAAGCAGCTTAATATTACACTTTCCTGATTTCTTTTCTTTTTTTGGATATGGCCATCACAGTTACAGCCTTAATGGGCTATTCAAGTAATTAATAGTAATTGATTACTTTGTGTTGCAGAACTATAGTCTGTGCTAGAAGATCCTTAGATGAAAAAATTCTGTATAATGTAATATTGCCTTCTGAGTATAGGCTGTCTAATAATGGTATTGCGTCCTTTTTGTCCAGTGTGAGGAAAAATAGAATTCAGAATAGAAATGCATGACCAGAAGTTTTCATTTCTCCTTTCTTGCATGTGTTTTTTTTGTGAATTGTGCTGATGCTACAAGGTACATACCTATTTTTTCTTGCATTTACTGGATTGTTACTGTTTTAACATATTTTAAAAGGCACAGACATGCAGTCAATTGTAATTCAGTACTGACTCATGTAGACATATCTAAAAGTAGAAATTGGTCTCGCTTATTAAAAAGATCATTTTTTTATATTCTGCAAATTGCCTAGTGTGTACCCAGTATTGTATAAGCAATCTTAAAATTTAGTTAATTAGATTAGACAAAATTCAGAGTAACCCTCCAAGCTCATAAGCAATGTTATTTAAAATATGCTAGTTTTTGAAGGGTGGAAATGACTAATTACCAAGAGAAGTACAGTGAAGTAAAATGGTGACTTCAAAGCAATAAATTGCTTTGGGTTTTACTTTCTGACTGATACTGTAATAAACCTGTCATGCAGCACTACCAAAGCGTTGACTTATTTGTACTATTAATATTAGAAGAAATAAAATTGAGGATTTACTAGTGTTATAGAAGTTGGTATATATTTCATTAGACAATCCAAATAACAGCTGTAATTGAAGTTATAGTTACATCTAGAAGTTCTGTATTCTAAAATGTCTTAGTTGGAAACGACTTATGTTTTAAAGTGCTTCTTAAAGTATGAATTGAGCTATTTGTATTCTGCAAATGTTAGTTGTTACATAAAAATAAGCAGATAACTACTAGAATGAGATTTTCAGAACTGCTGAGCATTGATCTAATTTGGTCCGAAATAAACTGAAAAATGAGGGCTTAGGCCGATCCTTTCTTTATATTTCTAAGATGATATTCTTATATGACTCCTCAGCAAAGTTAAGGACAAATTCTACTTAAAACTCCAAGTCTGAGAAATATGATTATAGCCCATTTATAGGCAGATGTGGAAGCTGCAATCTGCTAGGAAGGTCTGATAAAAGCAAAAAACTTCAAAGAAAACATGAGAAACTGTATTTAGATGCATCTGTGAACAGAAGAGCAGAAATATAGATGGGAAATTATAACACAAAATGCCACTGAGAGCAATAGAGATGTTTCAAGAAATAAAGTAAGTCATGGAAATGCATTACATATTCATGCCTTGTTAATAAAATGCCTTAATTCTAATCAACCATGCAATTATTTCAAACAGATATTTACAGCTTAACAGATACGCATTTGGAATGCAAAGCTTTCTTAATCAGAAAGTGATTTGCTCTAGCTAGTTATCGGTACACTTAAATTATTCTTTTTTTAACGATCCAAGTTGCCCTTATCTTTTTTTAAGGTATGGGATGCTGTGGACACAGGTGGTTGTTTGAGGACGTTTTCCTGTCATTCCTGCGCTGTCCGAGCTGCCCAGTGGTCATCGTGTGGAAGAAGGATCCTCAGTGGCGGCTTTGATTCCATGCTGCACCTAACAGATGTGGAGACAGGTAAAGGCCACATACTGGTACATTTTAGCAGTATTTGTCACCTTTGAGTGCAGATAGATTTGGATCTTGTGAGCTTTGTTTGAAAACATGCATTAAATCTATAGATCTCGGTTAGAATTCTTGAGAATGTCCTTCATTAAAAGTTTCTCACAATTAAGGGTAGTTTAAGATTCTTAGAAAGACCAGAATGTCTCTAACCTCGTGACCACACGCAATTTCTGTTGTCAGATACTGCACAGAATGTAGGCAGAATGACACCTGAGTGGTTTTTATGCTTTTGCATATGCTTTTGCATATTCATTAAAGAGTTTGCAGAGCCCCTTAACATTGACTTCTGTATGTAACTACAGAGCACAGAAGCACAAATTCCGATGTGAAATTTGAAATTAAATCTGCATTGTGAATTTGATTGGGAATTTAAACGTTGTGAACTCAACAATTAATATTCAACTAATGCTCTGCCTCCTTGCGTTTCCTTCACAAGCCAAATGGATTCTGTGAGCATTACTTCTTTATCTATGTTATCAGCATTCATACAGTGGTGTTCTTTGGGACCATTCGTAACAGCACATCTGTGTGTGTATAAATGTGGGATTAGGCCTCAAATGGTTTATTGAAGAGATGCAATTTTTTATTTTTCCTTCTTAATTTGTTTTTAAATATTTACCTCTGCAAACATGCAATGTTTTTTGTATAACACTGCAAAAGACATCCAGACAAAAATGACAAGAAGCTTTTGTTTAAGAGGGTTTTATCTTATATAAAATTAAGAAGGAATTTGTATGGAAGTATCCAGAGAATTGAATAAACTGGGAATACTGAGAAAATGGTTAAGGAAATTTGTGAATATTGTTCACATCAAGGCAAGGTTGTCTTCCATGCTATAGGAATTTATTTTTTTTTGCTATTTCTCACACAAAGAAGTTTTTAAATTCAGTGATGGCTGGAAGGGAGATACTGTAAAACATGTGACACAGTTATACAGTATTGGTGTTTTCAGAATATTCATGGTTTTAACAGTAAGAAGAATGTTATGTATCTGATGTAGTAGTGTTACATGAAGTAATATACCAAGCCATTTATACTACAAGACTTTTTATCTTATTTTCAGCCTTAATTGTAGCAGTCTTCTTGTTTCTAGACTCATATATAACTGAAATTTACTAATCTATGTAGATTTAACTTTTGACAGGGGTGCTTATAAATCTAGAACAGAATGGCTTCTGTCACTGAGGGGATTTATAGTGACAGAACACATTTTATGTGCCTGAGCCATTTGAAAGGACAGCCAGGGCAAAGTCTTGTTTCCTAAAGTTACTGAAAAAATTCCAAAGGACACAATTATAATGATCTATTTTAATTTTGAAAATTGCTCATGTAACTGTCCAGGAATGGAATGGTAGTTGTTTATTTTATTAGAAAGAAGGTATTTCTAGTGTTTTTAGGTGATGGAAACAATAGCAAAAGTTAGCATAATTTTTAGCGTGAGTTTCAAAACAGCTGAGCTTATAGCTGGCTCTTTCCTTACTGACCTCTGAGCTATTCCTTACTGCATGAGTAAATTCTGTGTTCAAAGGCATAGTGAGTTATCAGAATCATTTAAAATAGAGGGTGTTCATTATTGCCTTATTTTATGAATACAGGGTTTCTTCTGTCAAATGCATTTCTACTGTTGATATTTCAAACTGGCTTTCATTGATATTCACCTGACTTGGAAACTGAGAGTAAGGGATAAGAATTTTATTCAGATTTCATACACATCCAGGCCTTTTCCTTCTCTGTTGTAAAGTTACTCTTTTTCATAATTTCAGTTAATTCTTTCCAAAGAAACCGGGCAAGCAGTTTGCCTTTGGAATTCAAATCAATTTGATATAAAAAGACTCATTTCCATTTGAAAAACTCTAAGGCTGCTATAAGATTTTGATTTACATTAATTCACTGAATCATTCATTCCTCCTTGCTGTTCATCTGTACTGAAATGATTTCTTCTTTGATTAACTTCAGATACATGGTAGAACTGTTTCTTCACAGAGGACTTTTATATGCTTTTTTGGACATCATTGTTAATTACTTTCCATAGCTAGACTGAACTAACTAGCAATGGGCTTAAATGCAGTAAATGCGTACTGATGGGATTTTATAAATAATGCTGTCTTTAAGGCTCTGTGCTCATTTCTTGTGCATATTGTTCTGTCTCAACATTTTAGTCAACTTTGAATTTTAATCTTTCTTATTTTAGTTTTCATTACATTTTTTTTTTCCTATATTACATACGTGTTGTAAAAACTGCTGCATCTTTTTTGTCAAAAGAAACCTCACAGACTATAGAGAATGGCTTTTAAAGGTGTGGGGATTTATTTATTTGTTTGTTTGTTTATTTATTTATTTATTTGAAGGAAGCATTTTGAGTTGTTTTTCTCTGCCTTATTAACTGAAAATTATGGCCTAACATTTTGTTTGTTCTGGGTCTAATGACAACCAGTTAGAAGGTTTTTCAACGGGAAGTACCATCATAGAGAAAACAGTGACTGGCTCTTCTTTGAAAGGATGGGAGATGAAGAACAAACATAGGCATACTGCAAACTTTGTCCCAAATCAAGGTCATCAAACACTAAAGCAGGCATTCTAGAGAGGCCATGAGGTCTCCATACTTTGGAACTACATAACCTACCACAACTAGATCTGATCTTGAGTAAGGGATTAGACTAGATAACCACTGAAAGTCCAACTTGCTAGGTTCATAGAATCATAGGATTTTTTGAGCTAGAGGGGATCCTTAGAGGTCATCTAGCCCGGCTCCCCTGCAATGAATGCCCACAGCTCAGAGCCCCTTCCAGCCTGAGCTTGAATGTCTCCAAGGATGGGGCATCCACAACCTCTCTGGGCAACCTGTTCCATAGCGTACTGTGCTATGATTCAGGGTCAGTGGTTCTATGGGGAAGAACAGGGAACAAAGAGAATTCAAGTAATGAGGTACAAAGTGTTAACTTGCCCTGGTTTAGTGAATTTGAAAATAGACGTTTTTTGAATCTTCTAAAGGCATTTTAAATAGATTATTTTTTATTATCATAAATGGTCATTCATTATCCTAACACCTGTTATGACTCTCTACACCTTTGGTTTTCATGGAAACAGTTTCTATTCTGCAGAGTATAGGTCTGATCTGAAGTATGCATAAAATATTTCAGGAATTCAGTTGTTCATGGGAGCAGTTCTGTGGCAACAATTAGCATGGGGAAAGTTCAGAGCTGCAGTATGGATGTTCATAAATATTAGTAAATCCAAAAAATGAGTTGCTTGTGAAGAATAATGATTGATATTTTTAATTGTTCTATTTCACTTGTGTTTTTTCATTATAAAAATAAACTTCCTGAAAGGTTTCAGAAATGCGAGACTGGTACTGCAGCATGTGAACCAACAGGACTCCTTGGTTGTATACGTTTTGCAGTGCATTTATATTCCTGTTCTACTAGTGACTATTCTGATAGTGTTTTGTTTCTTCACCGAATAGCAGTTAATATTCTGAGAGAGCACTGAACATTTTATTCTAACAAAATTTATTTTATAAACAATTCAAGATCAGACACATTTGACGTTTACCTTCTGTTACATCCAAATGAAGTGCAAATTCTCTACCAATTTTAGAAGGGGAGTTATATTTTTAAAAGTTATTTATATCTATTTTATTCTTGGAATATTTTATTCATAAGTGGATTTTTCGTTAGTCACAAATGAAACAGTGCAAACACTAATAGCATAGGCAGAACAGTGGCTGGATTAATATTATCTGTGTATTATAGATACTTTTCATTCTTTAATATTAGGAGAGAGGGAATGTTCCAAGAAACTTTGGCACTTTTCCCAAGTTGCCAAAAGCTACCATTGTATTTCTCTTTGTGTACTGAGCTTGATTTCAAATGTAGCATGCTCAGAGTTCCAGAGGGGGAATTTAAATTATTTTGAAATATTTCACATTTCCATAGGCAGGGCACTGAAATGTAGTCATTGGTTTGGAAAGAAATTTTTTATTTATGTGGTGAGATAGGGTTGGTCACTTGCATCTGTTTTATTTTTTGCTGTTTTTAAATTTATTTTATTTTAAATTATGTTGAGAGTTTGTTAATGGGATATTTTGTACCTTCACGAGGATGGTCCACGTTTACTTTTCTGTTTTCTTTTCTATTCAAGTTTGTTAGCCCTATAGTTATAACAAGATTATTGCTAATGTAATTCCGTTTGCTCAGATAGAAAATTTAGTGTTCATAAATAAACATCAAGTTGGGAGTGCTGTGACTTTCTCCTCCTGTTCCTACCTTTTTTTTTCTACTACTGTGTATATGGTACTAGGCATGAATAGCGTGATAGTACTAGCATGAATATTTTATGTGACATCTCACAAAAAATAACATTTAATAGATACTTTTATTTTAGCCTTTTGAATGTGCATGGACATGTTTGAGAGGTCACAACAGTCCACCCAAAAATCCAGCAGTTTTGAGTAATATGTTGAACATGCATTAGTGGTCATCCTCCAGCGAGGAGGTAGCACTTCATTAGTCTTTATATTCAGAAGTGTGAATTCCTTTTAAGAAGGGGGAGAGGTTATTTTTGAAATGTTTCCAAGGGCAAAAGGTAAAAGATTTAATAGCTGAAGTACTAAAAATTTATGACTACGTAAGGGAAAAACAAATAGGAAATACATGTAATTGGTGTAACTTTACTCCTTGGAGAAATAACTAAACAATTTGTAAGCACAGCAAGAGGGACAAGTAACAGCCAACATCAATTTGTTAAGAACGAATCATGTCTGATCAATCTAATTTTCTTCTCACTGTTGTACACGAGAGAGAGGTTGTCACTGTAATGAGATTTTTTTTTTTTTTTTTTAAAGTATTGTCTCGTGTATTTTTGTAAACACAGTAGGGAAATCTAATCTACTTTGCAAAATTACTCTCATGTCCTTGCCACTTTTCTTTACTGATTAGTGTATGGAAGTGAATGTTTTGGATTACGCAGGTAGGAGTGTGAACCTTAGGACCACTCAACACAGTTACAGAAGCATCCTGTGCTCGATAACCGTTCTGATGTTCTGTGAAAAATTCACGATGTTAAATAGCCTTTAAAATATCTGATTTCATAGTTGAGCAGTTTCACAGTAGGTTGCAGCATAAAATGAGCAGAAACATATGTTCAGGATCTCTTTAAGGATATTTTCATACTGTGTATGTTGCTGGTGAGCCGTTAATGAATGAAGAATTGAATTAAAGTACTGTACAAAACACAGTGCAAAGATATAGTAGGTATTGTTACAAAAAATGCAAAAATTAAAGATTGAGGGAACTGTTTGCTTTGGAATAAAAGTCTTCACTGAGGAAAATGATCTGTGACATGTGTCTTCCCTAGCCAAATCAAGTTTCAGAAAATAGGATTTTCTGTACTTTTTGAGTTTTGGTCGGGCCTTTGATACAGTATCTGTAGGAACTAACAAGCAGTAAATACATACACAATAAAGATATATACAAGCTTGCTGATTTACAACCGTTGTACTCTATTGCAGATTGCAGAGTCTTCTGCTCAAAGAACATCTTTTGCAGTATATAAAATAAGGCCCCCGGAAGTTGAGTGTGTTTAATTTTAACAGACAGAAGTCTTGTGGAGGTAAAACTAGATCTCAGTAAATTCAGTCGAGCAGTTAATGTTCTTCAGGGTTCAAGATGACAAGTTCCACTGGATCTTTAAATATGAGGGCTGTTGCAAAATTATTGCTTATTTGTTGGCTCACAACATCAGAGATGGTTGTTGGCTGTATGGTAGTAGAGGCTGAACCTTCCTGCCAATATTCAGTTACATTGTGTTGCAAACAAAGATGTGTCACTAAGTTCCTCCACGTGGAAACAATTGTACCCATTGACATTGCTGAATGTTTATGGAGACCAAACAGTGGATGTGAGCACAATGTGGTGGTGGGGGGTTTGTTCAGCATAATGACAGTGACAGACCTCCACTGATGCAGATTTTTATGAGCGCAGCATGCAGGCTGTTGTTCATGACTGGTGAAAATGCACAGCTAATGGTGGTGACTATGTTGAGAAATAGTGTTTTGTAGCTGAGAACTGCCCTATCAAATTGTGTTCTTGTGCTCTTTGTATCTGTTGTAGTTTCCACGGAAATAAAAGGGAGGCACTACTTTCAGAGCAACTTGCATATATATGCAATACTGTTTGAATGGTATGCTTGATCAGACTGCTTGATCTCATGTTGTAATTCTTGTTTGAAAAGGGTAGTACAAGGCTATACTTTTTCTAATTTCTGATTACAGTACCATATAAACATGGTTTAAACTCCTGTGTTTGTTAAACTTACACAAGCAT
The DNA here is from genome assembly GCF_019238085.1 of Lagopus leucura. NCBI lineage: Eukaryota > Metazoa > Chordata > Aves > Galliformes > Phasianidae > Lagopus > Lagopus leucura. The sequence goes on from NW_024962250.1 coordinate 31,742,910, forward strand.
AATTCCTTGGAAGCAAAGTGCTTTTAAACCAACTAGAGAGCCTCTGCGTGCAAATTCAGTAATTTTTTTCAAGTAATTTGTAGGACTGAGTAAGATGCATAGTTATGCAGCTTTTTGCTAGCCTTCAAATGATGCCTGTTAGTGGCACAGATTAGAGTAACGTTTTGTTGCTCCTATTACAGATGATTTTAATAACTTCTTCCTTTTCCATGGAGTCTTTTTTCTCTTACCTCATTGTTAGGATGCTACAAGCTCCCAGAAAGGTGATCAGTGTTGCACATGTTTTGAAGAGAAGGCCTCTGCTGTCTTTGTGACCTTCTTTTTCTTTTGGGGGAAGGAATATTGAGGATTGAATTAAGTGTTCCCCTCAGTAGTGATAGAGAGGACCTTTAGATCTTGCATGGATGATCAGAGATCACACAGATTGAACCGTTAAAAAAGGAGGGGAAAAAAAAAAAAGCAAACCATGTTCATGTGCAACATGAGAGGAGCAGCAAACTCCTCTCCTTAAAATCCCTGCAGTCTATTTTCCTTGCCAGTGCCAGCTCAAAGAGTACACACGTGATGAAGTACAATCTATCTCTTCTTTTCTTACAATGAATAAGTAAATAATTTGACAAGCCTTATTCTCTTGACTGTGTAAGCTTATTTGAGCAGATGGTGAAAGTGGGACTGATGATGAAATCAAATTAATTGGCTCTAAACCATAAAGTAAGCATGAAAAAAGCTAAATTTTCAGTGTTGTTGACCTAACCAGAAGTATTTACACCCATCACTAATGTTTTTAGCTCAAAGTACTTTCAGTTGTTTAAGACTCTTAAGGTGTCTCTCACTTGCTGAAAATCCGGATTAATGAATATTTTGAGAAGCTTTGTAATAGTATAAGCTTTTCTTTAGCTTCTCCAGTGGCTTCTTCACTGTAACTTTATAATCACAGAATTATAAAATTGTTTGAGTTGGAAGAGATTCTTCTGGTGCAACTCCCCTGCCATGAACAGGGACACCTACACCTGATCAGGTGCTCAAAGCCCTCTCCAACAAATGTCTCAGGGTCAGGTCATCTACCACCTCTCTGGGCAACCTGTTGCAGTGCCTCCCCCTGCCCCCTCCCCCCCCATTGTAAAGAACTTCTCCCTTATATCCAACCTAAATCTCTCCTGTTTTAGTCTGAAACCATTTCTCCTTGTCTTGTCACTAATAGACTCTGCTAAAGAGTCTGCCCCTTTCTTTCTCATAGCCCTCCCTTTATATACTGAAAGGCTTCTCCATCTGATATATGGAAGATAACACACAGTTGAAATTGTGAAATGAAGTATTTATCTATGCTGCTAGTCCAAAAATAATAGTTCAGTGAATGTACATTAATGTCATGAATTTGTTAGAACAAAGGCAGTGGAATGTGGAAAAGTCCTATAAATTAACCTTGACAAATTCTGTTGTCTTTGAAAGAGTGTACAATACAATTGATATTAGCCACAGGATCCTGTGAAGATTAGCGTGAACAATTAAATGTTGGGAACAGTGTATCCATGGGAACAGCTATTGCCTTCATAAGATATGCAAATTATTGCCTTCTTTCAAGTTGGAGGCTCAATCCTCCCTTCACAGAAATATAAACCACTCCATAGCTGTAGTACATTTTGGAATGTGGGATTTCTACACGGACAGTACTCTTTTCTTATGGTTATTATTTTCATCCCACTGATAAAAGAAAGACTGTGACTTCTTTTTGGGAAATATTCTTCTATTAGATTTAGGAGGTTTAGCCTTATCAGCTGAATGGGGACTTTGGTGGTGCTCCTCTCCTTCGTTTGCCAACCCTCTGATTCCCTCCTCTTAGTAAAAAGTTCTGTCAGTAAAAAGCAGTCAGTGGTACAGGATTTGTTTAATGTGGGAAGAAATTACTGATTTCAATCTTATGTTTTCAGAAAACCGGAGGAGTCCCAGACACTTGAAATGTTCAAATAGAAACATTCACCTTTAACAACCTAGGTATTTTTGAAACTTGGTTGAAATTAGTTTCATTTTTTTGATCAAATTCTAATTTTCAGTTCTCACTTTATTTTAGGGAGGCAAATCATCAGCAGTAAAAATGAATTTAGAATCAGCACGCTGAAGTTCCACCCTACAGATTCGAATGTTTTCATTTGTGGAGGATTCAGTCCAGAAGTTAAAGCATGGGATATAAGGATTTGTAAGGTAATGGAAATCTTTCTTTTTTCTTTTCTTTTCTTTCCTTTTTTTTTTTTTTTTTTTTTTTTTTCTACCATATTGTGGATGTTTCCTGGGTTGAGTGTGCAATTATTACTAAGCTGCTCAATATCCTGGTCTTTTGATGAAATCTTATTTTGAAGAATTTTGCATTTGTCATTGATTTTGTTGCTATTTGTTTATATGAACCTCTGTAATGTTTTTGAAGCACAGAGATGAACATGACACAAAACATACACAATTATTGTTCTCTTCTATAAATATGGGTAATGTTCAGTTGAACTAAATTAATCTAATAGCTCACTTCAAGTCTCTGCGGCAGTGGAGTTGGAACTTGCTGATCTTTGAGGTCCCTTCCAATCCAAGACAATTCTAACCCAAGATATTCTGTATTTCTATGATACTGTGAAGTTAACTTTATTTTCTTTCTTTTTTTTTTTTTTTTTTTTTGTTCTTTTAAAAAAGGTAGTTGAACAACTAGGAAGCTCTTTAATCTGTAACATGTGGTTCAGGATAATGTCTCTCTGTATCTCTTGCATAGTAGCTTGGGGTAACTTTACATGCACAAAAAGCTACACAGAGGCACAAATAGCTTCTGCCTTTAACTTGAAGAATGCAGAACACTGCACTACCATGTGCCATTTGGAGCTCAGGGAAGACCAGAGCTGTACTGTGATACCAATTGGAAGCTGTATGGGCAGAGCAGCCCAAAGAGCAGAAGTGACTGTAAAGTGAATACTTGTTTGTTTTCTTTTGAATTTTTGTGTGGGTAGAGCCTACTCATCATAGTTAGCCATCTGTTTGCTCTTGAAGGTGGCGGAAGGGATCTGAAGAAGACAAGGATTACTTATTCAAACGCTGTCTCTCTAAACAGAATAGTAGGTGAGGGATGTAAGAAGATATATTTCAGAAAGGAGGGCACCATGTGAGAGCTCTGAAGTTGATATGAGTGTCACTGTATCGAGGGAGTACAGTATTCTTGTGTGATCCACGATCTAGATCCTGAGCTGCAATTGTTCCTTTGAATTTGTCACTGATTTTTGAGGAAAAAATTCAATTTGTTCAATGTAGTGAGACTTTTTTATTAGTAATTGTGTTGATTCTATACATTAGGCTTTTGTTATGTGAATAAGTTCTTAAAGGAACATCAGTAAACACATATCCAGAGTGCCAAGTCTGAGGCTACGCTGCAAATTAAATTACTGGGAGTTACAGAGTTACAGTGTCAGCAGGAAAACCTTCATAAGAAGTGTGAATTTATCCCATACATCATGCTTGTATGATGCATAGAGAAAGATTTTCTAACACGATGCAATAAATTTTCCTGTAAATAATGTTATAGTTATTCACAAAATCAAATGATGGCATACTTGTGTGCAAAGCCAGAGATGTTCTTCCTTTCTTTTTTGCTGTTTCTCCGTGATGGATTTCACATCTGTATCTTTTTGTCTTTTGTGACTGGCTGAGAATGTCACAATGATGATTTTACTCGGATTTGAAATCAACTGTGATTAATGAGCATGTTCATGCCAAAAATTGCAATACTTTCAGTTTGCATGTGTCTAAGGTGCCCAGTCTCTACAGAAAGAAAATAATAACTGATGGTGTTCCATAGTAATAAATGCACAATATGGTATGTTGCAAAAAGGTGCCTGTCCGAAAAGGGGCAGCTATGGAGGGATGTGGTGAGAAATCTTTCATGTATGGTAGGTAGGTGACAATTTCAAATACAGATAAGTGGAGAAAGCACTTCACTTTCAGTGAGATAAACAGATTATTATTTTTTTTTTTCAGTAAGGATATTCACAGTTCAAAGCGTTACACTTGAGTAAGATTTTTTTCCTGCAATTCTACTACCAGAGTCTGTGATGTAAAGACCAGAGGATTATGTTAAACTGGTATTGACTCAAGTAGAAGTAAAATGATAGCTACCATTGTAATGCTTGTGCTGAGTAAGTTCTAAGTCATCTCTGGATTTTGATGCCCTCCTATTGTCAGTATCTCTGCCAATCCCTTATGCTTTGGTTTTGAGTTTGAAAGGTGTCACAAAGGCAGCTGGCTTGAAGAGTGGTGTTCTTCTTGCACCTTGAATCCACTTGATGAAATTTCAGTTTCAATACTTTCTCTTGGTGCTGATGAATAGCATTGCTGGAACAGGGAGTAGGAAAGTGGAGAAAGCGTAGAACGTTGTTTACAGGAGGCATTATTGCAATAAGAAGATGTGTTGAGATGGAGATTACAGGAGAATAAGAGATGGGGCCAATGTGTGGTTTGTGAGATATGATGCTTTTCATAAAAAACAATAAGCAGACAAAGTAGCAAACTTACACTGATAAACTGTAGACTTCAGTACTATTTATATCTTCTGTAATTCTGAAAATCAAACTCCCAGTTGCCTGACTTGAGATGATGTGGAATCACCTTCGAGTAGCTTCTGCATGTATATCTGCATTCAGAGCCAGTAATGAATGCTTTGGGTGACATCTATAATTCATTTCCAGAGGACAAACAGTTACTGTAAAAGTTTTTTTTTTTCTATAGACTAGCAGAATAATGTATTTTTCTTTTTCTCAATGTCTAACCATGCATTTGTGTTTATAATGCTGAAGCTCCAGCCTTAGGACCTGCTGTAAAGAACTGCTGAATGCTGAGAAATGCAAACCTTGTTTATTTCTGTAACTGCAGGGCACTGCAGTGCTCAGATTTTGCGTAACTGTTTCGGTAAACTGGTGCTAATGAAGAGGTAAGGGAAATATCCCACTGTTCTACAAGGGAATAATTTACTTTTCAAGAGAACAAACAAGTGAATGAATGTTTATTCCCCCAGGTAAAATAAGGAAGTTTTAAGCTTGGTGAAATTAAAAACAATCAAGAAAATCCTACTAGCTCATTTCTTCTGAACACATTCTGTTCCTGGTGATCTTGGGGAATTTTTAGGTGTTGTTACCTGCTTTATTCATTAGGAAACAAATGTATTCTTGCATAACTTTATCAGGCAGAAATCTATCAGATAAAGCAATACATTAAGAGTATTACTTTTGAAAAGAAACAGTGTTTAATCACCTTAAAAATGGAAAAAGTGGGTTTAGCCTTGTAACAGATGTTGATCTCTTTTTCTGATGTGTTTGTTAGTTTAAAAGCCATGAAGTTTTGTAAGTATTGTGACTGACTAACGCAGCAGTGTCTCCTACTATGAAATATTTCAAAAGGAAGGAGAGAGTTTCTGTTGTCCCTTGTTTCCCATTTAATATAGCTGTAGATCAGTGGTGGATGTAAACTGTTAGGCACCAACATTTGTTTTGGTTCTAAAATGGTGTTTTGATTTGAAAAACTTAGGGTGTGCATATGTACTGAGTGGATGTTTAAGATCAGAATGGAGTGGAGAAGAGGAAAAATGATGAATTGGCTGCTCTTGGCTTCCTCTTGCAGAATGGTACTGTGTGTGCATCATTTCTACAAAATAATGTAATTATATTTCAAACTCTCGGACATAGAACAGCGTGTTTGTTAGGCACCAATCATACCTCTCATCAGTAAGTAATGCCTGTTTCTCCCTCTTTGTGAAATTTCAATAGATTCTTCATGTATCCCTGTTTTGAGTATTGTTACCTTAATTCACAGTGTGCAAACATTTTGCTTTTGTTCTTTTCTTTCTTATGACTTAAGGTCATATTCAAGATTGGATAAAGTGTACTGCCCAGTATGTTGACATTTATCCTGTTCTAATGAATGCTTTTTGCACTTACACAAATAGATGTTTCAAGTGTCTTGGCACTTAGTTTCAGTTCTGATGTAAATATCCTTAGTGTCTTTCAAGTGCTTTCATCCTAATTTATCAAAATATTTTCTCTGGTACTCTTTCTTTTTTAAGTTTCCAATGGCTTTCATTTTCTTGTCTCTTCTTTCAAGTGCTTTAACCTGTCATTTGGCTTGGAACAACAGTGTAGGTGACGTAATGATTATTTTAGCTCACATTATCATACTTCAGATAGCCTTTTCAGGCCTTACAGCATATTTTGTCAATGCCATAAGCATCCTAAACCAAAAACTTGAGCCTTGTTACTCACTGCACATAGTAAACTCTATTTTGGCACTTGTTGGTAATTCAGTTTCACAAGTCATGCTTTAGAATGCATTCCTGTGTTTTAAAAGGCTATCTTCTTACATATCTTAGATTTAGATATATATGGAAAAATAATCATCATATTTCAGGAAATGAAGGAATTTTTGGTGGAATTTCAAACAAAAGTCAGAGGGAATGGCTACTAAAAAATTTTATTGCCCAATTATACATGAATGTATGCAGTGAACTAAATGGGCTTTCCTATGAATCAGTGGGCCACATCAAAGGTTCCTGGTGATGGGCAATGACATAAAGTAATTGATAATGGTACAGAGATCATGTTGAAAGTAATGTCTCCAATTTATTTCAGTGGAAACTACAACAGATATATAGAGCAAATTCTCTGCTATCAAAAACTATTTTTCAACAGTCACCACCGTTAGCTCTACATTTTTAATAGCGATGAGCAACAACCTGCGTGCTGTGCTCATACGCATCTACACCAATGGATGTGAATTGCTGTTGCCACTGCTGAAACACATCACTCACTCACATTCACTGTTTGGTCTCCATAAACATTCAGCAAACATCAATGCATGTCAAAGGGTGCCATTTTTTTCTGCACAAAGGAATTCAGTGACACATCTTTGCTTTGTTAGACTGCCACTCTGCGGCTGTCTGCTGTGCAGCAACAAAATGTAATGGAATATTGGCTGGAAGGTTCAGCCTCTACTGCCATACCTCTGACATCTGGCCTCTGGCATTGTGGGCCAACATAATAAAACAGGAGGCATTGCTTTTGGAGCACCCCCATACACTGCCAAACTAGGAATACTAATCTCATTTTTATTTTGGCTGGTGATGGACTTTTAACAGGAGTGCAAATTTATGAGGATAAATTGCTAATATTTATTAATATATTGAAAGTGTTATAAAAATTGGATTTTTAAGTGCCAGTGAAAATGTATGAAGATAGACTTGGGGAAGTCTTTTAGCTACTAAAACATTGAGAAATGTACAGTATGCTATTAATCAGAAAGGCAGATATATTAAAAAAAGGAATGCTGACATACATTTGTTACTACCCCTGTTTTTTGCAAATAGGAAAAATGGTTTCAAATGTAGTGTTGGGTATGAGCAAGATAAGGAGTGGAAAAACAATAAGAAAGCTATAATCTTCAGGATAAAGCTAAGCTGAGAAATGAATGAATGGAACAGTTGTTAACTGCTTAGTGAAATGTAGAGTACACGGGCCTCTCAAAATTACAGACAGAAGTAATAAAAGCATGGAAAAAACAAAGGATAAAAGAGGCTGTTGAATAAAAAGTACAGATTTGTTATAGTGGTATTTCTTTATGTTAAACCTAGTTAGTCTTTCTGGAGAAGAGATTGTTCTGGAGGCCATATATTGCTGTATAATGGATTGATTATATTTATGAATTATTTGGAGAATGTTTATAGTCGTTTGTGAAAAGGCTTTGTGAAAAGGCTGGAAAACTTTTAATTGTGCTGCTATGTTAACAGACAAATAAGTGAAAACAATACAAAAATGCAGATATCTGCAGCCTCAACCAAGGAGAGAGCAGGATTTTGAACAGTCCCCATGGGACCTTTGGACCTTGGAGCTGAACTTGGAAAAACCTTGTAAAAGTCCATGTAAAAAGGAATTGGGCAATAATAAGAAGAATACCAAGATGTTGAAGTAGTTATGAGTTTTAAAGGTATTCCTATTCTTTGAATTGTCCATGACTATCTTAAGTTGCTCAGCAAAAGCTAGATGGATTACACAGTCACTCTCTTTTGGCTTTATACTAGCTTTTTAGTCTGGAGACAATGTATGTTCCAACAACTTATTTATTCTACCTGAAATTTTAATATTCCTTGAAGTACCAGGGAGAGCAAAAGGTTGAGACTTAAACCTGTCAACTCAACACTTAAGGACTTTGTATTCACAAAGAAAAATATGATTACGGATCTTTTTCTTTTTTTATATAATTCCTAAGATTATATCGTAATATCAGAACAAGACTTCAAATAGTCAAATGCAGTATTGATATTACTTTTAAAGAAGCTCAAGTTCCTAAATAATGAGTGAGTTGTCAGTCTGAATAGAAAAGTTTATTTGCAAGTGTCAGGAAGGTTTAGATATTATAAAGCAAGGAATTCGCTAGCTTTGCTGGAAGGACATACAGCTCTCAAGAACTTGTGCCTGAATATTCATTTAAATTTTCTGAATTTTACCTTTATTTACATTGTTCTTTGATGAACATTTCTTAACGTTTTGTAAACATTCACAAACTGCTTCATGTTCACATGGATTTCTAAAATTAGGGAAGCCCATAATATTTCTGGGAGAGATCTGTTAGAAATGGAAGAATAGGTTGTTGACCTATTGGATGTGGTCATATTTTTGAGCCTAGAGGAGATTCTAACCCTAATCTGCTGATCACGTCTTGTAATCCATTGAGCCTGCTGGAAATTTAGGAGGAACTACGTGCTACAGCTGTCACCACAGGAAGTCCAGATAGTACCATGCAGTAATCTGAAGAGAGAATAAAGAAAAGGTGACAGGACTATGGCTCTGCTGCTTTCTAATTCTGATTTTTAGTTAACGTTTAAAATTCTAGACATCCATAAATGCAAATTAACTGCAGAATCAGACAGTGGAGAACCAGGGGTACGATCTGACGCAGTCATAGAACGTATTGGGAAGAAAGGATTTGTTAAAGATATAGGAAAAAAAGGAATAAAACTTAATTGATGTCACTCTAAGATTATTTTTATGCACTTTGATAGAGCATTTAGATAAACTGGAGAAGGTAGGAACTAACCTAACTGTTGTGAAATAAATATTGTTAGAAAAAATAGTGTGGTAACATAATCATCAGTAACAAAGGAGTAGAACATCATGCAGAAGAAATAGCCACTGACATAACAGAAACGGGATGAGTACAAAAGAATACAAAGGTGCTGCCTTTAGAGATGAATAACAGTTTTATCAGGAAGGTTTCCAAAAGGATGAATACAAAGTCAGTTGGTTGCAGTGATGGGCAGTCTAAGGGAAAATTTAGAAAATTTAGGTTTGGAGATGTACACAAAAATCTCCTTCTTGAAATTTAGGCCTTATGAATGATGTGGTTAATTAACTAGAAAATTTGTGAAAATGGTTATTTAGAATTTTTAAAATTAGATGAGAAATGCACTGAGTTCATTATTAACGAAGGGCAAAGTAAAGTATCAACAGGGTGTTTTTTTTTTTTTGCCCCGTGTTGGATTATTTATCAGGATTTAACTCTGCTTAGCTGCAGTATTGCAACTGCCATCTATAGCTTTACCTTTAAAAAAAGTTTAAAAAGATCCTCTTTAGTACTGTTGATATATATCTCTGTACTTGAGTTTATAAAGAAGTAAGCCTAAGTCATTAAAGCAGTTTTAAAATCTAATAAATTTAGAGTGCAAGTGCAGTGCGTTTGTTTCCTTGGAAACATTCTTTTGCAATTTCTTTAAGATGAGATGCAGTCATTTTAAGTAGCATGTATTTAGGAGACCTAATGAATTTGTCTCTGGATAGTACATAAATATGTAAAAAGGCTGTAGAAATTGGTGGAACAACTTGTACTTCTGGTTTCTATGGAAACAACCAGTACATTGTCATGTATGTGGTATTATGAAGAACAGTGTAATTAAAATAGGGTGATTTTTTCGATGCCTTAGAAAACTAAAGTTATTTTTCTCTCACTGTCAGAGAAAATTCCTTAGTGGTTTTTTGTTGTTGTTGTTATTGTTGCAAACAACACAAAAACTTAAATACAAAAGCAGTATATTTTTCTCAATATAATAATGAGAAATCACAGAATTAGAGAATGGTTTGGGTTTGAAGGGATTTTAAAGACCACCCAATTCCAACCCTCTGCCATGGGCGGGGTATCGCCTACCCTGAACACTTCCACAGATGGGGAATCTGCAACTTCTCTGAGCAGCTTTTTCTAATGCTTCACCACTCATCATGGAGAATTTCTTCCTTATATTTTACCTAAATCTACCACTATTTAGTATAAGACATTACTCCTTGTCCTATTACTATGCTCCCTGATGAAAAATCCTCCCATCTTATTGGTAGGCCCATTTTAAGTACTGAAAGACTGCACTAAGGTCTCTCTGGTGCTTTCTCTAGGCTTTCTCAGCCGTTTTTTTTCTCAGCAGAGATGCTCTAGCCCTCTGATCTGATCATTCTCATGCCCCTCCTCTACACCTACTCTAGGAGATCCACATCTTATGCTGCACACTCCAGACCTGAGTGCAGTTCTCCAGGTAGGGTCTCATGAGAACGGAGGGAAATAATCACCTCTCTTGCTTTGTTAGCTACACCTCTTTTGATGTAACTCAGGATTTGATTAGCTTTCTGGGCTGCAAATGCATGTAATTGGCAGAATTATTCTCTATCTATTCCTTATCCAGCTTGAAATCATATTTGGGATTGTCCTGAACTGGGTGTAGGACCTTGAACTTGCCTTGTTGAAATACAGGTTTTCATGGAGGCCCACCTCTTTTATGCTATATACCATTCTTATGTTAAAATATTTTAAGGCGACATGAAATTACTTCCTGTCTATGATACTGTCAGCTGTTTTGATTAAAACAGCTGTTGTAGCTTTTAGATGGAAATCAAAAACATAAGCTGTGTTTGTCACACTGTTGTCATTTTGTTGTGAGTGTGGAACTACAGAGCAAGGTTTAGTCATCTGCCTTGTCAGCTTAGATCGTTTATGAGATCTTATCTCCTAATTCTCAGAGAATGTCTGTGCAGGCACATTTCTTTCTTGCCTAAAGCTTGAGGGATTTGAGGAAGGTGAGGTGCAGGGGAGGTCCTGGGTGACAGGCACAGGACTGGGATGGCCCCATGTGCTGAGGTGCTCGTCTGGAGGCTTTGAGCTTCCTGAGAAGCAAAGTAACGAGCACTACATATATTTTATGCAGAGAAGTATTATGGAATATTTGTACAAAATATATAGCTTGAATTCAGCATCACAGCATGCTTCTCGAATCCCTGGAGCCATAAGAATCTACTTGAAAATGATTTAATTTGCCTAAATTACCTTTCTAGTTGAATGCCTGCAGCCAGGAACTGTTGCCGTTGTAAAGAAGCCTTATTATTATGTCAACTTGTGTTGACACTAGAACCTATTAGGCCTTCCTTTTCAAAGGATTTATTTTATGTCCGTGAAGTGCATAGTTTGAGCTAGTGGATTGTGGTTTTCCAATGCTCATGGGCAATAGATCTGAAAATAGGAAAAGGCCAGAAGTTTGTTATTAACAATCTAAAGTCAGCAGGGTAGGAAAACTGAAGCAAATTCCTCAGGCATGTCATGAATTATTGGCTAAGGTAGAACAAAGAAGGTTTTATCATGAGTACTCTTCAGAGCTTGGTTGTTTACAATTAGTTATTTCTGAAAGCCGTCTTTATGGGGGAATATAAATATAAATATGTATTCCAAGTTCCCATCTGCTATTCAAAGTATTGATTTATTGTTCTCCGAGTCAGTTTTTACTACATGTTCTGATGATTAAACAGCGTGGTTTTTCTGAGGTACATATCAAAAGTAAAAAAAATGTCTTTTATACTAATTTTTCTAATGACATTTTCCCAGTATAGAGCTAGGATGCGCAGAGTAATTTGTTTGGAAATCTTGTTGACTAGCAGACAAGCAGGTATGCTTAATAGTTAGCAATTAAAATGTTTGAATTGATGATGGCAGTTCATGTAAGGGCCATACTGAATTTCACCAAAACTTAAAAAGTATTTCCACATTGCCATAGAATCCTACAATCCTTCAAGTTGAAAGGGACCGTTAAAGGTCGCCTATAGTCCAACTCCCCTGCAGTGAACAGGGACATCCACAGTTAGACCAAGTTGCTCAGAGCCTGGTCCAAGCTGGCTTTGAAAGTCCCGAGGACCACATCTCTGGGTAGTCTGTCCCAGTGCTTTACCACTCTCACTGTAGAAGACTTTTTCCTTATATCCAACCTAAATCTCCCCTCTTTAGATCTGAGACAATTTCCTTACATGCATTTCAGTTCTTCTGAAGTTTCTACAGCTGTCAAGATTCTGTATGGTTTTCCATTTCATATTACAGGCAGCCATTATAAATTGAGTGTTATTTGCTTTTTAACTTTTTTTTTTGGGTCCTATGAAATAGCTTGATTTTCTACTTTACTAATGAACTGTGGGCTTCCTTTTATAACTCGGTGAAGAAATAGCTATGCATGGTGATTTCTCCATAGACAAAGTGGAAGCTATAAATATGCAAATATCAGTTTTGGCTTTACAAAGTTTAATTGCTTTGCATATTATGCAAATTCCTAGGATGAAAAATTGACTTGTGCAGTAGCACAGTTGTATATTCTCTATCTTAAAAATGCAGGTATATTGCTGAAAAACGTGCTGATATTTTGTCTGCAAGTTTACATCTTATTGATGTTATTGGAGTGTGTACAGGATACATGACCAAGGCTCTTCAAACGTTATGTTCCCAAACTGCATTTCACGGAGTCTAAGAAAATCACTTGGAGTAGTTGCTACCATACCTATGCGTGCTGAGATCACAGGAAGCAGAACTGGAAGGACCTCTGAAGATCATCTGGTGTCTCTCTACCCTACAGTAGGATCAGCTTGTTCTGAACATTTCCAGACTCTCATAGATTAAGAGCTTGAGGCGGGGAATTGAGAAGTTCTTGTGCTCTTTGATGCTGTAAATTATTTTTCTTCTGTTAATTAGGTAAAGAACAGAGTTATAATCTAGACTATTTCATTGCAATTCCTGATTATTCTTTTTTCTAAAAATATCTGTTCTAATGGTATCTATAGGAGCTCTGGGCCCCTGAACTTAGCAGCCATATGCTATGTTACAGACATTAGGCAGGCACTGGAATGCCTCACAAAATTGAGAACCATTTCAATGCAATACTGCAAACAGTGTCTCTGCTCAGCTGGTAATTCTGTGAGGTTGCAAGAAGAGCTAACCTCTGAACACTGTGTTGGAAATGGAGGTTGTTATGTTTTAGCTATTTTGGAAAGAAAGTTTTAGATGCTAATAACTAAGAGTCTTCCAGTGTCCTAGTTTTACAGATCAGCGTATTCACAGATGAACTACTTTGATCTGGCCATTTGCCTTGAAGTCTCTTTTCAGTAAAGGTAAATCAGAAAAGGAAATCAAAGGTATTGATTTTTCAAGATTCAAAGTAGACAACACAGATGCAGAATTGCATGAAGAAAGTTGGAAAGAAAGGAAATTTAAAATTATTCATATATTCCTTAGAATAGTTGAAAATCTTTTGCAGTTCTTTAGATCTTCTTCACAGGATGTTGAAATATTCAGAATCCTGTGGCTGAGGATCCATTTCTGCATGTATCCAGCCCTTGGCATAAGCCTAAAAGAGGATCTTGATTTGTTCTTAGGACAGTTAGCCTATTGACGCTGAGATAATAGGAGAAGGCAACAGGGAAACACAAGGGAAATACTTAAAAGGTATTTTAATTTGGGAAAATGATTTGAGAACTTTAGTATTTGCTTTCATATCACAAACTTCTCTAGAGATTGTTCATGTGAATTAATTACACAATTGGAGCTGTTGCATGAGGCACACTATTTACTCCAGAGCCCAGTCGTACTTCTAAGCATTGACAACTCTTTTTCCTCTGCCCACTGTTCTCCGCAGAATGGCTTCAAGTACCTTTGTTTTAGGAGCAGCACAGGCTGCCTTGTGCCGGAACCTTGGTAGGAGGCGTGGGATTGATTCCTTACAGAAAAAGGCAGTGTGCTTGCCGAGTCCTTAAAGCACTGAACCTTCTTGTCATCAGCATTGCTGTCACCAGTATCCCCATCTCTGGCAGCACTTTAGAAGAGCAAACTCTGCTTGGGTTTCTTTTTTTTTTTTTTTTCTTTTTTTTTTTTAAAGGAGAGGATGTCAGGTTGAATCCTTGGTGAACTGGGTTATTTTCTACAAAGGAGAAAAACAGGACCTTTGGAGCACATCTGTATGTACCTACTAGGTGTGCATGCTTCCTTACACAGCAGCATGGGACTGGGACAGTGTCCTGAATTCCCTGTCATAAACAGTGATTTACAATTAAATCTAGACTGATCAACAACAATATTCACTTTCCTGACCGGTGCTTTAAGTTGTGAATTCCTGCTGACATAGTTGCTTTCCTTTCCCTGCCTCTGTAACTAGCTGAAGATTTTGAGAACAAGAAGACCAAAAGATAAACTTGTAAAATTTCCTGGAAGAAGAATTCCCCAAAGTAATCCTCAGAGCACACCGAGTTTGTAAAATAGAAGGGAGCTTGTGTGGCTCATCTCCACAGCACTGTAGCATCTACAGCTCTTTTTGGATCCAACTCTAATTCCTTAAGAATCTTATGTATATATAATGTATAAATTATGCAAACTGCTTTCTTTTCTATCTCATGTTATTTTCCGGTTTTTGAACTATTTACATATATTACCATACTACTTGATATGCTAGCACTTCAATATTTAAAAATAAAATATTTTTTTACATATTAAAAATATATATAATTGACTGGAGATGAGTATTAATACCGAGGACGTATTATCATGCTCTTCTAATCTGTCTCAAAATAACAAACTGTCTTGTTCACTAGGTGACAAGAGTGTACAAAGCTGCAGTACAACAGACTTTGGATATACTCTTTCTTCCTGAAGGAAAAGAATTTCTTACAAGCACAGATGCAGTAAGCCGAGACTCAGCTGATCGTACCATCATTGCATGGGACTTCCAAAGTGCTGCAAAAATTTCCAATCAGATTTTTCACGTAAGATTAACAACTTATTATTTTCTGGGTCATTATATATTTTCTCATGGCTGTCAATCTTTTAGAACAAAAGCAAAACTTTCATTTTTTTCATATCATTGTATGAATCATAATTACCCTGTTAGTTGCAGGGTGTTTATTTTCATACTTTAACAACATTTACTTAATCTTTAAAAACCACCTGGAAAACTGATAGATCTCCTTGTGTTAGTGAACTAGCAATGAAAATAAACTCTTTAACATCTAAGCCACGTTTAGGCAAAAACGTTGCAGTGCTATTCTCGCTTACCAATGGTTGTAGTTGCTGTAGCACCACGTTTCTTCTCTGACACTTCTCCTAGGATAGCAAAATGATACATTTTTAATTAGATGGAATGAAGACTATTGACAAATTATATTTAATATTTGCATAATAACAGCGACCTGATACATGCATACTGATATCTTGTGTAACATAATCACAGAGGCAAAATTTACTTTTATCAATGCAGGTACACTATTTCAGAAATCTGTCCAAGCGAGATATTTAATGGACTAAATTGTCTAGAAAAGCTGACACCTTCAAAGGAGATTATCAAGGAAGTTAATAGATAATTCCAACTCCCTGGATCATTTCTGAAAACCCAAGTCTAATATCTTATGTAATATAATATGATCGGATTGTATACAGATGCCTTTTGGCTGGAATGAACAGTTCTCTACTGACAAAGACATGTAGCAGGTGATCAAATGGGATTGTTTCGTGTTTAATTTCCACAGTTGCACAGTTGTGTCTTTGTCTGCTATTAAATATTTCATCATCCTGAATCGGCAATTAAAAAAATGAACAAACAAAAAACTCTAAATAATGTACAGAGCGGTCAGGTTTGGAATCAGAGGAGGCTGTCTTTCATAACAACCTCCCTATCCACCACCAAAGAAACAGATAGCAAATACACACAGCCCACCATCTGTGAACTGGACAGTTTTTTTTCCTCTTCTACACTGTTTGACCCCTTCCAGTTAGACTCAGTTTCCCCCACAAAGCATGCAGTTCTTTGTCAACCAGGTACAACACCTAATGCTATTTGATTGCTGTGCTCAATTCCTGGCAATATCCAGAACTGTCCTCCCAGTTCATCTCTTCCAAACCCCATAACAAGATCATTCATGCTTTTCCCACCCTATGTGGGTGGGAAGAGGTATGTATGAGGGGGATTTGCTTCCACATTTGAACTTCAGTTATCCTTGAGCTGAAAGAAGGTGTCTCAGTAACTTTGTGTACTATCCTTTGGAGGTTCTGCTGTTTAATTATGCTACTCCAAAGGAAGGTGGGATTTTGATCATTTTCTAGGAAATTGGGGTAGATATTTGATTTAATATTTGACTTTGTATAAGACTTTTTGTGGATTGTAATAAGTTTCTTTATGGGGATGACTTTATGGTCTTTCAAATTTGTCAAAAAAAAAACAACCTAGTTCATTTGAACAAATGCCTTATTTCATGCTTAATAATTATTTTCAGGAGCGTTACACTTGTCCAAGTCTGGCTCTGCACCCAAGAGAGTCTACATTTGTTGCTCAGACAAATGGGAACTATATGGCATTGTTTTCCTCCCAGCGACCTTACCGAATCAACAAAAAGAAGAGATATGAAGGGCATAAGGTATTTTCTTTCACCAGAATGATATTATCCAAGTCCAGAAGTGAGACAGAGCAAAGTATCTGCATTTTAATATGTCTGCTAATAGGGCTTGTTGATAAATCAGTGATTGGTAATAATTGCCTTCCTTTGCTTTCCTATGTGCAATTTTGAATTATATACACTCTGAAGAAAACAGTTATTAAAAGGCTTTCTGGATACTTAGTAGCCTGATTAAATAAGTTTATGGTATGGATGTGCCTTAATAGAAACCTAGACAAGTCCTTAGTGCGTATTTATTTAAATATGCATTTTTTTTGTATTACATTCATTCTTCAGTGTACCACCGTTGACTTCCCTGATCAGAATCAGGAGTTACACCATTATTGATTTTTCTTTTAACAGGTGGAAGGATTTGCAGTGGGCTGTGAATTTTCTCCGGATGGAACACTTTTGGTGACAGGAAGTTCAGATGGCAAAGTGTTTTTCTACAACTACCATACTTCTAGGATTGTTCGTACTTTGTCGGCACATAGAGAAGCTTGTGTGAGTGCAGTATTTCACCCAGTATTGCCATCACTCCTTGCGACTTCTGATTGGGCTGGAGAAATCAAGATCTGGCAATAACAAGCAAAATAACTTTTCATCCATCAAAGAGCTTGGTATTTCAGAGGGAATAAACCATGATATGCAATGTGATATTTGTTGTGATGTTGTTGTAGGCAGCAGAGACTGTTATCTTTTCTTCTTGGACCACTAGACATATGCTTTCATAATGCAGTTAAGAGGATTCTGTGATTAGCTGCTGAGTAAATAAGTGTTCTCTCTCTCTCCCTCTCCCTCTCTCTTTCTCTCATTGGGCCCTGGTGACGAATTTCTGCCCTTTCTGTGCCAATATTCTGGTATTTATCTAGTCCAACCCTGGTGTGAGAATCTAGACTTGAAGAGAATTATTGCCCCTCTTATGTAGCTTTTATTTTAGCTTTCTTAAACCAGACTGTCACTGGCTTAGCTCCTTGCCCTGGTCACTCGTGCTGGTCAAGCAATGCTATATTTCCTTGTTGATATACAGTTCAAGGCAAAACAGCATCTTACATGCAAGAGAGGGAAGATCACAAGACAGATGGGACTGACTTTTCTGGAAACAGGCAGATATTACCAGCCCAACTTCCTGTAAAATGCTCTCTCAGTTTTAAGGGAAAAACTTGGAGCTAATTATGAAGTCTCTAAGTCTGTGCTCCTGGGATTCCTATGTTTAAGACTGAGTTTTGAACTGAATTTTTATAACTGTATGTTATTGAAACAAAACTATATATAAGTATAAAACTTTTTTTAATACAAGGTGTCTGTACTTCATTGTTTTACTCCTGTTAACGTTCACAAATCTGTACTCAAAATTGCCATGAAATTGATTCTGTGTGTGGGGAGTGGGATAATTAATATGCCACCTAGATTTATTGCAAATGCAATGCATTTCTCCATACCTCTTAATGTCCTTTACAGATAGAAAATTGTCTCTGTGCCATTCTGTGAAGGGGATGTTCTTTGACATTCAGATTGTAGCTGGGCCATTGTGAGGCAAATAGAGAATCTTTTCAGCCATAATACTGTATACTTGCATTTTTCACATGTAGCATCTTAAATTCTTCTAATTTGTTTTCATTGGCATGAATGGAAGGTGAGGTTTTTATTTTATATACCATTTTTAAACGTTCTGTGGAAATGGATTTTTCAGGAACAAAAATCGGAACACTCTTGAAAATGGCAGATTCTAATTAAGAAATAAGAAAAATGTACTCCATTGGTTTTGTAGTCTGTGCTCCTTTAACTTCTGGTAAGTGATAAGACTATACTGAAACCATGGTTCCAATTATCCTTGAATTTTTATATAGTTTGAAATCTGGATCAAAATATTGTGACTGTGTAGTTTTAATCATCTTAGCAACAGCTTTGATAGGTTTTAACACAGGGCATTACAGTTTAGTGATCCATATGAGGTAGTGCAAATAACTACTTATTTTTCTCAATTTCTTGCTTCCACGTTTGGCAATTCGATTTTTGACATAAGGCTGGATTTTGCATTTCTCCTGACTGTATCTCTAGCACACAAGCCGGCTGGACCTTTCAACAAATAGCCTGCTCTGTGATTTGAGGGGTTACTCTTAATTAAACCTGTGGTGCTGGTGTTTATGTGATTCTAATAGAGCATATTCCTGAATATCAGAAGGAGGTCAGGTGAAAACAAAGCAGCTGCCTGTATTTGGGCTGGCTGAATCACAGCTGTGTGGCATTGCCTAAGAGAGTGGCTCTGTTTCTTTTCCTCCAGGTATTTTAGTTCTAAAGGTGCTCCTACCGCTTTAGAACTTGGGGGTGCCTGATGTGTCAGTACAAAGGATGAGCAGCACTGCAGTAGTGCAATACATCCTATTAATCCCTACAAGAGCTTATCTTGGGCTGTTACATGTTTAAATACAGCGTGGAGATATGCTTCTGAAATAAATGTGAACTCTTGGTGCCTTCTTGAGGAATGCTATATATCTGAAAGAGCTCTCAGTGCCTTCAGCTGAGACCACCTGTGAATGGAGTGGAAGATCTTGAGACAGCAATCTTGGGGGATCATTGACATACTGCACAGAAAAGTAATTCGCTCTTGTAATTCTACCCATGTTGTTGCCTGAATTTAACTTATGTCCTGAGGCATGATTCTGGTGTCTGGCGTTTATCCTTTCTGAAACGATCTTGCAAGTATAATTTTTAAACCATTTATTAGGGAAAGAGGAAAAAAAAAAAAAAAAGACGAATTTTGATTAAAGACAGTGGAGGAAAATAAAATAAATTTATACTGTATAATATTAGAGAATATTAAATTTGGAATTGCATTTGTATTTTATTTCAAAGATGGCTGGAGTTTTAATTACTTGCGAGATTCAGCCAGCAGTTTTACAAAGGAATGAAATTATGTTCACAGCATTATCTTGTTAAAATCTCTTTCTAATATAAAACTGATTAAGACAGAGAGTGAAATTTAATAATTTGAAATATTATAGCATAGTGGTGTCAATTAAGTTTTCATTATGATTCAAAGACAAATTCTTCCTTGTAATCTTATGTAATGAACTGTAATCAAAAAATATCCACATTTCTCTATCATTCTGCAATTACCAAATACTGTTTGGGCTGCAAACAAGGATCATTATGGTCAGATGAAGCTTTTAGAATGGAATGAATTGTTGGTTAATTAATTTTATTCATAAAATTGTAATCTAGAAATGTTTGAATCTTGTTTTAGGAGCAATTTTTCTAGCTTTGTAAGGAGCTTTCTAGGGTGTTGTGTGTTAGAGCCAAGCTAGAGATCTTCACCATTTTGAAATGGTCTTAGGCTTTGCAGATAAACAGGCTGAGTTCGTTTTAATCTATTTTGTACTGTACCAAAAAGTAACAATACCAATTTCTAACATGTTATTATTTGCTACTGAAGCATTATTAATTTGGGGTATTAGATGATGCAAGCTATTCAACTGCATCTTTATCTCAAAAACCTGCTAATTAGCAGACAGCTATTAGAATTATTGTGTTCACCCAGATGAAATACTGTTGGTGAGTCACGATATACTTCAACTAATGGCTTAATGAGGAAGTTAAGGTACGGCATGACAATGAGATGAGTCTTTCTGTACATTTGGGCTCTTTCTGACAAATTTAAAGTAATAAGACTAAATTAAGAGCTGTAATACTATGTCAGAACAGAGAAAAATAAGGTTAAAAAAAAAAGTGGGATCTCAAATTTTCCACAATTCTGATGTATGTGGTTTTGAATTGCAGTCAACTGAAAATATTTGTCATGCGTTGGCTAGTCTTCAGTTTGAGCAACCCTAGCTCCTCCAGGCACTTCCTTTCATTGTTGCCATTTAATTCTCAGCTTTTCTTCCTTTTTTTTAAGCACCTTATTTTGAATAAGTATACAGTAGCCTATATTCTTATACTCTGCTCATCTTCAAAAAAAAACTCGTTTTGCGGTGCTTTCATTCCTGCTATCCTTAGAAGGGTGGCCAGAAATCAGAGAAGACTCTACTCAATTCATACCTTTGTTTTCCAGTTCTCAGAAAATCACAGAATCACAGAATGACTTTGTCTGGGAAGAACATAGAAGTGCACTCAGTTCCAACCCCTGACATGGGATGATTGCCGCTCACCAGATCACAGCCCACGGCCCCATCCAACCTGGCCTTGAGCACTTCCAGGGGTGGGGCCAATTCTCCAAGTCATTCTTCCTGTTGTTAAGTAGGGGTTATAGCTTTGCTTTCCTCGGGCTCAAATATGCAGGAAAACTGTGCCTTCATTTCATTATCCACTTCTTGCAGCGTGCCGCCCTCCTTGATAGCATAGCCCAACTAAAATGGATGCTAGCTCATTCCTCAGGAAGTTTTCAAGGACAGTAGTGGCAGAAATTGGATCAACTCTTAAGACCCATCCATCCTTTGTATTCATTTTTCTCATCTGCTGTAGCTTTCACTCTTTTGTTCACACACGTCTCCGAGTCTAGAGGGCTTTTCTTTTGCCAGTCGTTCATATTGCCTATACCCAGAGCCTAGAAAACAGCCACGTTAGTAAGCGAAAGAAATTAATCCTTTTGCTTTTGCCCTTCACAAAGCAGAGTTTGCCTTCAGGTGAGGGTCCTCCATGCATTTGCAACACTATTTGCTTTTATAATGACTAACATTCACACGAGCAGCCTGCTGCTTTCCACTCCGTGCTCCCTAGCACCACCCAGTGCTTTAAGAAGATTTCTTCTGCAGATTCTCCCTGCTCTTGCCCTCTTTTCTATCTCTTTCAATCTCCGATTGCTATTTTATGCTCTTGCAGATTTTTTTTTCTATTACAGTTTTACCTACAAGGTGTGTCATCTTAGTTTTTTACAAGTGCACTTTTTGGAGAAAGAAAAACAGAAAGATATACCCCCATCATTGCCACTTGTACTGCTTTGGCTCATAGAGTGCTCAAACTGTGCTTCTTTTGAATGAAACTGAGAGAATGGGTTCCAAGAGCATATTTAATAACTCTCAACTGCTGGGGTGAGACTAGAAGTAGTTCCAACTATCCCCCACAAATCCCAAGAAGCGTGTAGCTGAGATGCTGCGTTTTCAGAAGTTATGAGGCACTTATTGCTGTTGGGCCATAGCACTTTCTAATATAAATACTTTAGATAGTAGTTCCAGAATCTTTTGAAACAAAACCCAACCATAATTTGAGAAATGTTTGCTCTCCAGTGGTAGTACATCTTTAAGGTAAAACCAGGTGACCATGACTCAAAACTGATGGATTCTGCAACAAGTGTGAGTGATTCTGATTTAGGACAGAGTGCCATAGTCGAGTCCATACTGGGAATAATATGTTTGTAGATGAGAATATTGCTCCCTTCTCTGGCTTTAGATAGAAGTTCAAAGGCACTGGGCTTCTTTGCCTTCGCCTGCCAGTCCCTGGATGTCCTGCTCCGCAGGCTAACTTAGAGGTCTGCCAAATAATGTGTTCATTTTTATGTTTTACAAATTATAATGCTTCACCCAAATATACTCACTGCTGTATTTTCTCATTTTTTGTGTAATTGCCTCTTAAAATCAATCTAAAAATTCTCGAAGTAGTTCTTTGGAGAAGGTTGATGTTCACCGTGGTTGAAAGTGCCTGAAGTGACAGTCCAGACAGCTTCAGGTTAGATATATTTGTCTCCAGTTCTCATCAGGCTGTAAAGCTCAGGTAATGCTTCTACTTCTGAGTAGGATTTCTACCAGTGAATTGTTTGAAGTCCGTCCTTAGAAAAGTAATTTGTGTAATGTGTGTGTAATCATACTGTCCCTGGTGCAGACCTTGTAGCATCAAAAAGTCAATTTTTGTGTGTTCAGGTTGCTACTACTCTTCTGAAAACAAGCAGTGAAAAATCGCTTTGCAATATCATTTGGATTTATTTTCACCTATGAACTATGTTGTTTTTCACGTTTCACTGCATAACCACCTCCTTTGTTACCTTTCTCTTTTGTGATATAAGTAAATTGCAGAGCCAGTCTACTTCAAAAGGCATGAGGAATGATCCAACTTGGATATTAGGTAAAAAATTTCATGCCTTATATCAGAAATGGGTTATTTTGATTCTTTCCCTTTCCTCAGTTTGTTAATCTTTCCTGTTCACAAAGATAATTTCTTAGAAGTAAAGATAAAAGGTCTGGTAGTCCCATCCAGCTAATTTGCAATTTGGATGGTTAAGTTGCTAATCTTTGCTATTTGTTTCAATGTATGCAATTACTTGAAAGGCAGTAACCATTTCAAATCATGTACTGCTGTGAGTACAAAAAATGAAGGTACTCTTTATGCCATTAATCTGAAGCGTGCATTCTGTGAACTTCAGGTATGACAGAGATTAATTTTTTTTCTTGCTACAGCCTCAAATCTGTAATATATTTTGACAAGGTTTGAATCTGGGGAAAAAAAAACTGAAGAGAAAGTCTAATCTTAATCATATTCCATACCCCTAAACTCATCCACAGATATTTACTTAAAAAAAAAAGAAAAAAAAGAAAAAAAAAATCATCCTTTTAATTTCCTGATTTAACAGGATTGTATGAGAGAATTTTTAGGTTTTTTTTTTTTTTTTTCTTTTTTTTCCTCCTCGAATATAAATACCAGTGAGGGAAAAAGACACAGGGTTCCTACTGCAGTATGAAAGGAAAGGCGATCTCTGTGCCGATCACTAGTACTGATCTCAAGCTCTGTTCACTTTTGATTCTTTCTCCCTTTTGGACATCTCAGAAACGAAATGTCAGTCAAGTGAATCACATCCTAATGTAAAAAGAGATGAATCACTGCAAATGCTCTGTAGGATGCATGGTATGCACAGATTTGAAAATATATAGAAATATATATATATATATATATTTTAATCTGATACCATTTGTATTCCACTGATTGTTTGAAAAGGTTAACATTGAGTCCCCTAAATCCTATAAACTGACTCAATTCTGCAACGCTTTTACATAGTGCTCAAATAGAGCTTGTGCCTTGATTTCAGAGATGCACTCCTGGAGCAGGAGGAACAGGCAACAGCATACAGTGAGAACAACAGTCTGAAAGCTTTCGAAGAGTAATAGGAGATCAAAGGGAAAAGAAGAATGCTTGGAGAATGGGTGATATTATCAGGTGAAATGTAGTGTAAGAGAAAAGGGAGACGACAAGAGAGTTTGGCACTAGTCAAAGCATAATTTTCCTTTGGCCCACACTGCACCTACATACAATGTAAATTTGTCATAGGTTTGGGGCTTTTTCTTCAGGACAGCTCTGCAGCTGTTTAGTTTTCAGAAGGTAAACTGTCACTGCTACTGCAGTCTAGTCTTGGCTGCTTCAGTGTCAAATGAATTGCTGAATGCGCTCAAAGCTGCGTGCTGCCATGGGTAATTGGCATTTTGAGGGCTTTATGGGGAAGGGAACAGAGGCATGCATTGTATCATTATTAAAAGCAATGCTCCTGGGATTCAAGCTTCTAATGTAATTTACAATTGTACCTCTCTACTTCAGAGTTCAATTTTTAATAATCTATTTTCTTAATGATATATAGAATACTTTCCTTGTTTATTGAACATACCAGCTGAAGTACCACATTAATTATGTATCCTCAGGGATTTTTGCTGTTTGGTGCATTCTGAATGCCCTTCAGAGAAAGCAAAGTATAGGATTGAGAAGCCTGACAAGGTCTCTCTGAGGGAATCAGCAGTTTCTCCTCTTACTTCTAGAATTGCTTACATTAAGGTGCACATTCTCTTTGGTTCAAATTGATTAAATGTCAGTAGAACAACTGCAGATATGTTCTTTTTAACAAGATTAAAACACGACTCAATGTAATTCTTGGCCTAATTGCTTGCATTTTGACCAGTTCTTATGGAACTTTAGCACAAAATTTCTGTCATCAGGTTTACATGTGCTCATGGAAATACTCAACAGGCAAAGTATCCTTCTGAACTGGTATTCCACCTAATGAAAAATCCTGCTTTCTTGTGCCTGTATGGATGTTTTTTTGGTTGTTTTGGACCTTGGTACCGGGGAGAGCTGTAAGACAATGGTACAAATAACGGGTGGCAGCAGGGTGACTTTGTTTTCACTACCATCCCCTTTTCAGTATTCTTTAAAGGATGTTGAAAAATTGCCTCAGGAACTGCAGTCTCAAAGTCTCCAGAATGTTAACCTTTGTGATATATTTTAAAATGCTTTTTACTGAGGTGTCTGTCAAGGGAGACCTTTGAGAGAAATGATATGGTGCACCAAAACCCGATAATAGTGTCTTTATTCAAGCTAGAAGGCTTTTCTCAACACAGCTATTCACCAAATTCCTTTACTTTAATAGATTCCCATTAGCTTTGCATTAGTTATTTCTGAACCTGAGATCTTCATTGAAGGTAGGAACTGTATGAGACAATGTAAAACAATTTCATAAGAGAACTTGTCAGAGGAAAAATTTGGCAGTAATTTCAGCAAATTATGGCAAAAATATCAATGGTCTCTTCAAATATTTTCTAGGGTGCTGTTATTTTTCTTTATAACATAAGGGCTCATCATTTGCTACTGAAATTAATAGCTCTGTTTTTATTTTTAGTACTCATAATTAGACATTAATTTGCTCTCTAAATGCTTACGTTTCAAATTCCGCAATCATTCCCCTTTGAGCAAGTACTACTCTAAATCTCCCTGAGAAAAATTCAAGGCAATTAAATACATTTGAAGTGTTACTACATTATCTGGGAGATTTATTTTTACGTTCATATGGGGCTCAGTCCAATCCATGCTGATGTTGCTGTCAGTTGGAGACGACTCAAGAGAAATTACAATAAAGGCTTCCACATAACGTTGTGGTACAGGCCCAACAGTTATATAGATCTTTTCTTTTTGCTTTTAAATATGACTTCTCCCACTTATCCCAAGAATTGTTTTAAATGTCTTTTTTTTTTTTTTTTTGTTATTGTTAGTTTGTTATTATTTTTTTTTGTCTGTTTCTAATTATTCTCTGCTTGTCAGTCTGTGATGGCTCCTAAGAAAAAGTAGTGTCATGTTATCGTATGTATGTAGAGCACTCCTACCATTCCACTAAGACCTCTGATGTTGAACAACTTCAGCCGTCGTTTCTTCTGGCCCCTAGAAACATGCTGAACAGCAGCTGTGTCTGGGGAGTTACTATGTTTGTATCAACAGAAGAGGCATCATTTGTCTGTTTTGAGTGCCAATTGTCATCAGACAAATAATAGCATGATTTGTGAAAAAAGGCATATATGAAACAATTTTTTTTGCTCTTCCTCCAGGTGTAATTCTGAGTTTACCAGAAACTAGTCTTCAGAACAGCCTTTTTGTTCAGGCAGCTATTTACAATCATCTTCCAGTGTTATGACGTGTTCAACCGGTGAGAGGATAAAGCCTGTTTTCTTCAATATCCCTTTGACCCTTTGATAAATCTAGGATGTTCGTGGTAGCCTGAGGTTTTCTTGTTGTAACACGCTAAAGGTAAAAATCTTGTACTATTTTTTATTACACTTGTCATAGTGTAATATGAAGTTTTATTTGTAGAGGGCCACTTCAGAGGAGAAGGCATCAGGGTGAGAAGTGCAAAAAGCATTTGCCATTTCACTCTCCAATTTCTTAAGAGAGCCCCAGATGTGGGATTTCATGTCAGGTCCCTTGAGCTTGAGGGCTGTGTGTCAGAGGGATGTTCTCTGTGAGCAGAATTAGCTCTGTCTGAGCAATGCATTGTCCCTGGTTCTTTGCCATCTGCAGAGCCCTGCAGAGATAAGGGGGAACTAGATGGGGCTGGAAGATGCAACAGCAATGAGTTTTTCTCCAGAAGAGCTGATGTTTTTGGGTGCTGGGCATCCACTTGCATTCTCCTGCAGGTAAAGACTGCTGCAGGGGAGGCAGCTTCTAGCCAGCAGGTGAAAGATATTCATAATTAAAAGTCTCTCTGCTGTATTTGTATGGGAGTTCTCAAGCTGTACTCTGGAAATTTATCCTACAGGGCTTTGGAGGATTTGACAGTGGATGGTTTTAAAGGATGTGCAAATCCCTGGGTTAAACATTTAACACATGCTCACGTGCACTTGCAGAGCTCAGTCTTGGTGGCAGTGGTAATCCCCACTGGTAATGCAGTGTGAGGGCCCCAAGGTGAGTACAGTCTGTGAGGTATTTACTAGCAGCATCTCTTTAGGGAGGCTGAGAGGCTGATCTTGGCACATCCAAGCCTGTGACAAAACTGTCCTTTATCAAAAATGCTGGGGAACAGGAAAATGCATTGTTTGAGGAAGGACAGCAAGCTGCTGTGGACTTCTGTCTTTTAGTAATATTTTCAGGATAGGATTTGTACTTGTCAGTGCAATACATAAAAAATTTAGAGCAAACAGGTTGCCTGGCACCCTTATTATGAAGAGAAAAATAATCGGTAGACTCCAGGAGGCCAAAAATGTATCTCTAGCTTTTTATAATGCAGCTGATCTATTTCTCAGGTTTCACATCAAATTCTCTTGCTAGGGGGCTGAGACTCATCTGGATTATTAATATGAAGTTTCTAATAGTAAGAGAATTGTCATAATGAGTAATAACACATGTAAGTTAGCATGCATTATGGTAGAAAATATCTTCCTCGTAATCAGGATGTAGATATACATGCAAAGATAAATGATCAGCCCAGCAAAAATCTCTGCTAGTTTTCTAGGCAAACAATGTATTACAGCAGTCAAATGGAAATTCATTTGTTAAATAGAATTCAGAGCAGGTTGCTGTAGCTTCTGGAGGCTTATGCTGACAAGAATCAAGATGGGTAGTTCATCTTCAGTTTGTATTCTTATTTGTCTAAGTTCCTGAATAATTCTAATGTGATTCAGATGTGTAAAGCAATTAAATGTGATGCTCCACAGTCAGTGCGGTCTGTGAATCACCAGTAGGTTTAAAGTGAGCCTCAAAGCCTTTATAAGATTTGGTGTGTGAGATGTCCCTAGGATGGCTAGAGGCATGAAATGAATGTACTATAAATAAACTATGCCAAAACTTTCACTAGTGCACAGAGAGGAGAAGAAATGCTGATGAATGTCAAAATGATAACATTTGAATGCAGTGGGAAAGTCCTGCCTTACTGTTGTAGGGCTGGAGCAGAGGAAAATTGATTAACTCATCCAGCACAAGAGAGAAAGAGAGAAAGGTGATTCTGACAGCACCATTAATTAGGAAGAATGTAGAGAGGTAATTGAAGCTATGCTATGTGCCTTTTCACCTTTGTTCTATGTTTCCAAGTAGCTGCAGCCTCCATGTCCACTCTGCAAGTGTGGAGCTACAACAGAAGACTCAGCAATTTTTGCAGGGTTTCCCTATGAGCTTGTGGAGAAATTCAGAACTGAATATTTCTAGTAATTCAGATCTGATCATCTCTCCTCCTTTTGGGTCTCTATTGTCTGGACAACAGGCAGCAAGTTCAGCAGTAAATCTGACCATAGTGTACAGCCTGAGGATGTGGCTCCCCAGGTTTGGCTGCTGTTTTCTTCCTTGTCCTTTGGATGTATCTCACTGTTGTGTTGTTTGTTATTATACAGTGATTAGGATTGTATACTCCAAGATATTGAATGTAAACATCCATTTTTCTCTCTTGTGCTCCTGCTATATTTTTTTACATTTTTTCTTCAAGGAGCACTTTTTGCGATATACAAAGCTGGGCAGCTCCTTGCAGTATGAAACATCAAAACCTGCCCAGACAGCCTACAGTGACTTTAAAACTGATAATAAAAACAATTGTTGCTGTATGGAGTATAAAAGTGCTGTGTGGCAACTGAGAGCCTTAAGGGAATTATCCTAGATTTGTACAGTATAAATGCGATCAAAATGGAACAGCCAACAGCCTCAGATGTGCTACTGGGAAAGAGACTTTTCTTGTTGCTGTCTGCCAGCAGTTCTGCACTCTTGGGGCTGCCTCAAGACCCTCACAAATTGGCCATCTGCAGAACAAAGTGCTTTGCCACTGCTCTGCAATAAGTGGGGTGTCTCTGGAACGTCCTTCTCAGATGATGAGTGTTTCCTTCTGGCCTTGGTAACAGCTGCACCACTCCAACAAACTGCACAGCCCTACCTCCTTGAAGCCTCCCTCTTTTTATTTTTTTTTCTAGGACAATCCATTTTTCGTAAAGACTGTGAAGTGATACTCAGTGTTAAAAGATTCAAAGCAATCCATCAGTATTGATGTTTAGCTCCTTTGGATGGCACTAACGGAAGAAGGTACAGATGTGTCAAGGTTGTTTGTGACAGGAGAGGTGCTTTTTTTTTTTTTTAACAGATCTCTTGTGTGGATTGATAAACAAAACTTTGGCTTACCAGCAAGTATGTATAAGCTGGAGAATGCTAAGAAACATGATGCGTACAGTACAGTACCTGTAGAAACTTGAGGTGGGACCCAGCAACTCTCTAGTAATTTCTGACTCATAGAATCATTAAGGTTGGATAAGATCATTAAGATAATCTAGTTCAGTAGTATATGCTGATGCATTTGCTCCACTAACGCATTGTTTCAGTGTGTGGGAGTTTTCTAGGAGAAACAACCAGGAAGAGAAAGGGATGGCCAACGGCAATGCGTTTTCTACAGACACTGGAGAGCTGTCCAAATGCAATGCCATGCCCTCTGGCTCTGGGAGCTCTGGCTGAAAGTCTGCCATATTCACTCTTGATCTTGGCAGAGATAACGTGAACTGTCTGAACTTCGACCAATATGTGAGGTATGCATGGGCTTGGGGCAAGGTACCATAGCCTAAGGACTGGCCTATGAATACAGTATTTCAGATTTCATATCCAAAAGGATAAAAAGCTAAGGGTAAGAAAACATTTGATAAAGTGTGCAGGTAAAACAATATGCATAGCCTATGCAATTACAGTCAACAGACTATGTGTCAAGTACTGTATAACCAAATAATAAGAGACAATCCACCCTTCATAGGCTTACAATATAAAAATAATAATTTTTTCTAACTAAATAAATAAATGATACACAAGAGTTGGACAAGAACTTTTTTGGTAGGGATTGAGAATTGTGTATTTTTATGAATTTGAAGTTAGGTTGTTTGAGTGGGAGCAACGTTTTCTCTCTGAACAAAACAGAAATGTAAAGCTCAAAACAGAATTGGCTTAGAAGTGAGAGACAAGTGGAATTATGAGGAGCTCAAGCAAGAAATCATGTTTAATTGGTGCTGTCTGGAGTGCCAAAAAGTGCATTTCATCTTCATCATCAATAGGTTTTGAAAGAAAAATAAAAGACCATCTAAATCTATTTCAAATAGAATGTGTGTTCAGCTTGCTTGAAAAGTGTGACTTCACTGGATTTGCTGTGTTTCCCCATCTTGGCTTCCTGGGCTCTGAGATCTCAGTAATGAGGTGTTTACTAATGCTTTTTTCATTCAGATCTTTTCTTCTTGAGTAACAAGTGCACTTCTGTTGAACTAATTTAGTCTCTGGATTGTTTATCCGCACCAACACAAGTCAAATTGTTGTAGGCAGTCCTGGCAGTTCTAGCAAAAAAATTCCCATATCGCTATATGACACAATCTTTTCTTTAAAGGGAGAGGGGCAAAAAAACAAAAATGAGAATGAAAGAAAATAGTCTGCAACTTTTTTCTTTGGGATTTTTTCATAATATACCCTAAGGACTGTGGGAACGTCTTATATGTTGTGAATGGTAAGTTTGACAGCATTTTTTTTGATGTTCAGATTCAGTTCTGCATTTAACTTCTTGCAGTTTTAGGTCTCGTCTTCCTCACCTTCAGACTATTGTGGATTTTGAAAGCACAGCTAAGTGAACTTGAATCAGAAAACTATGTTTCAGTTCTTGTGCTAAGTACAGGGTGGAGAAATTAAACTTTCATTTGTTATTTCCCAAGTTATAACATAAATACCATAAATTAGACCAAGATCCTTACCATCATCTAATATTAAATAGCTCCTGCCTACTTGTTCCCATCTCACCAGGTCAGTGGCAAAGTAAGGTCCTCATAGTGAGGGGCCTCTTGCTGTCTGCTTGTCCAGTGCATGGCTTCCTCATTGTGCTGTGATACACAGCTGGTGCCCAGACTGAGAGGCTTTCTACTTTAGGAGCTGAATTAAGTGAGGGCTTCAGTGGGAACCTGCTGGAATTCATAACACATATGTGCTGAAAATACTTTTATTCCTCCTAATCTGGTTTAGAATGTCACATATATAGAACTGGAATGGGAAAGGATGCTGACTGGGTTTGATATTACAACTTTAATTAATCTGAGACTTGCTGCTGTTTCACTTCTAAATCACAGAGCTGTCATTGCTCAGCTTTGTATAGTAAATATTGCTGTGGCTCTGCAGCTCATGTGTGTATCTGCTCTGATTCATAAATTACAAAGGAAAAGTCTAGATGGGTGGATAAATTTAAATACGAATTCATTAGAGCTGACTTCAAAAATAAGAATTTCTCTGAAGAATCTTAGTTAGAATATTAGTGCATATATGTCTGTGCTGAGCATGCTGCTGAGAAGGTATTTAACTCCCATCAGGGATCTTTTCCAGCAATTACATTTTGTATCTATGCAGTTTTGCCCTTTTCAGATAAAGGCATTCTCTGTACTCTGGGTTGTAATAATTGTCTGCAGGAATGCTCTCTCCTCTTGGAGGCCAGAGGGACATTGTCACTCCCCACAGATGTAGGATGGGGGTCCATATGTATCCTGGAGAAGCTTGTATCTGGCAGAACATAGAGTGCACTTCTCTGCAAGGTTGGTGATGCAGAAACTCATGGAAGAGAAATCTCAGGATGCTCCAAACAGCAACTTTCCAAAGCCTGTATGGCAGTTTAAAGTTAAGCCCTTCGTGGTGATGACGGGTGCCTTAAACACCAAGCTGGTGCTCAAGCAGATCTGGTGCGATAAAATTTCAGCTGCTTGTGCAGTTAAAACTCAACATCTTTGTATTTCCAATAGTAAAGTCTGGCATGAAAATGATTAGTAGCTATCCACTAGGGACAGTACACGTACACTTAACTAGTTTGTGAAGGATTATAGGATATGGCTCATATTAGGCAAATTCTCATGGCAAATAATGGGTCTACAGATAATGAAATATCCTCTCAAGAAGGGCAAGATTGATCCTCGGTTGAAGGGCAGCCACTGCACAATTATCAAATCTTTAATTGCATGAAAAATTAAGTTATTCTTTTTAGCTTCAGCTGGACAAAAAAACTGTAACTAAGAACAGCTTTTCCAATGTAGTCATGGAAAATACAAAGAGAAAACAACAGTAGAGGAATGAGTGACATGTTATTAAGAATGATGAAATTGCTAAAGTTGTTTAATAACAATGAGACTTTTTAAAAAAGTTATGGATGAAAAACTGAGACAACAATGAATTTCTCCTGATAACATTGATATAACACCATGTAAACAGGATCATGCCAAGATTTAATCTAAGCAGATCATCCTGCCTAGCTCATGGTCACCAGGAGTTAGTGCTTATGTTGAAAACTGGTAGATCCTGGGCACATTTGAAAGTACCTTAGCCCTTTCCTAAAAATTGACTTAGAATTTTAAGGCTGAAAATTAAACTGTGATAGGTGACTGTCACAGCTATTCAAGCTACGGCAGGGGAGATTCAGGCTGGACATGAGGAAGTATTACTTTTCAGAAAGGGTGGTCAGGCACTGGAATGGACTGCCCAGGGAGGTGGTGGAGTCACCGAGCTGGGGGTGTTCAAGGAAAGGCTGGATGTTGTGTTGAGGGATGTGGTTTAGTGGGAGCTACTGGGAATAGGTGAATGGTTGGACTGGATGATCTTTTAGGTCTTTTCCAACCTTGGTGATTCTATGATTCTATGACTCACAGGTACAGAAAATTTGGTACTAAGGCACTTCAGATCTGTTGACTGTAAGAGGGATACTGGAGTCTGACAAACCTGCAATTGAAACCATATAAAGCTTGAAAACACACAAATTGAAGTGAGTATTCCTGAAAATAGTTTCTCAATCCTGCCAGGATTGAGAAGAATGAAAGAAGGAGAATAAAAACAGATTCCACACGACTCAAGTCTATCATAAGCAAACCCAATGCTCTTTAGGATCATCCAGCATGCTTCTGTGCAAGTGCTGAAAAACTACCTTAGTCACAAAAGGGAAGTATAGGAGAAATCCTTTCTTTTCAATGCACTGATTTTCAGGAAAAAAGGTTCTACTCTAGAAACATGGCCAGACTCACTCTTCATCAAAATGCAAACTTGCATTTTGGCCATGTGAAAATAAATTTTATTTTAGTGAGAAAATTTCTGTCCAACTACCTGTTGTTATTGAGAATATCAGCTCTGGGAAAAAAGATCCAGTCACTTTGATCTGCATATTTCTCTTCTTTCTTTCTTTGTTCACTGGGTTTGAATCCAATGTTTGACCCAGCTCAGTGTTCATATTAAAACACTCCAATTGTAGAAAACTGAAAAGGATGCTTCTTGAAAAGAATTTAAATGAATTAGAGATCTGAATGGAGTGTCTTCCAAAGAAAAATGACTGGACTACACCTACACAATTTAAGCAGTATTTAAGGAGAGATATCATAACGGTCTGTAAGAATTACAAGGTTGTAAATGTGAGTGGGGAAGAATAATTCTATAAGAAAGTCCAAAGGATGTAAATTAGTACATTAAAATTAAAGAAGAAGAAATCAATTTTAGCAGCTGTGTAATCATGTCCCGTGACAGATTTTTGAGTGGAAATTCTTTTTAATTAAAAGTGCTGGAAGGGGAAAAGATTAACGTGATACATTTTCTAGTTTGGGAGTAGAATTTAGAAACTGTTGAATTGAAAACTACGTATTTTGGGGTTTGCCATGATTTAAACATTAAAAATGCAGCTATTTATAGGGTTCTAAAAAGTTTAAAAGGAAGAGATATTTGCGATTCACATTTATTGAGAATTTGATTCATTTTAACCTTAATTTGGAGTGAGAAAAATATTCTCACATCTTAAAAAATGCATTTGCGCCTTTTAATTTCATAACACTTATATAACATTGTTTCCTAGTGAACTGTACCCTATTTCCCTCTTTTGAATTCTTATCTGTTTTTGTGATGTGATTTGCTATTCCTCACTCTGATCTTTCAACATCTGTTGTGTTTCTGTGAGCAGTGTCCTGTGTCGTGTACTCTTTGGTATCACATTGCTGTCATTAAAATGATGTTTCATATCTTCTGCTTCACTGCACTGTTGAGTAGTTGCCACTTATGCCACTTATTTTCCTCACCTTCTCTGCTTTTACTCATGGCAAATGTAATAATCGAACAAAGCAAAAATCCTGTTCTGGATAACTACAAGCCCTGCATATAGAATTTGAATGCTTTGTCATCACTGTTAAAAGTGAGGTTTTGATGTAACATGGAGATACTTTAGCAGTTTTATAATGCTTGAGAGAAAATCAGACTTTTATATCCTTTGGACAAGCTATTTTGAGGCAAATTCTCATCCACAGGAATCGGGGATTTTTCTTTTCTTTAAATGAAGATCAGTTGTTTTGTTTTTCTGGAGTTACAGTCAGAGCAGTATTGAGTTCATCAGACTGGACTTGCTTAAATGAGAAATGGAAGTAAGGTGTTCTGAGAACAATGTTTTGGATGTCGCTTTTCATCATAAAAGTCCTATGGAATGTAAGTTCTTTGAAAACACTGCTTTAATCATGTCCATTCCACTTAGAAGAAAGTACAAGTCCTTCTGAACAGGACATTATTGATTTGCTCTCCCATCTCTTCTGTTCTTAACCAGAGTTAGGCTCCTAAATCTTCAGTGATTTTTAAATCCATGCTTGAGATTTTGCCTGGTGCTAGAAGAGCCATTCTAAAGCCACAGGGAACCATGTGAGGGAAGAACTTCGTTTGGAGAGAACACGTACAGAAATCCAAGTAGCCAGTCTTAAATATCTCTGACTATATATTCCTGTAATCGGCTCCATGACAGGATTTTTGAATGACTCGCTCTCAATGTGAAAACTGAAAGTAGGCATAGAATTAAAGCATTCCATACAGGAAATTGAAATTGCTTGTGAAATGCTTTGTACCTTCCTAGCCTCCCACCTCTGGTCTCTTTAGCTGTCTCAAGAAATCAAAGCAGAATGTACCAAAATAAAGACAGAATCCTTTAATATAATCTTTGAAAATTTCTTGGGTAGAGAAAAAAAAACAACAACAGAAAATTAACCATTTTCAAACCAGTAAATCTGAGAAAAATTATTTCATTTTTTATTTTTTTCTCTTGTGTTCATAGAAAATATGCAAGCTGACTGTCAGTTGGTCTGATTTAAAGGAGTTTTTAAAATAATCAGTGCATTAAAGTTGGGTAACTAGCTATTTTGATCCCTTCGGTTGAAATTCATTCCAGGGTTGCAGATTGTTCTGTACTGTAAAAATGTTAAAGGGTTTTAGGCTATTTTATAAGAAAAACTCTGTACTAATTGGCTGAAAAGTCTGCTTTGAATTTGCATATTAATCCACATAATCTGAGAAAGAGAATGAAGTGAAGCGTAGAAACAGGCTTTGAAACTGCAACAGAAGAAAAGATAACATAACAGCATATTAAATAATCAGATCTGTAATACCTAGAAAAAGTTGTGTACAATTAACAAAATAGCAGTTTAATATCAGATGATGAATTATATTATAGAAAGGATCAGTCTGATAGTGTGATTCTGTTCATAAATATCAGGATTTATTTTTCCAGAGCTTATATATTTTTAAGGTGAGATAAAAGTTAATTTTCACCCTTGCATACAGATCCTTATATTCATTGACCAAAGAAATGAATATCTTGCCTTACACTGCCTAAATTTTAGGAACCTGAGTGAGTCAACATTGAGTGTTTTGAAGGGGAGGTAGCAGATTCTCTGGATCTTCATTTTCTATTTAGTGCAGGTCAGATTCTACCATAGAAATAGTTGGTATTTGGGAAATAATATGGTGTTCTATATATTTTTCCCCATTGACTTCAGTGGCTTTATGTGTGGTGCAACCTGCCCCAAGCTGTGTGAGAGCATAAAAGAGCAAGGTGCATAATAGCTTTCTTACAGAAATAAGCCTGACTTCAACCTTCTGTTGTGGCTTACCTGTGTGATATTATTAACTACCATTGTTCTCCTCAGCAGTGGTACAGGTCTCTGAGGAACTGTAAGAACTTAGTGCCTGATCTTCCAAATAGCACAGAATGTGCTTGCGTGTATAAATAGTGGTCACGTTTTTATGTTACTCATGAAGAACGTGAGTAACTGTATGTGAAACAGTGGGAAATATTGATGCCAAATGAATTGAAACTCCGTCTTCGTGAGTTAAGACATTTATGTAAAAGTGAGCAGTTTTAGTGTCCTGGTTCATAGTAACTTGACAAGTGGCTGTATTCAGAGAATTGGCAGAGAACAGAGGTTTTTTTTTTTTCTAATATATAATGAATGATAACATCATTTTAGCTTTATAGGTACTAGATTTTCAGATTTCCACAGTGATTTTACTGATTTACTACCACATATTGCACTATGTAAGATCCTTCTCCACACCAGTACCTGTCAGAGTCAATATTTCAAGTACAGGATACATGTTTAATGAATATGACTTAGAATGATTTAGCATTTACTGCTGTATTCTGCCTCTTACAAACAGCTGCACTGAAGCCATAAAAGAAGTCCACAGGATTTTTCCTTCCC
This sequence comes from Lagopus leucura, assembly GCF_019238085.1. Classification (NCBI taxonomy): domain Eukaryota; kingdom Metazoa; phylum Chordata; class Aves; order Galliformes; family Phasianidae; genus Lagopus; species Lagopus leucura. Next base: position 31,779,376 of record NW_024962250.1, read on the forward strand.
TCTTTCTGTTTTTCTTTCCACTTTTTTTCTCTCCCTTCTGTGACTGCTCAAGTTGTACGCTCCCTAGTGATGGAATGATGAAGAACAGGAAACTGTGGAGGGAACACAAAAACTACAGGTAGAAGTACGGCTTCTCAGTGTTGAGGTTGAAATTGCTATGGGCTGCAGAAGGTCAGACTTTACTTAAATCTTAGAAAAATGTCTGTGTTTGAAATATGTATGAAAAAGGACAATTGTGGAAAATAACAGTTCTAAAGACCTGAAGAGTTGTGCCAACTACATACATAATAGAGAAGGAGGTTTAGTCACAACTTTTTTCACAACTTTTACACAGTTTTCAAATTTTTTTAGAATATGGAGAGCCTTTCCCAGTGAATTTAAAGCTATTGACAACTGGTTTGTTTTCTTTGTTTACCTTCCAAGGCTGATGAGAAGCAGTCCTTACAATTCCAGGAGCCAAAGGCTGAGAACCACTGCTCTGTGGTTTAGACAGATCCTTTGGAGAGCAACGTAAGTAGGAGCTTTTTTCATCAACGTTTACTGGACTGTTAATATCCAGAACACACTGTTGTCCAGGGTATGTTTTAACAAAGGATAAAGAACCAACAAAATATCTCCACTGGTGTCTTTTATTAAGTAATGCAAAATACAGTATTAATTATGACACTGCATGCATTTTAGACAATATAAATGCAAGCCTACAGAAAACGTGACAAAGAAACCCTCAATTACTTTTGAGGTAGTATACAAGGAAAAATAGGAAAGCAGAAACACAGTGGATTAAAAGAACAAAATATTGGTATCACTTTGTGCATACATTAGTCACTCATAAATACATTTGTATGAAATAATTTAAGATACAATTCCATTCTTTTTAAAAAATATACTTTTTCAAATTCACCATTCTTTTCAGTTTTGCTTTTTTTTCACATGAAGTTTATGGTATTTTATCAGGTGGATTGATTTTTTTTTTTTTTTTTTTTTTTTTTTTTTCACTTCCATCATCATGATTTTACCCTTTTCCTCCAGGAGTTTAGGCACAGATGGCCTCATGCACAAAAATAAATAAGAAACTTGCTTGAAGGGAAAAGAATTCTGCTCAAATATCTTAGGATAGTCTAATAAATACCATTTTGTTTATAAAAATATTTCAGGTTTATAAAAGAGGGGAGGGAATGGTCTCCCATGTGGAAAGGATGTTAAGTGAAAAGTGCTGTATAACATTTTTGGAGAGATTTCATTTCAAACATATAGTACCATTATGAATATATATTTTATAATCCATTTCTTAAACCTTACGCTCACAAGAAGTATCAAACGTGGTTTGCTTTCCTTCGCTTGTGGTCTTATTGCAGTTCTGGAAGATGCCTAATTCAGAAGGGTTCCATATAGTTGTGCTTTTGTAAGGCTGTCCTTCCGGCTCAAACCAGTACTCCCAGTCCGCTGAAACTGCTGCTGTTTGCTGTGAATACTCGAATGGCTTCCTTGCTCCATGGAAGACTGGTGGATTTCTGAAGCCTCTATTGAACTGTGATTGAGGGACTCTGCAGAGCTGTTGGGGCTCACGTCCACATATTCTCTTTTCAACACTGGGCTATTTTCGATGTTTTTGCTACTGCATAACTGGACAGTGATCCTTTCATTTTTTTGGTCTCTTAATTCTTTTGTTTTGTAAGTGGGCAGCTTGTCCTGTTTACAGCTAGTGCTGATGTCAATGTTCAGGCCACTGTCTGTTCTCAGGAAGCAAGAATCCACAAGTCTGCTTTGGCAGATATCATCTCCCTCTGAGCAGCTATCTGCTTTGTAACTAGCATAGATGGGACTTGTTCGACTGTCTCCTGTTTTCATAGGGCTGCTGTAATACTGCTCTGAAAAGCTGCAGGGTGATAGCCTGCCAGTGTTCCTGTAAGAGTATGCACCAATGTCCTCCACACTCAACTGCCTCCATCGCCCAGGTAAGTCTTCTTCTGAAAGGTTGGTGCTCCTGCACTCATTCCTCATTTTTTGATTTGCTAAAGCCTGCTGTGGTGTTATGGCTGAGAAATGAAAAGGTTCGTTTGCATAAGGAGGCAGAGTCCGAGTAAACGTGGGGGAGTTCTCGTTGTCATCAGCAAGCTCCATGTGCTGTGCAGGTTTTGACTTGGCAAACCTTGGGCTTCCCTGATGCTCATAACCTGCAGGTGACTTTCTTTCAAACAGTTCATCTCGGTTGCTCATGTAGATTGCTTGCTGGGAGGCTGTCATAGTGTTGGCTTGGGCGTTCTCCTTCTCTTCAGATGTGACGCTGAAGCTAGAATAGGAGCTGGAGGTCGGCAAAGAGGTAATGTACTCTGGGAAGGCTTCGTGAGAGAAGCTGGAATGGAAGCCATCTTCTTCAACAGTACTGTCTGTAGAGTTCTGGGACCGCAGGAACCCCACGTCTTTCACTTGTGTGTCCACACTCGGTCTCCTCTCCCTCCTCCTCTCCTCGGGGCAGTACAGAGCGGTGTCGCTGCAGTAGATGTCTGACTTGTACTGAGGCCTCTGCTCGAGTTTTCCAGCAGAGTCCTGAAAATTGAGATCCCTTGTAGAGGGGCTTGACAAGTGTGAAGACAAGCTGTTTGGATCTGGTTTCTCCAGTACTTTGGCGATGACACAGGTGGGTATGGTATCAGCATAAGATGTGCGGCACAAGGGGACAGAAAGGCTGCACCCATGTTTTTCCAGATGGATGCTGACTCTTTCCTGAAAGTCAGATGGCAACTGTAACATAAAGAGATAGCAGAGGGGATAGGAGAAAAGGATGCATATCAGTACTGGTATCTGTTTGGGTTTATGCAGCATTGACATATGAGTGCAGTTTATGATATTATGTAGCTCACCAGATATGGTTCTTTGACTAATGTGAAGGCCACAGTCTCTGTGCATTTCTGAAAACAAATGTAATCAGATGAATTTCATTTATTTACTTAGCATTTAGAAGTGTTTATCTGCTTCTCTTATGAAACTGAGATGATTCCTTCCAAATTAATTCTAGCTGGATCAAAACAATCTAAACAACATAGTAAACAACCACCTTAAAAAGGCACGTAGGGAATTAGAGCCTACAGCAACACTTTCCAGACAGTCTGTCAATGTGTGTGATTTGAAGATGGGGTGTGGAGCTCTCTGCTGAGATGAGGAAAGAAGAAGAGATTATATATATTGTGTTCTTACGGCCTTTGCGCTCCTCTTGCCTCCAGCCCACTGCCAAATTGGCTCCTGCCCTTTGGTGTCACATTTTATAAGTGATGTTATTTGAAGAGATGGGAAAGTTGGTTTCACTGAAAGCAATGGTACTTCTTGCTATGACAAGAGTGTTTCTGTGCTGGGAAAAGAAGCAAATGAACAGCTACCTTGTCCCAGCAATTGGACCACTACTTGTCAGATCGACAAACATTATAAACCTCCTCTGCCAGAGCTGCTGTTGGCTTCTTTTTGGGTTTCTTACTACACCAGCTAAAATAAGAGCTATGACCCAAAGATGCATTATGACTCCTTTGGTGAATGACTCAAAATTATTCAACAAATCTGCTGTGCATCAAAGACTGACCATTTCTGGAGAAATGTTCTGGGACAGAACACTTTGTAGTGATTTGAGATACCCTTTTGTATCTCAAAAAACCCAGCAGGTAAATCCTACACAGCCAAGCATTGTACAGGCTGTGTACAATAATAATGTAATATTTAAATTATAAATATTTAAATGTAATACAGGCATATATATATATATCTATATATCTATATATATATATATATTTGGCCTTGCTCATTTAAAATCTCCACCGCTGATCCTTCATAAAGAGTGCTGCATAACAGCTGACGCAGTTCTTGCTGAATGTCCGCGGAGCTCATGTTTGGGCTAAGTTTGTATCTGGGTTAGTAACTTTTTGGGTTAGCTACTTCAATATCTATATTGGTTTATGCCACTTAAGAAAATAGCCCCTGAATCGTTGATTGGAATCTTCTCAGATCTAACCTTTTCTTTTATGTAGAAATCAAGTTTCTCTTTACCAAATAACCAGTGGTTACACTTTTAGCCGCAACTTTCAAACACACTCCTTAACTTTGTTTCTTTAGAGGAGACAGCACTAAAAATATTGAGATGGTTGCCCTCTGCACCTCTCTTTAGGCAAGAAGAATTCAAGTTGTCTACCGCTTCTAGTGATCTCACATGGTATATAAGGTATGGGGTTTCTATTTTAACTAAATGCTTGAAGATATTTTAATGCCCCAAATTCAGTGTATTCGGAATATGATACATTGTGAAATGACATTCTTGTTACTGCGGAGTAGGATGAGTGTTTTTTTCTATGATATATTGGATTAATCATTATGTTGATAATTAGCTCATACATCTTCCACTGGAAATAAAGAGTATAAGATTGCCAATCTGCTGGCAAACAGAAATATTAGTCATAGTAAGTACAGATGCAAAAAAGATTGAATAAACAGTAAATAAATAAGGCTGCTGTAAATAGCCATGAAAGCGAGGAGAAGAAATATAGTTCATTTAATGTGAAATTGCTGTATATGGCAGCTAATATTTAGTTTCCTTTAACACAACTATTGGGTCTATTTTGTATACATTATTTATATTTGGAAAATTATTAAAATAAATAATATTTTTCTTACGGTAGTGGAAGCTGGAAATACAAAAACTATATTGCTGTCATTAATATTTTGTTCAGTAGTTCAGGTTTCTTGGTAACATGCAACACTTTTTGTGGCAATATTTGTGCTTGTGAGGAATTTATTGACCGTGACAATGTTTACACTCAGTATATTGATAAATACTCTGAGTTGAAAGTGAAGACTGCCCATTTCATTAAGTGTATAATAGTCTGTGAAATTGTGGGGAGATTCCAGTTTGTGATGGCTCTCTGTGAGAGAGCTGCTAAATACCTTTGTGATCCTAATTCTTACTAACAGGTAGGAGGCTTTTGGTATGAGTAATGTAATGATGACTCCTAGATATGAAATGTTAAATGAAGTCAGCCATTAGGAAAAAGAATGGGATCGGAATATTGGTAAATTTGGAAGTTTTGCTTCAGATAGAGGATATCATTGTCCATGTGATGAAAGAATGTTGATCAGTCCTTGTCAGATTTGTCTAGTTATTCAGTCTAGTGGCTTAGAAATGGCTGACATTTGGTTTTGCATCATTCTGTCACAGAATTGCACAAAAGGGGCCATTCTTGGGGATGAGTTACCTGATGAGAGTGATCAGGGGAAGGTTTTTCCTCTGTGACCTTCAACAAACCAATATACATGAGGAAGGTGTTATTGCTTTGAGGAGGATCCTGCATCTCCAAAGACTGCCTTGTTGATTGACACATTTGCCTCCCCTTTAAGGAGTCTCTTTCTCATGTCAGTTTCCTTGGAAGTCAAGAATAGTAATTAAAGTTTATACCTTGGAATTCAATTAGCAGTGCTATGGTTGCTTTAGAAAAGATGTTTGCCAGTCTGTTTTAAGATTCAGGTTTAGAATTAACTGGACTGGAAAATAACTTGACGAAGAAAATTGATTGTATCCTATTATGTCCCCGCTCCTTCCACAAACCCCAAAATTTTGCAGCCTAGATTTCTCACCACTTTGGTTTTGTGAAAGCCTTTACTATTTAACACGTTCAGCAGAGAAGCATTGTATTGGATAGCAGAGAGTATCTTCAAGTTCCATTACTGACTGATTTTGTCAGCACCTCCCCAGCTACACAGAATAGCAGCAGGTGCACAAAACCCCCAGGGCTGCTTAAAGGGTGGAAAAAAAAAAAAAAAAAAAAAAAGGAATAAATCAAAGCCTAAGGGTCAAACAAATTCTGGAAGTGATAAAACAGCCAGTTTTCCATACAATATTTATTTCTTCAAATATTCATCAGGTTTAGTCACATTACCTCAGAAAGTTTATGTGCCCTCTCGTAATTCTTGCTGCACTGGAGCAATTGAGCAGCTAAATTGCAGTCCTTCCTATAGAGCTCCTGGAGAAACACACACACACACAAAAAATAGGAAAAAAAAAAAAAAAGAAAAAAAATAGCCCTCTTTTTTTTTTTTTTTTTTTTTTTTTTTTTTTTTTTTTTCAAGTTTGCAAACTTGTGGCTTTCACCCATGCCTGATAAATGTTTCAGAGTTGGACTCTGGGGAAGTTTGGCACATACTTCAACTTCTAAACACATTAAGATTCTGTTATTTCTTGTGTGAGGTTGAGAAGTTTGTTCCTTTGCTCTGTGAGGGTTGATAAATTACCAAAAATTAAACACTGTAGCTATGCAGCAGTTATCTGCATTTCAGATGATGAATACTTACCATTAGGATCTTGGCTTTGTACTTTTAACATGCATGGAACTATGAGGGTGAAAATAAACATGATATTTTAAGCAGAAAGAAAATTGAAGAGCAGATGATTTTTACTGAGTGTTATTCAGATCAGCACTGAGATACTACTTTAGAAAAACTGCTGAAAAAGTCTTAAGAGACTGTGGGAGAAATTCATTTTCATACATATTGCTTTTTTTTTTTTTTTTTTTTTTAAATATCCTTTGTCTCCTCATGAAATTTTCTTGCTGGTTCTTGGCTTTCCACTTATCTTCTAGATGACTTAAATTTCACTACAAACATGCTGTGCTACAGAACATCATTTTTTTATCGGGTCAAAAACTATTGTGAGAATTTCAGAAAGAGAAAAAGAGAATTTAAACATGATGCTTGAACTAATTTGTATTGAATGGTTCCCACAGCCTGTTTAATGGGAGAATTCTGTACAGAGATGTGCCCTCAGCTCATTTTTCATGTTAATTTAGTTTAAGACATATGATTGTAACTGTATCCTTCAACCATTATCTTTGGGTCCTTGTAGGTAAGAATTAAATGTTGCTTTTGCTCAAGGTGCCATTAAAAACTAAGCTGACTTCCAAATCGACCTCATGTGTGGCAATTAGACAAATGAAAAAACATTGACCACTTCGGCCACTATTATTAATCTGTGAAAACAAGAACAGATTTGTAAGGAAAAAATGTTGAATATTGAAATTATTTGAGTTTCTTCTGCTGCTAATCTTATATCGACACATGCAGAGTTTTACCGTTCCACTTGTTTCTGTAACAGAAACTGATAGGTTTCTGTTAAAAGGAAGAGTGGAAATTCCCTCTGTTTAAAGGTATTCTGTAATAAGGTGTTCAACAAGGTGTTGCTGGGAGTCCATGAGGCATGTGGCCAGTAAAAGTACTTTATCTGTGATCATTAGTTGATTTATACCTTTTTCTTTAAGGGTCCTTAGATACTTTTATATAGGTGTCTGTGCATCTGTGTCTGTGTGAGCTCTGTACCTGATGTTTTCTGCCTTAAATTTACAGAGGAGATAGATTTCATTTATGTAAGTCTTACATTTCATGTTGGTACACGCTATCTTTATTCCTGAAAACAGATGCAAATACTAGGAATCCAAGAATTTAATTTGGAAGCAAAATCTGTTGCATGTGTGCTTGGTTCTGATGTGTTACAGGCACATTAAGCACATACAGTTTTGCTGTACAATGTATAGTATAGACAAGTCCTCCACGCGATAATGAAGTCATTCCAGAATTGAATCCTTTCTTTGAAAGCAGCGAGGCTCTGTTTCTGTGAAGTGGTTGCCATGGAGTACGAAAAGCATTTCTGATTCTATTTTTAGCTACTTCAAAAATTACTACAAAAAATTTCTTACTAGTTGGATGTGCCACATCCAACTAGTTCTCAGTACTGTGTTCTCAGTATGCAGTGACATGCTGTGTGGCTGGAGTGACTTTATGCCTATTTACCTAGGTGGTGATGAGCCACATCTATGGCATCTAGAACAGTAATCAACACTAAATTCCAAAAGCTTTTTCATGATCCAAAATATATTTTTGCATCAAAAAGTATAATTTTACATGTCCATCAAAGGGACAGGGGGAAATATGGTTGGAGGAAGCTGGAGGAGGAAGAAATATTGGCAAGAAAAATGCATGTTCTCCTCAGAATGGAGTATTCACTTTGACACAGTCTATTCTTGCATGATTTTAAATGACTGTTTTGTAGTTTTTTATTTTGAACACTGGAATTTTACTTTCATTAATGATGCTGCATATCAAAGGGCAGAATTTTTTGCTGTGAATTGAGATGAATTGTGAAGAAGTAGTACTGTTTTTTTTTATGTTCCTGGGCTGTAAAATAATAATCACCGTGTTTCACAATAATTCTGTCTTTGAGGAAGAGTACACTCTATTCTGGATCAGTCTGAGCTACCTTCTAAAAACTATCAATATTGAAAATTCTTCAAATGTAGACATAAGTCTGACTTCATGAAGTAATAGTAAATGCATTAATAGATATTGGGAAAGCTTCCCTGTTTCTTTCCATTTTTCTTTCCATTCTTTCCATCTTTCCATTTTTTTTTTCTTTCCATTTCCAAATTTGAAATAACTCTACTGATTTCAGCTGGAATTAGTCCAGACTTAAATTTGTGCTTCTTGAACCTAAAGTTAGCCCATTGCATTTATCAGGTTCATTTAGCTATAGATATTAGAGCTATGAAGCAATGGCTGTTCCAACACAGTTTCTGTAAAAGGAGATCAGATTGTGAACTCTGTTTCCACCTGGAAAGCGGTTAATGAATTTATCATAATTCACATCAACAATTAATGGGATCAGATGCCTTCTGCTATGATTAGGAGTTTCATACGAAATATGGGAAGAGAGTATGTAGTATGTTGAAGAATGAGCAATAACAAAAACATCTTCTGTAGGTGATTTTTTTTAACTGAGTGTCTAAGAATGACAAAATAATGAACTAAATATTTCTTTGCTGACTTTGTTAGGTTTGGTCATGGAGGGATTTTCATGAGTTTTGTTGCCAATTGCAGAACACATGCATGGTTCCTGTAATCTTTAATGAGATGCAAGATGATAATCACAAAATGCATTCCCTATTTAATTTCACACAGAGAAAGGGAAAGTGTGAACCATAGCTGGGGAAAACCTGACTATCTGAGTAACCAGGCTGCATCAGTCCTACCTATGAATCATAGAGCTCGCATTCCATGTCAGTGAGCAAAGACTAAAAGATCACAGAAACTGTGGGAAATGGAGGATTCTATCCTGTGCCTACAGGCTTTGTGAAGAATCTGTGATGAAGACACGTCCACACTTTATGTCTGAAGAGGCTTCTACCAGTCTGCTATATTGGAACCTATGGTAAACTAATTTATTCTTGGAATAAATTTCTCATCAGTTTTAGGTTAGACAAGGGAAAAATAATCAGTGAAGTTTCTGTAACCAGAGAACAGTCAGAATTACAAAATGGCAGGAGCATCAGATAAGGATTTTAACTATAGAGGTGGCAGTTACATTTAATGTAAGCAATAAGAAATTCCTATAATTGCATAGGAAGTGTATAGCATAATTTATTAGTGAGCATAGTCTCAAGATATATTCATAATTAAATACTTACATTGTCTTCTGACAACTTATCTATTGTCACCTTGGCCTCAATTAAGTGATTATTAAGTGCAATTATTTCATGGCTCAAAGCCCGCTTTTCTTCTTCGTAATGTTGACCCTGTGTAGAAAATGGAGTAGTCAGTATTTTTTCCACTGTCAAAATATTTCAAACACTCAAATCTTGATCTCATTCTCAAACTTAAGGAAAAGTGCAACACACCAATACATCTTTATTTCTACTTTTTTGCTATGTTCTGTTAATCTCACACTAAGCAGCACCATGGAACGCTTTAGCTAGCCTATGAAAAAGGATTCAGTTGAGATTCAGCCGTTCCTCATTCACTATACTCCGTTTCTTACCTCAAAGGGGCTTGGGCTGCTCTTGGCTTTTGCTTCAAGAATGTTTAAGTTATGCCATTAGCTCCCATACTCAATGACATGGAAGAACAGTATTTAAAAAGGAAAGTAGCTGTGTCTGAGCCAATTCTTTTTTCTCTTGACTATCCTGACTGTTTTAGAAGTCCTGTGTGTTCATTTCTTGAGGCGAATGTTTGACTGATTCCAGGGTTAGAGCATGTGCTAGCAGAAGGTGACCCACTGTGGGATAATAAGAATCTGATTCAAACTTTTTGCTGCTCACCAATTTAATCTTGTTACCAGTAGAATGTAACCTTTCATTATAAAGGCAAAGAATTTGGCCCTCCCCTTCTGTCCCATCTTTGTATTGCTGTATTTATTTTTTAGGTATGAGGTGGCATAATATTTTATATATATTTCATATATAAAATATAAAAATATTTTGTAATGATTATTTATTTATTGGCTATTAGGCTATTAGACTTACATTACTTTTAAAATGTATGGTAACTTCTGTGTGTCCTGCCTGGGATCAAGGCAACTGCTGTGCAAGACCACAATAAAAGGTTTGCCAGTTTTCTAAAGGATTGTTTTAGAAAGGAGTAGTACGATGAGAACAGAAATTAGGTAAACTTCAATGTACATCTGTTTCATTCTAGGAAATCACTCCAGTGACAAATTTGCAGTCACAATTTCCATTCTCAAATCGTTGGAGTAACTTATGAAAGCTTTTCTCCAGCAGGCTGATCATATTAGCTACTGAAATTTCCAAAATGCAATATTGCCAGGGTCACATGAAGGTCTTCTATCAGCGCATGCTCTGTCTTGTCAGACAGTTGACAGCAACAGGAGTTTGTGCCTCGAAGTCACCAAATGAATATCAAAGTTAATTATCTAGATGCAAAGCACCAAGATACATTAAAGAAGAGTGATTAATTAGAAGTGGCAACTCATCTTAAGCTGCTGTTTAAAGAAAAATGTGTTCAAAATGGTCTAAGTGAGCCCATAGCTTGCTATAAACAGTGGAGATATGACTGATGTGTTGTTGTGAAGGTCTGGCCTAACTTATTTTAATAACATTTTTAATGTCACCCTATTTTAATGCTTCTATTTTCTAGGGACAAATCTGCGCCTGGAGGCTGATTCAGGCTCAAATTTCTCCTTTTGCCAAGCTCTCTGACCACCTCACCAGTGCTCCTGCAGGTTGTCTGGGGACTGTCACTGAAAACTAAAGCATAGCTTGGAGAACTCGCAGGAGCTCCAGCCTCACTGGTTTGAACAAGGTGCATGATGTTTTAGATGCTAATTTTTTAATTAGGCAGATAGATGTGGTTTTACATGAAGCCCTAACTATCACTGGTTTTAATGAGAACTAAATAGCTAGGCACTTTGTAAACCTCCTAGACATCTGTGCACCTCTAAAACTTTGAGAGTGACTGGAGATTACAGTTACAAATGTATTTAGCTGTGTAATGAGGTAGATAAGAGCTATACTGGCACCTCCAGGTACCTAAATACTTTGGAAAAAGATGTATGTTCTGTTTTCTAAGTTGTTTCATGCTTTTAAGGGGTCCAGGTCCACTGAGTATGGAGTTAATCTTCCAAATAATTCTTTGTATTGAAGATTTTATCAATCCTTTAATTAAAGTTGTTGTCAGTGCCAGGGCAGATGGTCTGTAGGGCCTTCTTTTGCTCTGTGTCTGATTTCAATGAGTGTTGCTCTTGTCTAACCAAACCAAACTTTACTTGGCTTAATATACTTTACTATTCAGGCAAGATTGTCTATTTGAGGATTTAAAGGCTCCAGCACAGACAGAACTCATAAAAAGGCAGCAGATTCAGGCTTTGGAAACAGTGTTTTTTCACTGCACTACATAATACTGAATTGACTGAATTATGGTTTCATTTTATTTCAGTTTCTGAAGCTTTCGGGCTAACTTCTTCCAGAATTTGTACCTGACTGAATATCATTAAAAAAAAAAAAGTATATGTATGCATGTATATGTATATGTATGTCTGTGTGTGTGTGTATATATATATATATATATATATATATATATGTGTATATATATATATTTGTTGAGTTCATCTCTGTTTAAATGTATATTCTCTGTGTCAGGAGATAGACACCAAATCACAGCTAGCTCAGTAGTGCTGTGGAGGAGGGGGATGAGAAAGAATGGCTGCTCCAGTGCTCTCCACCAGTGTGTGTTAGCAACTTTCTCTTAAAAGTGCTGTTGACATAAGCAAGGAGTACATCATACTGCAGGAAAATGAGGTAGCTTAATGATGAACAGAACCCTGAAAGGATTTGGCACATTGACCACATACTTTGTGTCCTGGTGTCCCCAACTTTGAAAGTTCAGGGCTTCATCCAGTGTGGTCACAGTGGTGCACCTGAGACAGCAATGACACAGAGGCTTAACCCTGAGATCACCAACCTAAGATTCCCCAAACACAGTGCAGCTGGCAGATATGGCATGGTAGTGTTGGATCACTGCATTGAAAGAACTACTGGGAGCTGCAACTTAGAGCTTTTCATTTACAGCCTGACAGTCATTTTTCCAGCAATGAGGATAAGTGATAGAGTGGGATGGAAGGAGGATGGGAATCATGATATCAATGCTATGATTATATGTTACAAATGGAGATGTTTATTTTACTTAAAACCACCTTCTGCAGACCTTTGTGCCTGGCAGCTGTTAGATGCTTGCTGTTGGATGCTAGCTGTTAGATGCTGCAGTGCTGGTGACCTCTCCTCTCTGTTTTGGCACTGTTGTCTATTCTGCAGGTGCTAGCAACCTGCCTCCTAAAACTCAGGAACAGATCAAGTTAATGGGGTTATTGAGATGCCAATAGCTTGCAGCTGGGCTGAGGACTCCTGAAGTGTGATCCAAAATGCTTTGGGTCTTTGTTCAGAAATTTTTGTTGAGTCAGCTCAGTGCATCTTGCCCTGGCCTTCTCCCCAGCACAGAGCCAGCATAAGAGAGTACAGTGACTAATTCACCAGAACTGCAATCATGTGCCCATGTCTGAGTCAGACCAAATTCATACTGCTGGGTGGCTCCAGCAATGCACAGCTCTGATATTGATGTTGGGGAATCAAAAGCTCATGGCTTTTGCTCCTGACCCGTGTTTAGCATGAGCCTTGCTGCCTCCTGCTCAGATCCTTCTTGAGGTACTTGCTTTTTCCAAAAGGATCAAATGATATAACTATAAACTGTTCTGAGGTGGAAGGGGCACATAAGGATCATTGAGTCCAACCCCTGGCTCCACACAGCACCATCCCAAATCCAAACCATATGTCTGAGTGCACTGTCAGAATGCTTCTTAAACTCCAGCTGCTCGGGGCCATGCCCACTACCCTGAGCAGACTGTTCCCTGTCCACCATCCTCTGAGGCAGAGCTTTTCCCCAATCCCCACCTGACATAACCACCAGTGAGGCCACACAGCACTGAGCAGAGTGGGACAACCCCTCCTCTCACCCAGTGGCAGCACTGAGGGTATGGTTGGCCCTTTGGGCAGCCAGGGGGCACACTGCTGACTCAGATTAAACTTGCTATCAGCCAGAAACACAGATCCCTTTCTGCAGAGCTGCCCTTCAACCTCTTGTTACTCAGTCTGCATGGATAGCTAGGGTTGTCCAAGGGGTAGAATCTGGCACTTGCTCTTGTTAAATTTCATGTGATTGTTAATTGCCCATCCCACAATTTACAAAGATCTCCCAAAACTTTGTTTTTCCTTTAGTTTGTATATATCAGAGTTGAAATACCCCTCATATAAACAGAGATCCGGAAAAATGTAAGGTGTGACTTTAAAAACCCTTACTGTCTGGTCTCTGTATCTGTTATTAATGGTGTAAGTGGGGTGAAAGGAGTTTTGATAGAACAAAGCAGCATGAAATACTTAATAGATAATCATATTCTGGACAGATTGAAGGATTTCCCTGCGGTGTTTTTTTTTTTTTTTTTTTTTTTGTGTGTGTGTATTACCAGATCTGGAAAGCAAAAGCTCCAGCTGCAGTCCTTTAGCACAAATAGATAAGATGCGATAAAACTGGTTGTCTCATTGGTAGTGTTTTAGTATCCCTTCAGTGCTTTCCTGTATTTCAGTGGCAGAATATTTTGCAGTATAGTGATGTCAGCCTCTTGATCAGGGCCAGGATATTTGCTGTCTCCTTTGCTGTCCTGTGGGAGCTTTGGTATGTGTACAGACCTTTAGAAATCAGTCTCAGTTCTGCAAATGAGCAGTACTGCTCTATGGACATGTCAGCCTTTTCAAACATGGCAAAGTAAATCTGTTCTTGGTGTTCCTGTAAAGAACATTTCATTGGATAGCATTTCAGTGCTATCCTGAGAATAAGTAGTCAAAGCAGTGATCAAATAAGAAGGCTGGCCAGCAGCATTCCTTCAGAAATGCCTCTTAATAAGTAACACCTGAATGACAGAGGCAGAGACATGTTTTGTTACAAATACCACTAAAGTGGCACAGTTATCCTATCCCTAGGGTCTTGACATTGAAGGATGGATGTTTCCTGCAAGGTTTTTATGTGGAATACAGGCAGAACTTTTTTCTCTCCCTTTCACTCTCCCCTTCCATTCTTTTCCCTTATACATTGGAAATTTCCCACCTTAGACCAGAGTAACATTGTTTTCTCAGTGTTTTTTCACCAAGCACCAGTCGTGATCTTTTTGATACAAAAATTTTATTTTATAACCACACTCTATAATCCCACTGGAATCATTCTATAAAAACAAAACACCCACAAAACATAAAACAACACCAACAGTGACAAAAAAACAACCAGCAGCTTGTGAGGCATAGAACTGTTAGGAGAGGCTGATACCCCAGAGGACTGTTTTGCCATCCAGTTGGGAAAAATGGGCTCATGAAGTCCAACAAAGCAAAGTATATGAGGGAGGAACAATAATAGGCATCAGGACATGGTGGAGGGGATCCCAGCTGGAAGCAGCTCTGCAGAAAGGACCTGGGTTTCTTGTAGGCATCAAGCTGAACATGGATCAGCAATGTGCCCTTGCTGCAAAAAACGGCTAGTGTTATCCTGGGTTGTGAGCAAATCAAAAAGGTGATCCTTCCCTCTGCTCAGCACAGATCATGCCAGCTGTGTCCAGTTATGGGTCCTCAGTCCGGGAGAGACCTGGTGCCCCTGGAGGGAACCTAGCTAAGGGCTACAAAGATGATTAAGGACCTGGAGTACCTCACATGCGAGGAAAGGCTGAGTGCTGGGCCTGTTCAACCTGCAGATGTCTCAGGAGGGAATTCATCTTTATGCATAAATATACAAGGAGATCCAAGCCCTTTTCAGCTGTGCCCAGAAACAGGACGAGATGCAATAGGGACAAATTGAAACATTGGAGTTTCTATCTGAAACATCAGGAAGCACTTATTTATTTTACTGTAAATGTACTTACTGACAGTGCTGGCACAGGCTGCCTGGAGAGAAAGAAGAATCTCCTCCTCGGAGACCTCCAAAAACCACCAGGTATTCCTGGGCACCCTGCTGGGGGTATCCCTGCTTGAGAAGGGGCTGGAGAAGATGGACCAAGAGGTCCTTTCTGATCTTGGCCGTTCTGTGATTTCTGTGAGATTTGTGAGAAATTATGGCCACCATGCCTCATATGACTGACGTGATAGAAAAAAGAATTTGCTCTTTTAAGATATTTGATATTTTCATATTCTGTTATTAGCATATTATGACATCTGCCATGGAAGCAAATGTTTTTATTATGCAAAGAGGATTTAATATGCAGTTAATACATCCCTAGGTCCTAATAAAATAGCGAATATGTATGTGTTGAATATGTCAAGATTTCAAAGAGACCTCAGGTTAGTCTTGGTGCATGTGAATGCATGTCTTCTGGAGTCAGTGCAGCAGCATCTAATAATCACTAATAATTACACTAATAACGAGGGATGTGAAATGGGAATGTGTTATTTGTCACAAAGAAAGGGCACTCAGATGCTCTGTGCATTCTCGGTGATTATTCAGTGGCAGTATTTCAGTAATGAGGGAGGATGAATTTGCTATATAGAATCTGCCAGTGCA
The DNA here is from genome assembly GCF_019238085.1 of Lagopus leucura. Lineage (NCBI taxonomy): Eukaryota > Metazoa > Chordata > Aves > Galliformes > Phasianidae > Lagopus > Lagopus leucura. The sequence continues at coordinate 31,795,276 of NW_024962250.1, forward strand.
TCTCTTATGTTGTGGTGAGACAGAAAAGCACTCATCCCATTGAGAACTGAAGGCTGGAAGAGCACGTAATAGTCTGTCCCACCAGATGTGGAAGCTTTTCATAGCTGCAGAGGGTGCTTAGTGTGCTTAGTTCAAGCTTATCTGAACTCTTCCTCCCATCCAGGTTTATCATACTTCCTGTTAGTCAAGGCACAACTTTAAGTGTATGAAACAAGGGACCTCTTAGCCTGCTGGCAGAATCTAAAATGGAAACTGGGATGTTGGTGGGGTGATTACTTCAGAGGCACATCCAAGAAAGTGAGTGAAACAAGAATGAGGAATAATCTTGAAAAACCTTTTTTTTTCCCTCTTATTCTTACTCTTAAAGTTAACATCTGTTCTATTTACAAAGCTTCCCCATAGACCATATGCATAACATATGTTTTATCAATTGACTCATAAAAAGGCAAAATATGGCTTAGATTTGCAGACATGATGAGATATTCTCTGCAGCAATTCATGTTCTTAAGCTTTGCTGCATGCTAGTTTCTGCTCTGCAGATCTTCTTGTTATGACAGATAACGGGTTTGTGTGTGTGCATTTATGAATGCTTTGGAGCTGTGTGGTTTTACATGTGAGCTGAGAGCCTAGCTATAGACATCACTACTCACACTCACTTGCACTCATGGGCAGAAACTGTAATAAAAGTCCTGAGCTGACAACACAAGAACAAGAAATAAGAATGGTCACAGAGTTTTCAATAAACGAGGAAACTGCTAGCTGAAGCCAGTTATGACAAGAACCTTGCGGAATATGTTTCAATACTGAATATTGTTGGAACAGGCTTCACAGGGAGGTGGTGAAATCACCATCCCTGGAGGCTTTCAAGAAAAGGATAAGCGTGGCACTGAGAGACATGTTATTGGGTGCGGTGGGGATGGGTTGAAGGTTGGACTAGATGATCTCAGAGGTCTTTTCCAATCTTAATGATTCTGTGACTGCTTTATAGCTCATTTGATGCCTCTCTCTGGCATTTTCCATTTTACTTCTTTGCATAACAATCTTGTTTTAACACAAAAATACGTATCCAAAAGATTTGTTCACCTATAGACTCACTGAAACCAAAGTTTAAGAATGTACATTGTTACAAACAACTAGAGAAAAAGATTCAAATGTTTTGCTAATTTATTATGTAGTTTTTTGCCAAGTTACAACCGAAGTGACAGGAGACTGTCGAGACTTAAGCAGTCTGTGGCAGCATCCTGACTACACTTCAGAATGTGACTCTGCCTCATCTTTGCTTCCCACCACAGTAATCCCCAGGACATTCATTCTTGTCTTAAATCCTCTTCAGACTGGCTTTTAGGAATGCTGTTATATTATGGTAAAGAGTAATGACTAATTCACTGTATTTATTCTATGGTATAGTAGCTAATTATTGAAAGTGATTTTCTGTATTTATGCTGCCAAGGGCACAGGCAAGGTTGTATTCTTCAGAGATGAATTGATGGATATTAAGGATTTTAATATTCTCACTTTCCTGGGGAGGTCAGAGAAAGTATGTTGATGATGAATCCTATCCCTGAGGCCTTACCTATTGCAAAAAATCAGTGTCATGCTGGAGTTCTTCCGCTCAGAGAAGATAGGGGCAACAAGATCATTCCAACACAACAGGCCCTTCTTATGATGAACACATAGTAAAAAGGAAGCAACAACTGTACGAGGCCAGGTTTGCCTCAGAAAAGGTCTAGATTTTCTGCTATCATAGTTTAGCTTTTTATTTTATTGTTATTTTGTAATTTTATCTAGCAGATTATAAAAATAATTATATAATTATTGTATAATCAGTTTCAGCTGAGCTATTAGTGATAAAAATAAATTAACATCTTGCAAAGAAAAAAAATATTATGTGAACTGATATAAAATGAGGAGTACCATTACTTCAGACTGTGCTTGGTAAAGTTCACCATTGTCACTCTACTGACTGACTATTTAGCACTCAAATTTCTAGCCACACAAATTCATCTGTGGCAACGGAGGAATTGCTGGAAACAGGTAGCTGCTTGGGCTCTACTTAAATGGACCAGAAAGAAAAAAAATGCATTAATTTCTCCAAGTAAAGAAGTAAAATGGCCTAGGAAAGCAAATCGGGAATTCTGGATTTGGAATCTTGTATTCATTTGTATTAGTTGCTAATAATTTTAGTATGCAAATACATTCCAGTTGGAATTAACTACCTAAGCAGCGACAATTTCCCAGCCAAATAAAAGTAAGGTTAGACTATTAATGATACTTTGCTCTTCCATACTTTGTTCTGCTCTAGGAATTTTTAAATTCAAATTTCCTGTCACCTTTTGATATTTTTTTCTGATTAATTAGATAGCTAAAAGAAAAATGAATGTAATTACAGTGTTAAAATAACTGTTTAGCTAAATGCTCTCTTTTGGGAATTAACATATTTCCCTGTCACAAAAGCTTGCTCTGACTGATTGCACTACTGTAGCAAGATTGAATTTTCTTCTGTAGTTTTCTACTAGAGTTCAGTTGCTCAAGACCTATTCTTGTGTGGAGCCAGGTGTTAGACTCAATGATCTTTATGGGTCTCTTCCAACTTGATTTTTCTATGATTCTATGAGGCTTGTGCAGACTCAGCTTTGCACTCAAGCACTACTATTTGATAGCTGGCTGGCACAGATCAGGGTGTTGTAGGCTGCTCTGCCTTCCTTGCAATGCTTGTCCTCTCTGAGCAGACTTCAGGGTAATCAGGATATTGGTCTTACTCCTGTTGTTAGCATCTAGGCTTCTGGCTTCTTTCTCTTGAATATCGCAGTTCACATTTAGAGCTCTTGTTCTTATTGAAATGGGAAATTGATCGGAAAGATTTGTTAAGCTGGGCAAAAAATTGTGAGTACAATACAGGGAAAAACCATAATGTACTTGAGTATTTTCTGTGTGAATCAGCTCATCCATTTTTATTAAAAATATCTTTGCTATTTACTATGCAAAATATCACACTGGATAAAGCAATTTAATTATTTTTTCCCAATCAATCTCAGCTCCTTAATAACACTGTGAGAAAATCCCCGTAATCTCTTTTCAAGGCAGAGCAAGGGAAATTGAAGTAAGATGCTCTGTTCAAATATCCAGCCTCACACCCCGCTAAACTGTGCCTTTTTGGCACAACTCCAATTCAAACTGCCAAAACCAAGCGTAATGACTATATTAAATAACTAGTTTGAAAAAAGTCTGAAAGAGAAAAAAGTCATTATGTAACTCGCTTGAGCAAAGACAGAATTTTGCTTCCAACCCAGCTAATGTGTTATTCAAGTCTCATCTGCTTCCTGATGCAGCCTTCTGCGCAAACCACCGCAGTTTTGGTGGTGGTTTTTGTAGCGCTTTTTGAAATGAGTTTATTGTTGGCTTTTCAGAATTGCTGATAAACCTTGCAGGCTTGTGCAGGAGCAGCAGGCTGAAGTTTGCTGCATGGTGTGGCCACACAAGGCTTTGCTGGGTATAGTCACGTTTGATCGTCATAGCAGGGCCACTGTTTTTGCTGCTGAGTGTTTCAGGAACAAGCTGTACTTATATAAAGAGAGGCTGCAGACTGGATCACTCAGATCACTCAGTATACAGATTAAGCTTTACCATAAAGGAAGTGCAACATTTCCTCTCCGTGTAAGCGCTGGGATAAAATCCAAAGAAAATAAAATAAGGATACATCTTTATGAAAGGATCTGCTTCTACAAGCAGACAGGAAACTCACTACTGTATGTGTTTTGCATTGCTAGTCAGGGTGGTCCTTCAAATAATTGTCTTCAGAGATTGTATAGACAAGAAAAGCTCTACTTTTCAGTCAAAAGAAATGTCACATCTTTTTCTCATGTCGTGAGTGGATTTCCACATGGATCTAATGTCTGACTTGAATTGGCTTTACTGTTCTCTCTGCCAGTTCAGAGCTATGCTAGAATTTCATAGAATTTCATAAGGAGGCTAGAATTGCCTCCTTAACTATTTTGCATTATACTGTAACTCCACAGTCCTCATTGATAAAATCCTTCTTTATCAGATCTATCCAGCTGTGCTGAGAAAACTTTATTTCCATACTACAAGACAGACTGATGACAAAGAAGCACTTAAAATGAGGAAAAAAGACAACCTTTGTTTCAGAAGAGAGGTTATAACATTATTTGCCATTAAGAAAAGAGTACATGGAGAGTCAGTATCTTCAGTATTTCCATGTGTCATCCAGAAATTTAGCTCACAGTCTGAGTATTTTCCTGTATTATCTCAAGATTAAGCTTTCTTTCACTATAGTGCTTTGCAAAAATTTGAACACCGTGATTTTTCAGTAGCATTTATCATAGCTATTCACATGGTTCCTAATAATATTAAGCCTCTAAGGTATTATTTTCACAGCAGCTAACAAATAATAGTTTACTCTTTAGGAGCGGCTAAGGCAGGCCTTCCCTTATTTGTAAGTCCAAGCACAAGCTAGTCACCTGCCTGGCTTCCATCAGTCAGCTCAGAGATTTCTTCAAAGCATGAGTGAGTTCCTCATTGTATACTGATTATTTTGAGGATGGCCAGAGAATAGTTCTCCAAAGGTGCCTGTTTCTGGCTGTTGGAGTTTGCTGAGGGTAAAAATGATTCAGATGTTTACTTGCTAAATAGACATCTAATTTTTAGACACATGAAACTAGCCATACAAATCCCATTTAGCAGAGATGAGAGTTGGATCCAAATTTCCCAATAGTTCATGACTGGAGCAATTCTCTGGATCTGTAACTGCCCCAGGGAAGAGCCGTGTGAGGGGATTATGTGCCTAGCATGAATTGAACTGAGACATAAAACTGATGGGAAGTGACCTGTTGCCATATAAGTTTTGATGAGAAAACCTCTACAAATTAAGCATGTGCTACTTCCAGGGAAAACAGCAGATCTGTGCCCCTGCATGTGCAGATGCCTGTCTCCCTCCCATTAGAAGGGGTCTCGTTCCCAAGTGTTCCCGTTATTGTTGTTTTGTCTGATTAAAAGCGGTCTGATAGTTAGTATTTCCTTCTTGTGAAGACAGTGATACAAATCAGTGTTTCTTTATCACGCTAAACAAGTGGGCTCCTCCAGTATCTTGCTGAACAAGCCTCTTTGCTTCTCAGTCTTAAGCTGTCAGTCAACTTGAATGACTTTCAACACCCTGTAAAAGATTTATATATCTGAAATTCATTCAGCGAAGCTGGATTTCCCCTTGTCTGATGTGGAAAAACCATCATTCTACTCAGTGCACTATTTCTGTGATGATACAAATGCTATGTTTGTCACCTTTGTCATGGCATGCTGCTGGGAGCTGGTGTTGAAGTTTTTAACCAGTCTGACTTACAGTCACTGTCTTTTCCTGTTACTGCTTTCCATAGTGAGGCCTCTTCCTTCCACCTTCCCTCTTGTTTGGATATGAACATCTCCAAAGAATGTACTCTTCTTGCTTTTAATGGGAAATATATTTTGACTGAATAGATACAACTTATGAATGGTACCAGTTATTCTGAGTGATTTACTTATCACTATTTAACAATGTTGCAAATCTTTCTTAATTCATTTTACCAACAATAATTACATGTTTATTTTTAGGACTCAGCTGGAACATTGATTAATCCTAAGAACTGTACTGAGCTGTCCTGATGACTCTGAACATACTTATTTTTATAACAAAAATACCCTGGTGCCTGCTAATTCTTTGAGGTGGCTTCCAATCATTTTGTAGCTGACCTGCTGACTGTTTTTGATATCGCATCATGCAGTATCAATATTGCACATTGCATGTGCATCATTTTTTAATGAGAATCATATAAGTGGTACTTGCACTTTCTTACTGAAGTCTGAATATATCTATATAACTGACTTTGCTAAAGAAAGTATGCTGTTTTTTTTAAAACATTTTTTTTTCCATAAAAACATGCTAGATTCCATTATGTATATTCCTGTGATTTAATTTTCCAGTAGCTGAAACTCGTAAATAATCACTTTCTGCTTTGTATGAACTCCATTTACCCTATTCTACCCTTGGCATGGCTCAGCCAATGGTTTTAGGACTCTTATGTGGAAGATAGCTGCTGAATTTTTAAAAAGTGCATTTTTGTGAGAATACTCCCTAAGACACATGGCTGACCATTGTAGTTTCCATTGGGTTTGGAAGTTAGATGGCAATCAGCTTAAAGTAAAAATTCTTCTGCATCAGAGACAGAAACTGCCTGTAATGAGCTTTTAGTCTCACCTTAATAAACCAGATATCTTTTTTAAACTGTGATGTTTGTCTGGTGAAGCTTCTATATGAAAGATATCGGCAGCTTTTAACTCGTTATTTTACTTTCAGACACATCTCTCTAGAAAAAATAAAGGAAGAAAAAGCAATCAACTCTTTAATTGATCCATGATGGCTCCTGAGATTATCTGTTCCATAACTTTCCCTGGCATCAAGGTGAGATTGACAGGTCTGTAGCTACCAGGATCATCTTTCTGTCCCTTTTTGAAATGTCCTCTGTTTCTCATATGGCTTTCCTTCCTGTTTCTTTCACCTTCCATTTCACGTGTTGGTCATAATTATTTCTATAGTCATAATTTTAAAACTGGGAAAACTTTTCATCTAATTAATCTAGCTTTGTCCTTAACTCTTGGTTTGTAACTATTGGCTTTTGTTTTCTGTATAATTTTCACATTGTTCTATTTGAAGGACGGTCACATCATCTACACAAGTGATATACTGCATATACTACTTCAGTACTGACATCTAATTTACATGTCAAAAGATAAAAGTTAAAAGTAGAGATAAAATTTCCTTTTCAGCTACCAAGATCTCTTCACTGAGAGAAATGTACTAATGTAGAAGGTGACTGAAGAACTCTGCTGCTTCTCACCAGTGATAGTCAACTTGTATCAATGTTTTAGACAAAATTGTCAGAAAAGCTCTTCTGTCTTATTTTTTAGCTTTAGGTTTGAATCTCAACAAACATCCTGCTCCACCCTGCCACTGCAAAATAAAAGGGTGAACACTGTCCTGTGCATGAATGTATCTGAAGTAAACAAGAAGCCAACCTCCAGGTAAGTGGATAGCTAGACAGAAAAGCTGGGCTCTACACTAGCCCCAAGGTTCAGCAGAAGTCATAGGAGTGACTCAAAGGTGAGGAGGTCAAGTTCTGGACCAAAGCCTGTGTAAATCCCCTTCTCTAACCTGCTATGACAGGGAAACTCTTTTTGAGCCCCAGAGTCCAGCTCCAGAAAAAGGCTCGAGGTGTTCAGCAAAACTACAGTGTGGTTCTGTCTCAGTTTATTGCTCTAGCTGAAGGAAAAAAACCAACTTAATATAGGCTTTTGAAATATTTTGAGGTATAATTTAATACTGGTAAATAGGAGAAAAATTTTCATTGCAGACAGTGGAATACCTATTTAAACTTCCTGACAGTCTATGTTGCTTGTGGTGATAAAGCTGGGCGCTATGGGGAGGTACAGGAATGTTTCCTACCATCCCAACATGTTCTCAAAGTTCATTATTTTCCAGCAGACTTAACACAGGAGATGGATTCTAAGCAATGTCTTAGTTGCCATTTGATAGCTAACCAAAATGCAAATTAAGAGATGGCATAAGGTGCCATGTCAGATTTTATGCCCTCTAGATCTGTTGTGTCAAAATCCAAGCATACATAAATAATTTAGCCAACCTAGTCAAAGCAATATGTTTTTTCAGTAGGTTTTACATACCAGCAAGAAGACCACTGTGATTCACCCAGCTGATCCATCTAACTCATGCTATAAGCATTGCAATCAGTAATTCCTGTGTTTAAAGAATGGTTATTACTTCTATTGCTGACTGCCCAAGGATGTTACAGAAAATCTCTTCAAGCTCTAAAGGGCGATGTGAGCCTGCCTGTTTTTTCTCGGGAAAGTGACAAGGGTCAGTTCACAACAGCTGTGGTGAGAAGAAAGGCTATCAGTGAGTGGACCTAATGTCAGGTCACTGGCATGAGGATGAAAGGACACATGAGAAATGGAAATGACAAATGGAAGTCAAATGGTGAGATGTTTAAACTGTACAACATGTTAATTGTCACTATTTATCACTGTCAAGTGACCACAGACCCGCTAGAAGTTTAAAACTGAAAGCCTTAATGTGTTCTTTATAGGAACAAAAGCTCCTGAAATATGCAGCAGGCTAAAACGTTCCTATGACAGGTGACTCAGCTACTCTATGCATAATTTAGAGTCCTGTGACATCAGTCTGCTGCTGTGTAACTGCAATTTATGTTGCCCTTTTTCACTAGGATTTCTTACAAACTCCTACTTCTAACTGTAATCACTGAAAACAGTTCTACTAATGGACTTCTGCAGAATGCATTCATCTCTTCGTTTAAGTTTGTGGCTGTCTCCAGCAGTATTTTAAATGTACAACTGAGTTGATGATGATGTTTCTAATCTTGGAGAACGGAAGTAGGAATTGTATTTGCATTTCTAATCTGAGAAAAGACATTTCAAGAGTATGTAATCTCTATTCCAAGAGATTGTCTGGAAGCTGTGGAGCAGCATCAGAACAGGAATTCTGTTCTGTTCAACTGTTCTGTGAATAGGAAGGAGAAGACGAAAGCAGCGCATTGCAAGTGGTTGAGCTAACTTCAGAGTCCCATACCCTGGTCCCAATTGCAATTTTAATGATAATGTGAAACAAATGCAGAAAAAGAACTAAGTTAAGGCTTTTCTTCAGGCTTCAATTAGAAAACCAGTGACCAAAAAAAAATAGGTCTCACCCAGCTCCTCCGTAAGAAAGATGTGTATTTCTTTCATTGCTATTGTAGTGTTGCTTAAGTATAGTGGCTCAAATATTTAATAATATAAACAGATTCTGTCTCTGGTTAATTCTCCATTATTTATGTATTGCCAAAATATTTTTCTCAAATTACTAGTATAAAAATTATCTCCTGCATTTCAAAGGGCAGTGGACAAAACTGGGTTTTAAAATACAATTGTCTTTCTAAGTTTAAAACTGACAAACATGAGTTCCCAACATGAATGAGATGCACAACATTTCTTTTAAAAGAGGATTAAAATCCAATAATCTCTTGGAAAATATTCTGGCATCAAACCAGTGGAGACAAGAGAACCATTGTATTATCACACCTCGTGAGGATAAACAGGAAATTCCAACCAGAAAGTTAAGTCTGTGTATGTTTGTGCTAAACAGTAAAATCCAACCAGCCCCACACTTTCTGTAACAGTGATTTTAACTTCCACTTCTAAAATCACTGTCCAGTTCTCCTGCAAGGGGCAAAAAAAAAGATGAGTTGTTTCTATAGGGATTGCAGTGGCTGCCGCCTCCCGACTGCTGGGATGTACTGCTGGATAGAAGTCGGAATTTAAAACTGAATTCAAACAGAATATATATATTTTTTTTCAGCCACTTAACTACATGCAGCATTACTATCAGGTCTGATTCTTAAAGATACTCTAAGTTGCTCTGTATATTAGCCTTGTGCAGGATTCTGCACTTAACACATTTTTAGCACTCTTGACTAGCAAAAGCAAAGCCTATTCCCTCAGGTTGAGTGCAATGTATCAATTTTAGTGATAAAATCTAAAAAAGAAATGATCTGAATTTTGGAGAGCTGCTCATTGCAGCGCCTACCTATACAGTGCCTACCGAGATCAAGATAAGGGAAATGTCTTTTGCTCTTCAGGAAAAATTAAAAGTAATGTCAATTACGACAGTAAAAGTGGAAGTCAAAATACAGGTGCATATGGTGTTAGGCAGATAAAAGCATTGCAAGGATGATTGCTCACTGAAAGTATTAGAAATGTATCACTGATGTGTTACTGCATTCCCTAATGCTGCAGTAGCACCTTTAAGACTTATTCACAGAGCAGGACCACATATTGAAAAAAAAAAAAAAAAAAAAAAGAAAGAAAAAAAATTGAATGGGTCCCAACATCAGAGGGATCACTGTGGTCCTCAGTGCCTTAAGTATATCTGCACTAAATGCTATATTCTTGTAGGAGATTGCCCAGTTTTGTTACAGAGCACGTCTGGAATTGTGCTGCTACATTCTTCATCACCTCTTTGGATTTATTCTTAAAGAGGACTGTTACCAAAGACTCAATTCTCAGACCACTTCTGCTGGTGGGATGTTTGGCAGGTTTCTCATATGTTGTTATATATATTCACCTACTATGAACAATACTGAAAGTGAATGAAAAAAAGGCAGAGGGTAATTTGAAGTTTGGTTGATGATTGGGGGCTGCTGCCTTGGACTGGAATACTATCATGGAGATGCTGATGTTAACCTAAAAATATGGTTATGTGGTGATATTCAGAAAAGGAGAAATTCCCTTTCATGCTTTGTTTTATGCTCTGATTTTTTGGTATATATGTTTTTTGCCTTTATCTAGGTATAATGATTCTGTATCAAAACTGAATATGTTGATAACTCCTAATATGTTCTCTCAGCTTTTGCCATTGCTTTGCTTTCCACCACCTGCCCTCCTTTTAGTGAGCAACCAGCCTGTGATGCTTCTGCCTTAGCCAGACTGAGCCTGGCTATATGGTGAGGGAAAAAAAAGAAAAAAAATCTTAGTCTACTGAAGGGTGAGCACACACAGGAGAGTGTATCGAAGGAGACAACAGCCCTGTGGCTGTAGGCCACTTCTGAAAATTTGGCTTTTCCCTCTGCAAGACATGAAGAGCTTTGAAAACCTGGCACAATGCATTGAATACTCAATGCTGAGCAAAGGCTCAGCTCACAAAGAGAAGTTCCTGAGGCCAGAGGTGCGTTGATCAAGAAAGGACCCAGTGAGTTAATAAGCCCCACTCCTTGCTACTTCAGGCACCAGTCCTGCAAATCCTAATGGAAAACTGAGCATGCTTCAGCATAAACATAAATGAGCACTGGAGTTGCCCCTAATAAAAGTTGATCTAGATCTCTGGAGGTTTGCAAGCTTTGTCTAATATTTAGGATAAATTTATTAATGGCTAACCATTTGTCATTGCAACAGTACTGTCTTCTAGTTTAGATAGCTTTTAGCCTCTGCTGTTATATCATGGTGAGTTTATAGAAAGCAATCAGAATCTCCACAACCTTAAGCTCTCTCAGGCTAAGTAAGCCAGCAACTTTTAATCTCATTTTGGAAGATAAATTCTTAATTTCCTTGATTATTGTTGCACTATTACAGACTGAATTAATCTTCCTTGCATCTGCGTACCCAGAACCACATATTGTGTTCCAGATGGCCTCATCATGGTCTTGATCCCTAAAAATGCCTCATGAGAGACATCTCAACCCAAATGGCTTTTCCAGCAATCATTAACTAATCAACCCAGAATTTTCTCCCTTTATGCAGCACACACTGGGTGATCCCTAACTCATAACAGATTTTTGTCATTAGCCTGAGGGTAATACAGGTTTGTGCTGCCCATGGGCATGTACATATCTAAGCAGTGTCAGAGCACAGGGCCCTTGCTATTTATTTGGATTGTGTAACACAGCTAGTCTTTCCAGGACACTGCCTCGTGTTTTTTACTGATGCTGGAAGTGCCCATCTTTCCATGTTGACCAGAAAAGAACAGAAATATTATGTTCCTACATTGGTTTGCTTGGTTAGGTGAGATGTGTCTGGCCAAAGGGACACTTTACATCTTGTTTCTATGACTTGGGAGCATCCATTCTCCCCCATGCTACCCAATTCACATCACAATAGCATGATTGCTAGAACTGTTCTAGAACAAGTGGTCTCTGATCATAGACAGAATTTATATAGTTTATTCTCTGACCATTAAACCACATCCTTGAAATGAAATTACAAGGTGTGTAGCAGAACTTGATGGAGTGACGGCCTTGGTGGACAAAGGGAAGGCAACCAATATCATTTACCTGGACTTGAGCAAGGCCTTTGATATGGTCCTTCACGACATCCTTATCTCCAAATTGGAGGAATGTGGATTTGATGGGTGGACCACTTGATTGGATAAGAAATTGTTGAAAGACCACAGACAGAGGGTGGTGATTAATGATTCTATTTGGAGTACTGCATCCAGGTCTGTATCCCCTCAGTACAAGAAAGACAGAGAGCTGTTGGAGAGGGTCCAGAGGAGAGCCACAAAAATGATCAGGGGACTGGAGCACCTCCCCTATGAAGACAGGCTGAGGGAGCTGGGCTTGTTCAGTCTGGAGAAAAGAAGGCTGTGGGGTGACTTAATTGCAGCCTTTCAGTACGTAAAGGGAGCCTATAAACAGGAGGGGAGTCAACATTTTGAAAGGGTAGATAAAAGCAAGACAAGGAATAATGATGTTAAGTTGAGGGAATGAAGATTTGGGTTGGATGTCAGGGGGAAGTTCTTTACAGAGAGAGTGGTGAGGTGCTGGAACAGGCTGCCCAGAGAGGCTGTGGATGTCCCATCCCTGGAGGTATTCAAGGACAGGTTGGATGGGGCCCTGAGCAGCGTGGTCTAGTGTTAAATGGGGAGGTTGGTGGCCCTGCATGTGGCAGGGGGGTTGGAGATTCATGATCCTTGAGGTCCCTTCCAACCCTGGCCATTCTGTGATTCTGTGTTTCTGTGAACTTAGAAAATGCAGAGATTCGCTTATTAGATTTACAGCATTATCCACAGCAAATGACTATTTTCTACTTTTTCCTACCATTTCTTACCTAGTTAAATCCATACTCCAGGCATTTGCATCTGTCCTAATACGCCAGAGACTGAGGAGAGAATCAAAAACTCAAGTCTTGAGCTAAAAATCCTCTTGTACAGAGAAGTTCTGGTGTCCTGGTGACATACAGCCCATTCTGGCTCCTGGGTTTCAAGTACTGTTTTAGAATAGGACACAGGCTAAGGATTTTTGTTGGCAACATATTTGCCTGAAAGTTTAATTGTTGTGTTATATCTATTCTCTCTCTCCTCTCCCTTTTTCTCTCCCCTCTCCTTTCCCTTCTCCTCTCCTCTGATGTTAAAGTTAGCACCTTGGAGATCTGGATTTAATCACCCTCCCAAACTTCAGTGAAATGTGTTTGATTTCTTTTATTTATGCCTTGGGATATTTGGCTGAAGGTAATTTTAGCTGCTTGAACAGTACTAAAGGAGGGCTGAGATATTAACTAGCCTTGCAGGACCTAATTAATAGGTCATAAACATGTCACAGAAGCAAATGTTTACTCTTAATTTTCAAAAGAAGGTAAATTAGGAGAATTTCTTACATCCTCATAGGAGGAAAACAATCTACTGCAACACCAGTTCCACGTACCTCTTAATTAGGTTATTTAATCACAATGCTTTTGATCTGAACATTATTGTTCTGTATTACAGTCTAGAGGGATGGATCAGTGTGAGATTCAGCTTCTCGGAGATAACGATCAACATTACACTGCAAAGCAGGATGACCTCTTAAAATACCTGGAAAATTCTCTAAAGAGTTGCCTTAGAACTTGGGGATTAATCTTGGCTATATATTTCAGCTCCACTTCAATTCTTTAACTGTTTGCACACTGGAAAAGGAAATAATAAGCATTTCTGGGCATTCTGAAAGGCTTTTAGTTCTTTTGCAGACATCTGTGCATTTCAAGCACATGGAAACTTGTGTAGAATACAAGCTAGTGATTTAAATAGACTTGTGGGAATAGTGCTGGGAAAGGCTGAACAAATAAAATGGAACTAGTTCATTCATCATTTTAATGGTATTTAGGTTGCCTCATAAAGGAAGTGGCAGCTTTTATTGCTCTTACAAGGACTTATGCCACTATTAAAGAGCAACATTTCAGCTGCTTCTGCTCTGAACTGCAGAGTGTGACAAACCCCAGTGGACTCAATTCTATTTACTACTTAGCACCTTAATACTAACTAATAAAGCAAAGTGAAAGGAAGATGTTTGGAAACAAAAATTGCAATATTTAAAATCTAATGGCTGGGAGAAGAGTAATACCTTAAATAAACATGTTTTCTTTGGCATGTTGAGCTCCTAAATACGTCTACATTCAAATCTGTTGACTTTTATGACTACATGTTGCATTTAAACACCGAACTGTGATAGGATCAAAGCTTCATCAAAACATGGCTTTAGATCTAAAAAAATCTTGCTAGATATGCTCCTAATTCTTCTTAAGCCTGCCACTGTTTTTCACCTAATCTTTCTTTGCAACCAAAGTTTTTAAATAAAAGTATAGCAGCACAGGCAAGCCATTTAGGCAATGGTTTTAGTTTGAAAGAGTGAAGATTTAAATCAGACATAAAGAAGAAATGCCTTACTATGAGGGTGGAGAAACACAGGATCAGGCTGCCCAGAGAAGTTATGGAAGACCAGGTTGTATGGGGCTTAGAGCAGTCTGGGCCAGTGGAAGGTGTATCTACCCATAGTTTGAACTGGATAGTCTTTAAGTTTCCTTCCAGCTTAAAACATTCCATGATTCTATGATTCTAAAAATGAAGGATGTGGGAGAGAAGTTAAATCCTTGTTTGTACCCAAAAATGTAATTTTGTGTTACCCCCAGAAAGAGGCAGTATGGGTATCCTGTGTATGCTTCTGATTTATAAAATGGGACCCCTGGATTGCTGATGTGTTCTGTAGTGTCGTTTTACTCAGAATCTCTGCTGTACCTCCTGGGAATGGTTGTTCATTCAGAACAGATGGTGCAGAGAAGTCGTCAAGACGAGGACCCAAAAGACAAATCCCTGAGACACTTTGGTGCCATTTCTGAGACAGAGAGTTCACTGAGTTTGTGGTTACAGCACAGAAGCTTTTCCATTCTTTTCAAGATTAAAAGATGAAGTTTGTCCTTAAAAATTTATCTGGGAAGAAATATAATCCGATATTATAATTTTAGTCTTCAAAAATCAGACTAGGTAATTTTGCAATGACAGTTAGAACAAAACCTTTCTACCAGGCTCATAAAAGCCTTAAAGACTTCCCTTCTCTTTTTCTACTATACTATAATTATCTATTCCTGCAGAGAGCATTCTTAGCCTCTGTCCTGGACTTTCCTAAATCGTAGACTAACTCTGATCAATTTTGTATTTTGTGCTTTTGTATTTCCCTCTGCAAATTATTGGGAATAGATGCTGAGTGCTGAACCACTGTGGTTATAATTTTGGATAGCAGTTTACTCATAGGTTAGAAAAGGATGGAGCAGGAAAAACAATTGAGAGGTGAATATAAAAAAAAAAATCCTGGTAAGGCATAAAACCATGAATGAAT
The DNA here is from genome assembly GCF_019238085.1 of Lagopus leucura. Classification (NCBI taxonomy): domain Eukaryota; kingdom Metazoa; phylum Chordata; class Aves; order Galliformes; family Phasianidae; genus Lagopus; species Lagopus leucura. The sequence goes on from NW_024962250.1 coordinate 31,810,467, forward strand.
GAAAGCTGTTCCTCTCTCGGATTTATTTTGTTTTCAGGATTCACTCTGACCTATAGCTTGTGTCAGCTTATGCTTTCCAAAATGAGACCAATACTGAGACTTGCTGCCCATAGCTTTTGAGATATCTTGTGATTCTTCTCTCTGCCATTTCCTCTACTAAATGAAGAGTCCTATCTGTGTGTTTGCACTTTACGTGAGAGGTACTCCACATTTACTCTCATCATCATTTCCATTTGCTGTACTTATTTCTGTCTCTCCTGTATCATTTTTGAAATGGAGAAACCTAAGATGCTTACAATAGTGAGCTTACAGATGCACCATTGGCTTGTACTATTGCATAACGATGTTCCTATTTTGTTCTTTAATCCTTTATAATATATAAAATAGTCTTAAGCTGGCATTTTCTTTGGAGTATCTGTTATAACTCAGAACACTGAGAGGTGATAGCTAGTTCTGAATTTCTTGGTGAGTGTAGAGCTGGATTCTAAAGTGCTATTGGTCACTCTGCTTTAAAATCCTTTGGTGGACTGCCACAGTATCCTCAGCCCCATGTTCCTGAGCTTCTTACTGATATCAGTGAATGCTCTCATCACATTGCTCCTCTGCTTTTTACAGGTCATTTTTAAATGTACACATGCCTGAGAACATTTTTTGTCATTCACAAATGGGCCATTTGTACTTACTTTTCCTTCCTCACATTTTAATAACTCTCAGTAATGGTAAAATAGGAATTTGTAATCAGTGTAGTCTTTTATAACGTAATTCAAGTTTAACACCTCAACTCCTCTGCACATCTTCTACACGAAAATTATGTTTTTGGTTCATCAAGGTTTTAACAAGAGCACATTAAATGCCTTTATTCTGGTTACGAGTAAGCATTAGCAGGGATATATGTCGACTTCTACGTAACCTATTTCTAGGTGCAGGCACTTGGAAATAATGAGTATGAAGATTTGTATCTCAAGTTTGCTGGTTTGCTTAGACATATAATTCAATTCCTCTTACCGTACAAAACAAGTGTTTCTTTTTGTTTGTTTGTTTAGGTGAAGTTTTTTTCTTTAGCTGTAAACAACATCTTGGAAAACAAAGCCCATGACACTGGTCCTGGATCCATCATCTGCTTGACATCCCATTCTTATCAAGGATGGTAATGGTCAACTTGAAGGCTTTAGTTTTCGTGTCTTACTTATTGTTTGGTTGGAGAAGAAGTAGGAAAAATTGGCTTTAGTAATAGACAGTTCATGTCTGCTAAAGAAAACTAACACATCTATAGGCTCACTTCCTTCTGTTGTTCGTGCTGACTGCTTTATTCAAACTTGGTTTGCAGGGAAAGCTTATCTCTGGGTTCTAGCTATGAGAGGGAAAGTAAATAAGCCTAAACAATTACAGCAATGTGCGCACAGATGCAAATATCCTGTAGAAAGCCCTATTTGCTCTTGACTTCTAAAGTCACTTTAATCATCATCGTGGAGCTTAAGTTATACATGAGGATTTTGTGTGGTGCATATCTCACAAAGACTGTTCTAGTACTTCAGTTACACAGCAGAAATCATCAGTCCTGAAGACATATCTATCAGCCACCAAAATAACTCTAAGCATCTACTTGATGAGCCACTTAAGTAGTGAGTGGACATGCTGTAGAGTCTCCAAGGTCATTCCAAGATTCATAGTACTGCTCAGGAGTACTGTAAAAAATAAAGAAATTCTGATCTGCATAATTCCACAAACAATAGATAAATGCAGCAGTGTGAAGTATTTGGAATCAAAGACCTTTGAAAAACATCAGCAGTAACCTGCTAATTATCTTCTCATCTAATGAAGTGTGAACCCCCATGGAAATCAGTGTACTACCGAGATTGTTTTTACCATAATTTAATATTTTTTATAATTCTATTTTCTTCGATATTAGAATCTCCTTTCATTTGGTTTCCCTACTGCCAAGATAAAATTAAGCAGTTAAAACTGTATTGTAAAGATTTTCTAAAAAAAACACCCTTATATTCATGTTGGTGAAATTCACAATAACTGCTTATTTCTTTCTCTTGTGGTGAATCCTGAAATACCAAAGCACAAAGTGAGTGATTTATCTATTTAGGTTTATATTAGTGGTGGCCTGAGGGGATAATTTCAGGCAGAAATTCTACAATGTTTTTTGCAGCAAAGCTCTTGCTTTAGGGGCAGAAAAATCACAAGATGGTTCAACTGATGCTTCTATTCTCTGGTAGACTACAACAAAAGAGCAATTTCAGCCCATTTGTTAAGAAAAACTTCAAGTATAAGCAAATATTTGAGCAATGTGTACTTTATTTTTGGATGAAGGATATGAAAAACTGACTGAACCATAGATTTCAGGGTTTGAAGATAATGTTGTCAGCTAAAATGATCTCATCTTTAAAATAATTGATTTAATTCATCTTAAACTAAGACAAATAATATTTCTTGGCTGAAGAACATATGTAATATATGCACATTTCCTTGTACCTTCTATCAAAGTAAGCCTTGTTTTTCTCTGCTTTTTTTTTTTTTCCTTCTTCCATTTCTCTCTTTCTTTCTTTCTTTCTTTCTTTCTTTTTCTTTCTCTTTCCTTTCTCTCTTTCTCTCTTTTTTTTTCTTTTTCTTTCTTCACAACCTGGAAATCTGATTCTTTTATCACCAGTCCTTGTCAGTCATCAGAATTTGCCCCATCTTCTCCAACTCCCATCAATTTTATTCTCCTGTGCATATTACCTCCACATCTTTTTTCTTGGGCTATCTTTTCCTAGGCTGACTGGATACTACACAGAGAAGAGGAAAGAACACCATTAAAAACAAAATCTTCAGAAATAAGAGAGAAAAGCCACTATCAAAATCTGTTTTTTTTAATTCACTTTTTCCCTCTGGGAATTGAAGGCCTGTCCCATCTCTGGGTGACAAAACTTGCCAAAGCGTGTCACTGAGGCAGGTCAAATTAAATGTTCCAGCAGTAGTATGAATTCCTAGCAAAGAGAAGTGCTGGAGGAGCAAACTGAAAGAGGTTATTGACATTCTGAAGCTGTTTGAGAGTCAGAAATGGGGCGTAGTCTGTCTCTGATTAAGGGATGATTTGGCAAAGAGCATTAGGATTTGGGAAGACAAGATAAAAGAGTAGAAATAGATAGGAAGTTTTCCAGGAAGGGTCCACACAAGGATCTTGGGCCTTCTTTTCTGGACTTTCTGGAAGGAGACTCTTTTTACTGAAAGCACTCTTTTTACTGAATATTTTGCTCCGAAGACTACTGAATAAATGATATATATATATATATATAAGAGTTTAATGGATACTGGGAAAGGTGGAAAAAGACTGGGAGGAATGAGTCTGTTGGCAGTAGGAAAGCTACTCATGGGAACTGGTGAGTGAGGGTGTGATTATTCTGATCCAGTTAAGAACTTTGATGTTTAATATCCACACTGTGAAATATCAAGAAATGTTTAGAAAACTAGCATCTCCTGAAGACAAATCCCTTTTCTGGAATGAAATCTGTAGCCCTTATTTATAGGGAAAGTGCTGCTGAAGTCACACGTGCAGAAGTCTCAGATTGAATTTAAGTGAAATAATGTTAAAACCCCCATGAAGTGCAAATTAATTGGAAAGAGCTTAATTGGGATCACAAGTTTATTGGGATATCTCCCAGGAAGCAGATTTACTCTAATGAGAATGGATGGCAGTATCTGCTGATTAACTGGGAGTGTGTTATCATATGTTGAACTTAATGAGGAGGGCTCCACCAAGTTTCAAAGTGTGTTCAAGGCTTTTTCCCTACCTCGAAATAGTAAAGTTTGATATGTATTTCTGTTTTCAGAGATTTTATTTAGTAATGGGTCTCATCCAGCCTGTTTTGTATATAAATTCTTCCTTCCACTAGTATGTTCTCCTACTGTGATGTAATAAGGGATATTTATATTTCTGAAAAGTCAGACCATCTGTCTTCCTGCAATAAATACATTTAGAGATAATTATAAGGTAATTAAGCATAAAGAAGAAAGGCAATTCTGCTGTCAATGGGCAGACCAGACAAGGCAGGATTGAAAGATACTTGTGATATTTTAACAGGTATACTCCTAGACTTCTTGCTCTCTGCCTTGTTTGAGTGCTAAAAGTGATTCCTACACTTATCTTCAGGGGATTTACTATTATCTTAAGCAAGTATGCTTAGCTGAAACACCAGTTAGATTATATATGAAATTTTGCCTCCAAAGGTCCTTCAAGGGCCATGTCTAAGAATCATCTCCAGTCTCTTTGTTTATAGGGGCTTTTCAGGACATTTTCCTGTAAAAAATTATGTTTCTCTACAATTTCTGGCACACATTGTAATATATTTCATAATTTCCTACATAATGTATGCTGTGATAAATTATGTCTCTGTATCTAGTGATATAAGATTTGGTCATCCTTAATTGCTTGTAAAATTTTTTTTTAGTTTAAGAGCTTTTACTCTGAGTTTAAAAACTCTCTTCTGTACAATAATGTCCTGCTGAGAAGGTTTTGATTTAAGACCTCCCTCTGTTTTATCCTAGTTCATATTTAAATACTTATCCTGCTGAATTTTAATTCTTTGTAATGTACCCAGGGAATCAGGAGACAAAATATGGAGTTTAACAGTAATAAGAATGATTGATTCAGGTTGTACTAAAGTTGCCAGACTTGCTAATCTGTATATTTTCAATATAACTGTTTTCTATAAAATTGTCAATTAACCTGTTACAGTAATAAATAATTTTGGCTGCCACAGCCCATCTGTGCACAAGTCAGCTATACAGTTACTAAACACAGAGTAGAGGATAGCAAGAAAAAGCTTTTTGCCTTCCCCCAGCACCTTTCACTTACTGCTGGTGTTTGATTGTATTTTATGAGTTCTAGCAGAAAACCCACAAAAACAGGTTAATCTCCAGAGTCCTATCTTACTATAAAGACAAAAATTATAACACGGTTGTGCATAAGAGTTTAGCTATTCAATTTTATGGATGTAAGGTTATGCTTAAAAACAGCTATTTCATTTAAACTATGAAGAATACAATAATAGTTTTAAACCTGAACTTTATCACTCTACAGGTAAATAATTACTTGATAATAGGTTAATAATGTAAGGGTACAAACAGAAAGTTTTAAGGAAATCATTTAGAGGACAGACTTAAGAATCTTGGTTGGTCTCTCCTAATCATGTGAGCAAATTTTGACTTAGTGAGCATGAACTTCCTACCCTGAAGTACTGGAAATCTCTGCAGAAATACTTTTGGCATCTGCTGTTGATGTAGAAGGAAGGGAGATGTAGTCTGAGTAGGATGGGAAAAGATGTGTGGATACTCTGCAACCACATCACACAGTTTGGGACTCCAGAAAAAAACCCAATGAGCAGGATTAGTGAACACAAAGCTGAGCAGACATTTGGCAGAATTTGACAGAAGGAGGAGGATTGCAAGCAAAAATGGGAGCAAGTAGAGAGGTTTAGAAAATTTGTAAAAGAAGCTCTGTAGAGATGACCTTCCTCTAGGACTTCCTCCAACAGCAGAAACCTTACGAGGGAATAATATAAGCCCTTAGAGCCTCAGATTTTTGTTTACAACTCCCCTGTTACAGGGATGCTCTTCAGGTTGTGCAAATCCTTTGTTCAATCTAAATCTAATCTGTCTTTTATAATTAATTAAAACTTTTATGGCCCTTAGGCCTGTGTAAAAGGAACTGTTTTGTCTTAAAAACTGCTGTTGAAATTAAAAAGTAAAACCAGAAAAGAGTAAAAAGAAAAAAAAAGAGAAAAGTAAAAAGAGCAAAATATGAGATTTTGTAATCTGCTATGGATGTGTTTTAAGTTTTTTGAAAATCCAGTAAGTTGACAGTGAGGTTCACTAACATCTTCATTAACAATCTTGATGAGGGGATTGAGTGTACCCTCAATAAATTTGCAGATGGCATCAAGTTGGGATGAAGTGTTGATCTGCCAGAGGGGAGAAGGGCGCTACAGGGGGGCCTCGATAGGCTGGATCGATGGGACAAGTGTGTTTCAATAAGGCCAAGTATCAGGTCCTGCATTTTGGTCACAACAACCCCAGGCAACCCTACAGGCTTGGGGAGGAGTGGCTGGAAATCTGCTTGATGGAAAGGGACCTTGGTGTACTGGTGGACAGACAGCTGAACATGAGCCAGCAGTGTGCCCAGGTGGCCACGAAGGCCAATGGCATCCTGGCTTGTATCAGGAATGGAGTGGTGAGCAGAACTAGAGAAGTAATCCTGCCCCTGTACTCAGCATTGGTGAGGCCTCACCTCAAGTACTGTGTTCAGTTTTGGTCACCTCAGTACAGAAAGGACATTGAGGTGCTGGAGCAGGTCCAAAGAACTGCAACAAGGCTTGTGAAGGGCTTGGAGAATATGGCCTATGAGGAGAGACTGAAGGAACTGGGGCTGTTCAGTCTGGGGAAATGGAGGTTGACGAGAGACTTTACAGCTCTCTTCCAATATCTGAAAGGTGTTACAGTGAGAGTTGGGTTGGTCTCTTCTCACTGGTGACAGGTGACAGGAAATGGCCTCAAGTTACACCAAGGTAATTTTAGGTTGGATATCAGGAAACACTTCTTTACAGAGAAAGGGTTGTTAAGCAATGGAATAGGCTCCCCAGGGAGGTGGTTGAGTCATCATTCCTGATGCTCAGGGACATGATTTAGCGAAGAGCTATTAGAGTTAGGGTAATCTGGTTAGGTTGTGGTTGGACTCAGTGATCTTTAAGGTCTTTTCCAAAATGAGTGATTCTATGATTTGTAGAAAAAAAAGGAATCCTGAAGACCTCAATTTAATTATTATTATTATTTTTAATATGCAATGGTACATGTTTTCTTCCAATCTGGTGATTCCTGGTGATCCTCAGATTTCTTACTAATACATTTTAAAACCTCAAAATTTTATTTGCTGTGGTTGTCTCTAACATGAAAATATGTTTGTGAAAAGTTGTCGAGTTAAAACTATCCATTTTCAGAATTGGTGTTTAATATTGTCCTTGGTTACTTAGAAAATACATAGTACTTTATTTTCTCGTGTGTTCTCCTGAACACACAAACACACACAAGTCATTGTCCTTTCCTTCATAACTGTACTAAAGCCAAGGCACACTTTACCATGACTAGCAGATAAAATACCAAACCCATTTTGGTATTTCTTCTAGTTACATGCACTTCAGATGCATCATTGTATGTAAGAAGTTACAAAATCTTCTTCTGTATCTTTTTGCTTTGTTTATCTATTCCCTGTATTTCAGGACTTGTAATTGGTATTGACTGCTATCAGTTCGTCAGAGCACTTGCTACTTGTACAATTTCCTTTTTACTTAGCAATTCTTTCTTCAAGGCTTTTAATCATAACTTTCTTCTCTTTCATTCCTAAGAGTTAGATCTGCTTTTTAGCAAAATAACATGAATGATGATTAGCAAATGTTTAAAATATTTTCAGTCAGTTGGTTTGGCTCAAAGTAATTATCAGTTTTGTGAGATTCACTCTTTTTTTTTTTTTTTTTCTTTTCTTTTTGCATTGAATACATACACTGTTAGTTTGGATTTTATTTTGAATAGAAATATCAAATGCAATAGATTTGATCCCTTACATTTAAGCACCAATTCTCTTCAGTTCAAAGATAATTCTTTCTGTTAATCATAATACAAGCAAAGGGAGAATTATGTTTAATGTAGAAATCATGTTTTCATAACTGGGAGATTTTCATTATAAATTTTTTCAATGTGTTCCAAAGAACTCTATACTGACTGTAAATGACTGTTAGCATAGGTTGTTAAAGCTAAAGATGACAGCATTATTTCTTCTTGTGTGCTACCAATAGCAATGTTTAGAGATGCTGCTCATCTCCTCCTCTGTTGCAGTGTGGTTGTCTGTAGGAACACAGACATAGATGTGCTCTGCCGCTACCTCATATGAATAATTCAAAAATTATTTCTATAATCTATTTATTTTCAAGTCTAATTATATTTGAGGGGCTAGGCACAGTATAGCATGCCAGCACCAGACTCTGGAGTCCATTGATCTCTCTTAAAAAAGCTTATTTAAGCATTTTAGTCACACAAATCTTTTATGTGAGTTTCAGTCATGCTGTCTGATACTAATGCACATACATTCCATGAAATTTCCCAAATTTCTGGGTTACCCCTGGATTGCTACCACTGGCATATGGGCAAATCCAGACCATCTTTTCATACCTCTTGACAACTTGAAAAGTTTTATCTTTGATATCTTCATTTCAACAATGAATGTGAATATTTCTACCTTTCAATTCTTTTTTTGTTTTGCTGTTATTTAAGTTGATGCCCAGCTGATATAACTGTCCACTTCCATATACGGTACCTTCCTATTTGCTTTGGCAGATACAGCCAAACCAGGCAGCTTGTCTTCCTAATAAGAACTAGATCAATGCTACTAGAAGCCCAGTTCTCCTATGTGTCCAGCCATGTGCCTAGTTTTCAACTATCTTCCCTGTCATCCTACTTTCCATCCTGCTTTATTTGTAGGAGAAACACACATCTGACCAGGAATTACATGGATTGCTCATATCTTTCAGCTGTCTACTGGGTACTCTTGAAAACAAAAATCTAGTTGGCTTTAGTCTCTATGAAGAAATTGATAGTAAACTGCCTCATTCTGATTCCTGGGGCCTTTAAAATTGTGTTACATCAGTGTAAAAAAGAGAATTTGTATATAAAACGTCTGAAGAAGCGGGTAGATCCATGCTCCATCAGCACTATTTCCAAGAAGGCTTCTGGCCTATAATTCCTCTTCCTTGTGGAATATGTCACTCTTTATTTTTCACTTCTGGTTATTTACCAGAAGACAAATTCCTGGAAGCTGAGCAATGGAAAATTGGGCAAGACCATACAGTGAGGGTTTATCAAAATCACATTGCAGCAGATCAAGCCAATTTTGTGAGTTACCATGAAGGAAAGTGAGTCTTGTTCAAATAAATTTTCTCCCCCTGATGTTATATTTACTGAGCTCCTGCATCGCTGTAACTGGGAACACTGAGAAATATTAATGTAAACAGTATGAAAATTCTCAACAGAGCACAGTAGGTACTGGGGAGGCTTGACATGGCAATCTTAGTGCAGGCTGACATGGTCATATTTTGAACTCCAAATTTTTTTAGTAGGATGTTTTGGAAGATCAGACAACACCATATGCCTCACTGAGACACCTCTCAGCATCTTGAGTTGGGCATTGGTGACTCTCTATTAGTAGAAATAAAATCGATCTTTGCTTGATGCTCAGATGTCTCTGATGACCTTTAATTTTTTTTTCCTGGCACCTTACATAGAAATTAAAGGTTTTAATATATGAATGCACTATATTCTTTAGTAATTGTTTGTATTTTCAGTAGAAACCGGAAGGAAAAGATTGCTAAAATACTTACATATGAAGGAAACTTTGAAAGAAAATTTAAAGTGTCAGTTACATAAACTTGACAAACTGTTTTGGTCAGTGTATGGAAACTCAAAAGACCACATTTTGTGATGGAATTGAATTGGTTACTTTGACATCACCCAAGACTGTTACAAATTCCATTGAACTTACTAAAACTGGTGCACAAAATCCATTCAGTAAATTTTACTTGAAATCAAGCATTGAGTGACTTGGGCTAATTTTATTAGAGGTTGTAATTGTATCCTCTTTCTAGTAGTTGGGTAACTGTAAAAAAACTACTTGTTAATTTAAAGCTCAAGCATCTGACTGATGGGTGCATGCTAATGAATTTTAGATTTAATAATCACATCTTCTTTAATTGAATTGTATTTGCCCAGACAGCATATAATTAAATCAAGTATTTTCTAATCCTTCTCATGCCAGATTACAGCATGGTGCATTGGGGAAAAATAGTCAAAAGTATGACTTTAGTTCATTTACGCCCATTGAAAACATCTGTAGTCACATCATGAATGTTTGGAATATTAATCATTTCCCAAAATAAGAGGATGTATTTTTCCATATATATGTCTTACAATGATTAATAAGGGTACAGAGGCAGCAAGGCTGAAAAATATGGCTAGGACAGAAATAGTTTTAAGAAAATTCATCAGATTTATACAGAAGATAGTGAAACTTCATAATGTGTGACCACCAAGATATTTCTGACTCTCAGATGCCTTTATGGAGAAGGAGAGAGTCCCATTGTTTAGGGATGTTCACTTGCTTTTACCTGTTTGATAATGCAGAATTAAACAAGGCTCTCAGACAGAAGAGACATGAAACAAAGCCAAGAAATAGTTATGAGCTGACAGAAAAGAATAATGAGGACATACTTATTTGGAAACTTTGATGTGCTTGTGTATACTGTGTCATGTGTTCCCAGGATGCAAATTGAAGACTAAGGGTATTTCAAGACATAAAGTAAAAAAAGAATCCTGACTTAAATAAGGGGGGAAAAGGTCTTTAAAGTTGGAAAGGGATTTCAGGAGTACAAACAAAGGGAAAGAACAAGCAAGTAAGGAATTTGTAAGAAAAGAGACTACAGTGAAATTTTTACAATCTACCTTGCCCCTTTATGAGAATTGCTGCCTGAGGAGGAGGGCAGAATTTAGGCATACAGATGTTTAGTCTTCAAGCTTATTTTTTTCTGATTGCTTTGGTGGATTAAAAATACAGCAGTAGAATTTATAGTGGGATGTTCAAGTTTGTCAGTTTCTTTATTTCATGATAAATAAAAAAGAACTAGATAGGTGTTCCCAATGCATCTTCCGTGTCCATAACAATTTAAATAGTTCATTCTGCAAAATAGAGCTATGAAATGAAGCAGCATCATTTTTTCTCTGATAAAGAATGTAATCTTGTAAGTCTAAATTACTGATCTGCCTTAATTTGGCCATCAGAGTTAAATTATAGAATTTATGTTTTTTTAATAAACATCACTGGATGCTGATTAAAAAATGACCTGGGGCAGAATCTGATTTCTCTTTCTGATTTCCAAAGAGAATATTGTTATCAAAGACAATTTTGTAGGGCTATAGTAGTCTGAGGTTCTAGATCTCATGACGTATGATGTTTCACTTGAAGAATGATTTGCTCTTAATATTACATTCAACTTTGATCTAGGGAAGATCTTATAAAGATTTGTTTCCTTGACTACCCCATGTCACAGTCTTGAAATGTAATTCCATGAAAGAAAAGAACATAACTATCACTAGTGTATAATTAATAATGTATCACAGAAATAAATATGGCTAGAGTAATGCTGTCAAGTGCTGCATATGAAACAGAGGCATTTTCATTGCAAGTTATTTGTAGAAAATACGTGAAATGAGTATTTATCTTCCCACTATAAAAAAGTCTAGCGCTAGTCTGGAAAATTTCTTCGTGGGGCAAGTATGTCTTGACAGAAGTCAATAGTAATATAGCCATTCTGAGCAGGGGACACTAGTTCATACCAGTTATCATTAATGGCTGTATAGATTTGTTTCCTCTTGGAAATATGGTTGACCTGTACCACATAGGAACTGCTTGTATCTATACCTCCAGCTAGAGGTCATCATGTATTTGGTCTCGAGACTTTCACCTCAATGCATGTCCTATGTCTAACTTGAGCTCATGGTAAAGACACTTGTTTCTTATACAGGTCATTTGGAATGGAAATATGAACAGAAAAGCCATTATAAACAAGGATACTTTGTTTATCTAAATTAAATGAATGTAAACAAACCTTGTCTGGGTAAGGATCCCATCATTCTCTGCTTGGGTTCTGCTTAGATATACTAAAATATGGATCTATGTTGCACTTGCTGATTGCTTCCCCAGTCATGAACCAGTGGGCTGGCTGCTCAGTGGCACCTGTTTTACAATTACTCTGCAAGGTAAGAGTCTCTGCACAAGGGGCTGAAGTTAAGAGCATCACATCTGTACCCTGTAGCCCTGCCATTCCACCGCACCTTTTTCATTTGGTTAGGACATTGCTCCAGACACTAGACTGTGGTAAAAGGATCCTTTTCTGTTCATAGCTGTTGGGTCAGGTCAGCTCAGGGTCAGCTGGTTATAATCAAACACAATCAACTCATTGCCTGACCCTGCTGATAATGCGGGCAACTTGTTGGAAGAGGGAGGTGAGGTCTTACTTGCTATTATCTTTCCCAGCACTGCAGTTACACTTGAAAAGATATACCCATCTGTTTATGGTATAAGCCTTTCTAAGCTGACTACTCTGGGCTCTTTCTGCTCTTTCTGCTAGCAATTCAGATGGAGCTGACAAAATGTGCTTATAGTCTCTCTGTGTGTCTCCCACATTTCATATCAGTGGCAAGTCTTGTTAGGATGGAGTCCTGCTGGATAATAAAATGCTAGATAAATTACAGTTGGAAGGACAAGACATGGCATGATGAAGCAAATGTAGTAGTACCTTACAATGCCGTGTTAGTGAAAGTAGATTGAAAGAAGAGATGTGTGTTTCTGTAGAAAAACAAAGCTTACATCTCTACTGAGCAAAGAGGACTCAGCTATAGACAGAGCCATGTGTGGTAAGAAAATGTATGGAAGATCCCATAGTGTTGATGATCCTACGTGCTCAAAGCACTGTTTTGTGAGCATGAGGGATCCAAACAGAACAAGACAAGGTATAAATCAGACTCCCTCCCTCTTTCTTTTAATTTTCTCTTGAAAAATGTCATTATCTTCTTATCTGAGTTAATGTAACATTCCCTCCAGTACATTCAACATGACAGGTTCTTGAATTCTGTTGCTGCTGCACTATTTCCAAAAGGTAATTTACTTTATTTAGAAATAAACTAGATTATGAAAGCAGATGACAGAAACCACCTATGCCGATCTGGTCTAAATGGGACAATACTTTTCTTAAGTAAGTATCTCAATTTGTTGTTGGTGGGTTTTTCTTTTTTTTTCTTTTTTTTTTTTTTAAATACTCTGCCAAATCTTTTAATTTCTTACTTAATTTCTTTTTAAGTTCTAATTGGGATATAAGTCACTGGTATAAGAAATGAGGGTGAGGAGAACCTAAGACATGTTTTGATTTTTGTTGTAGACGTTGGATTTGTATAGAGAAGATCTGAGAGTTTTTTGGAAATTAGCTCTTTGCTGAATAATTTTCCTTGCTGATGACTTTGGCCAAGGCTTTTCAATCTTCTGTGCTTTGTCTTCTGCATTCATTATTGCTCTCATGAAAGGCTTTGAGATATGGAGTGCCTGGCATACAAAATATTTTCAGGCTTATTTGTTCTCTTTCCTTTTCCTTGTGTTGAATTGGCACACAATTGTGTATATGGAAGGATGAGATGCAGAGCTCCACAGCACAATCATCATTCAACAGAGAAGACACCGGAGATAAGGAGTGTCTTTGTCACTGCATGCCTTCCCAAGGTTGCTGGTACTTGTGGAGGAAGCTCTTCCAAGAGGGAAAAACAGAGCAGAGGAATAACTCTATGGCTCTGGAAAAGTCTGCACTAACTAGGATGAAGCTGGACTGCTTCATAGGAAGTGAATCTCCTTTCAAAGAGGGAAGAAGAAAGGACCAAAGAAGAAAGCGCTGCTTTGCTTTTGTGAGGCAGTTTTGTGCCCTCCAGCTTATGCAGGGCTACCAATCTGATGTATCTACTTAGTCTGAGCCTGTGTTACAGGCTGTGCTATGGAAGTTAAACTGTGGGATTCGAGAAGGTTAGTTTTATATCCTCTTTGGCAATACATTTTCTTATCTTGGAAATTAGTATTAAAAAAATCAGTCAGAGGTGGAAAAGATCTTTAATATAAAATGCCTGTAAGCATAAAAATATGATACCTAAAAGCCTCTTAGAAATGCATTTTTAACCACTATTTTTATAATTATATGTTTCTGTGCCATGCATGGTCATTTCCTTCCTTAGAAATGTTTTGCAGTTGCTTTAGTCAAGGAGGCATACAGTTTCTCTGGATTTTGCCTCAGATAACCAACTAATATAAATTTATCTTGAAATTCACAGCTGTCTTCACTGAATGTGAGCAAATGAGCCTGCCAGGTTGAGCTGACTCTAAACTTTTTTTGTCTTTGGGATGCAAATTATTTTAAGTATATTTAGGTCATCTCTAGTTTTCGTCTTTCAGTTTTGATTTGAACCATTTTGGAAGGTAACCAATAGCTTTCATGGGACTCTCAGATGTAGGCTAGTGGTGATCTTAAATTCTGAGGCTGAGCTCACTTTGGTAGTCAGGTGATTTTAATGCCTGACTGGATTTGTTCATCAAAATCCTTACACCATTCCATATTCTCTACCTTTGTTGTCTGAAAATCCAGAAATATGTTTCCTTTAAAATGATAATCCCATAACACAAATCTTCTGAGCACGTCTGAAAATTGCTGAGCTCTTATTTAATTCCTCTTCGGATTTCTACAGCTGGAGATGCTTGGGTATATTATGGCCAACAGACTGAAAGTCCCTAGGTATTCAAGAGTAGGATAAATAACTACTTATAAAATAGAGCACAAAGTATTTGCTGTACACCTCTAAATCATACGTAGAGGACGAAACCAGATAAAAATTAGTGCAGTGCTCAGATAATACAGCATTTCAGACCTGATAGTCCTAACACAAATCCCCCTGTACTGATAGTTTATATAATAATTTCTTCCAACTCTATGGCTGATTCACACCTCCCAGCTTGCCTTAATGTAAATTAAAAATCAGGCATTAATGTGTTGCAACAGCTTTCATCTTGACAGATATGATAAAATACATAATCACTGTGTACGGAGGGAGAATATTGCTTTGCATGGGGAGGGACTGATGTCCTGGTGGCTGACGGTGGTGGAGATGGAGTCCAGCAGTTCCTACGCAGCTAAACATAGGAGTCTGATCACGTTCCTGATGTCTGACAGCACTGAGTATTGCCTACAGTGCTGAGAGGTCCTGAACCAGCACTGAGAGGGAAATAACCAATGTTTTTCTTTCCTTAAAAACATCAACCTAATCCAACAGACTGGGGGAGAACCTGCTGATATTCTTTGAAGCAAAATGTTAAGGTTTTGGTTTGGTGGCAGTCTTCTGACAGATGGACTGGCAGACCAAGGAGTACTGGATGTGGTGGTTTACAGAGCACATACGCTGATTTATCAGCTAGATCCCAGGTCACCAGAGGGCTTTGCCCCTTCCCACAGGACTGCCACCCTTGCTATTCATCTCTAATGCTATCTGTGTTTATCTGTATGAGATACAAATGGCATGATTTTGAGATGATACAGGAGCTTAAATTCTGCCTTCTTAAAGGACTTTACATGTGTAAGAGATTATTCTTTTTCATCATTGCCTTAAAGCTTGCTGGGGACACAAAGGAACAAGTCCAAGCAAGTCCTGGGCAAGGGTTGAGAAATCCTTTGTCTGGAGAACACTAATGGACAAGTCCTGGGCAAGGGTTGTGAAATCCTTTGTCTGAGGGACACAGATGGACAAGGCCAGGGGCGAGAGAGAGAGAAGCTGCAGATTAATGGCCAGGAAGCAGTCTTTTGTGTGGGTTTATCTTGAGGAAGATGGCCATCTCAGGAGGTGCTGCACATGACTCTTAGCTAAGCACCCAGGAATGCCATGAAGGCAGAGGGATAAAAAAGGGACCTACAACCATGAAGTTAGGTTTTCTGGTAACAGGTTCCTCATGAAGAAGAAGAGGTTTCTGACATGAGAAGCCTCACAACCTGCCTCTCTCCCTCCTGAACTTGCTCTGCGCTCTACCTGGATGCTGAAGAACAAAGGTGTCTGCCATCAGATTCCTCACTACGGAATTCCTGCATGTTGACAAACTCTCCTGTGTTTGCTACCTGAGTCCTGCTGCTTCCTCCTGGATTGGCTCTGTGAAACTTCTTCCTGCTACCTGCTTGCTGCCCAAGGCTGGCCATGCTGCTGCTGCTCTCCTTCTGCTGCTTTTGCTTCGGACCTTCGAAACGTCATGCAGCAGGACCGCTGCTGGATCACGGTGGTGACTATCCCCACTTTATGTGATTCTTGCTTATTTCCTATCTTTTCTATTGCCCTCCTTCCCTTCCTGGTCACCCTAATCTGTAGTAGTAGTTGTCCTTCCCTTCCCTGTCTCCCTGATCAGGATTTGTAACAAACTGGTCGGACCAACATTTGAACCGTTGTTTCTTAATCTCACGCCAGGTATGAAGATATTAAAAGAACCTCCTCTCCCTCCTATAAATTGGAGCGAGACAGCATGAGAAGCTGCTTATATCACAGATGATGCCAAGCTTACTTTCTACTTACAGAATAGATAATTGAGACTCCTTCTGGGGAATAAGGTATGAAATCAGATTTTATGGTACATTCAAAATGCAGGAGTGAAATGGGTACAATTTTCATCATAATTTAGATTTATTAAGAACTATTACTGGGTATCTGTCAATTCTTCCCAAATGTAGATACTATTAATAATCTGTTTTATGTCTTTAAAGGAAAATGCAGAACTAGCCGCAACAGAAAGCCTTAAAGCTTCAGAAACTTTTTAAAGTAAGTGAGGATCATATGCAAAATATCATTGAATTAAGTTGATGAAAAGGTTATATTAGCACATGGTTGAGAAGGCTTTTATAATCAACTTGCATCTGCAGTTTGTGTGACTAGCAGGACTGTGGCCAAGAATCTGCAGGAAACTCAGACCAGTCAGTGCAAGTGAAGTATGCTGGTAACAGGAATTAGATATGAAAATACATTCTTTGATTCAACAGCCCCAAGATAGACTCATAGTAAAAAATTTAATGACTTTGCTTAGTACTTTCCTACAGCTTAATGGAAAAAAAATAGTTATAAGGCTTAATTATTTAAGAAGACAGTTTGCATATTCCCTTGATTCACCGGTGCTTAAAGGAGCAAACAAATCTTCATTTGAAGACCACGGTAATGGAAGGAACAGAAATTTATTTAAGTAATAACAGCAGGATCTGAGCTCTGTGCTGCATCTGCTGCGACAGTGTCATGTACTTAAATTTGACCACTTTAATATACAAAACTCTCCACTGATTTCAGGTTTCAGCCCTTAGCCATCACAGACACTCTGGTTTATATTTTCATTTGGAGTTCTGATGTAACAGAGGATTCAATTGGATGTCATTTTTTGTGATCAGGACTTTCAAACAGTTTTAAATATTTTATAGCCTAGCACTCAAAAGGAAGCAGAGCCTAGGAGAAAAATAACTGCTACTTCAGCTTCTTTCCTGTGCCTGCTAATGAATTAATGATTGTTTTTTACATCCTTTCAGAAGACTTTAACATTCAGGATACTCAAACATCAACAGAAGAAGGAGGCCAGACTGAAGTCCCAGAATAGTCATGATGAGCTGGGACATCTTAGTGGAAAAAGAAGAGATATGGGTAGCTTGTAAAGGCAGGGAGAAAGGTTCTTCTGGAGGCAGCCCAGATCACCACACGAAGGGAGAACACAAAATTTCTCCCCTTAATACTTTTTTGGATACATTAAAGGGTCAGAATTTGTGTACAAATTTGTGTATGTATGTGTGCATATATGCACATATATGTCAGAATAGAAAAAAATGGAAGGAGAGAGGGAGAAGGTAAACACAGCTTATATATTTGGATAAAGGTAGAGAAATCAAAGGCTTTTGATTTTATAATGGCAACCTGAATAAATTAAACCAAAAAATAAACACAGCTGTTCCTCCTAAAGAGGAAAGGGAGGGAAAGGTGTCCAAGAGCACAGCCCACCATGACCTGTTGACTAAGCAGACCAGCTGTTATTTAATTCAGCTTTCTTTGAAGTATTAAGTGTTTTGAGATGTTCTGAAAATCAGATGATTTGGTACTTTTTTTTTTTTTTTCCCCAATATGTCACTATTTTCCTTTTTTTTTTTTTTTTTTTTTGATAGAATTTCTATCAGTTTTTTTTTTTTGTTTGTTTGGTTGGTTTTGATTCATGTCTCCAGTTTCAGTGTTTCAGAAGGCAAATCAGTCTGGATTTAAGTGGTGTGCAAAGCCTGGTTGATCTTCTTCGAGTCTCTGAAGCTTCCTTCAATGACTGTCAAATTAGTGGGATAAAAAGAGGTACAGTGCACCATGGATGGAATCTTCCTTCTTTCTGAGATATGCTCTGAAATCTTTGCTTCATGTTTTAAGAGGATGCATCAGTTTAAAAATTCTTTGCTTTGATCTGAAATACTTGCTGAAAAAGCAAGGGTTTTCTGGAGTCCTTCCTTTTATATATATTTTTTGAATATCTTTTACCATTCAGAATGCCTGAAAGTTATTTCTGTTTTGTAGCATGTAATAAATATTAGGCTAAAGATGAAGATAAAATCCTGAAGTGATTTAGATAAAAGGAAAAAGAATGTAATAAAGGAAAAATGGAGAAAAAGCCACCATGAGATCAAATGCATTTTATGATTGTGTATAAACAAATATCAGCTCTAACTCAGCTGTAACTTTGCCCTGTTTCCAGCCAGTTAAAAATGCATCAATACTTCATTCATTGTCATCTATTTTAATGGAGATAAGAACAAAGTCATTTTCAGAAATTTGTCTCTGATTTCCTTGTAAAGAATGATGTCACTCGAGTATGCTGCCAAAGTCCCTACTTATTTTCAAAGAAAAATAAATCCTTCCCTTCACTCTAACCAATCCATTCATAGAAATGTTATCTATGAGACCTTGCAAGATATTGGCTTATCCTGGCTTCCTTATAGCGATATGTCAGGCCTCTGCCTGGACATCTGTCTGCTGTGTACGCTGTGCTTGCTTGGGACTTGCTAGGTGTAGGGCCAGGCAGGGAAGAGAGCAAGGAATGATCAATCACACTGATCTGGGAGAGAAGGAAGGGCAGGCTGTGCACAAGATCTTGGCCTGAAGATCTCTTGAAGATCAAAACAGTTATGTGGTTTTTCTTTTTCTATTTTTTTCTCTTGAAACGTTACCTTAGATTTCTCTCTGACTTTTCTCCTAGCAGCAAGGATGACGACCGAGTGGCATTAGCAATGAGCCAGCATGCTCAGGACGTTGCCATTTCTTTTAAACATTTTCAAACCTTTTTGAATGAGTGGTGCTGTAATTTTTGTCCTAGATGGAGACCGTAAGTGGTGCAGTGATTTCCTTACTCAGTAATTGACCTGTGACACTGACTTTGACATTGTGATTGCAGATGCATGCAAATTATGAATTTATATGCTGATATTTATAGTTTAGGCAGCGTACAAAAATCAGGCTATTCAAGAAATTAACTAATAAAAGTTAAGTGAAAATATCTAAAAAGCTTGAAAAAACCTTAGGTTACTCTATTTAAATTGGTTAATTAATGAAAATGTAAATATTTAAAACCCATGAAGTTATTAACTAAATTAGTGAGAATTATCTTAAAGTTACAATTTACTCAATCAGATCATCAGCCAATGCAATCTCTGTTTAAATTAATGGAGATACACCATTTTACACAGCTTGGGCTTTAGATCATGAAAATGATAAACCCATAGATCTTTTTCAAGCATACTGCACTTGGAGCAAATATGTTTGTCATAGGATTTAAGAACCATAAAAGCACATTTAATATTAAAAAAAAAAAAAAAAATCACTTATAACTTACCATTCTGTAAAGTTTATCTTCCAGATCCTGATTAATTCTTTGTAAGGCTAGGTAATTATTTTGTATCCTAAAACAAAGATGATATCATGTAATTGAATGTATTTTTTTGTGTGTGTTATTTTTACCTGAAATTTTCACATCAGTACAAAACCTTGGCTTGCACTACTTGAAATCTATTTGCTTACCACTTCTGTTGCCAGTCAGTGGTTTCCTTTGAAATGCAATTATCACCTACTTCCTAAGCAAACTTCTATGTCATATTTGTTTACTATATTTAGCAGCAAATTCTGTCAGGAAGTAAAAATGTGTTTGCTGTTCTGCGCTTACGTGCAGACATGCTTCACAGCATGAGAACTTGCACAAAGGGATTGTAGCTGTGCATCAGGCTCACAAATTATATGTCAGGGAGGAGGCTTGAGCTTTCTGCTTAGACACTACAGGAAGAGATTTAGCAGACTCTCCTAATGTGGAGAATTGCAGCAGAAGCCCAATGACTGCAGTAGAAAAAATGACTTAGAAGGGAATATTCCCCTTTTGACAGAAGTTCAAAGGAATTGCACATCCTTGAACCTCAGCAACACGTTCTCTTTCTTCAGCAAATAAATCTAGATATCTCACACTGAAAATGTGGGTGTTTATTTTTATTAGAATTCAGGAATGGGTTCAAAAGTATCTGCATAAATTTATGAAGGAAGGAATAGTGCAAAACAAAATATTGTTTCAGTGCTTTTCTAGCTCGATTTCTCTGTACCCGAGTCTTTTCTGCAGTACAGAGCTACATGGAGTGCATCTTACAAGGTTTGAAGATTTCTTTCCCCTGTATTTAAAAACATGAACAAAACTAACAGCAATTGCAGCCAGATAACCTATATATCCATCTTATTACAATGGCAATGCACCAGTGGTTTTAGTCCTAAGATTCTACAGACAATATTTTTCTCTCACTACAGATCACTGGAAGATCAGTTATCGCTAATATAATGGCTTTCAAATGGCAGTGTTTCCATGCAGTAGACAGTAGTTGGTTTTTGCAGTAACAATATGCTTCTCGGCTTGTATCAAGTCTTTATCACATTTTCCTGTGTTATATGTTTATCAGAAAATATTCCACAGACCCAGTTTTTGCATTGAAACCACCTCCAGCAAATAAAATGCAAACAATAAATCTAAACAAAAAATAAACAGTACATAGCAAGCTGAGCTTCAAAGAGCATTTCTGTTGAGAATGGTATGCAAAGGTAGTAAAAATAAGCATAAATGTGCACACAAATATAAGCACGTATCCAAATAAAACCCAAATTTAAATCCACTGCTCCAAAAGAAGTGGCAGAAAATGTGGATGGAATGGGGAGAAACAGACTTAGCAACAAATAAAAGAAAGTGTTAAAGGGATACAAGACAAACACGGCAATTACTGTGAAATAAAAAAGAAAGAAAAATTATTCAAACTCAAAATGATCAGAGGAGTAAATGGTAACTCTGTGTAGAAAAAAAATATACACATAGTCTGAGTCTTGTGCAGCATGAAATATTTTTGTCATAAATTTGGATTCTCTAAATAAATGAATCAAAGAGCAGGTCATCTTCATTAATCTCTGAAACCAGTTTAAGGAGAAAATTTTTCCATGTGAATTGATAAAAAAATATTATCATTTTGATGGCTTTTGATGGCTTTTTGTTGTTAAATTAATAGGGTTATATGATACCCACATACATACATGTGTATGCAATAAATGCATGTTTAGATTCCTCAGTAAATTGGATTCTTATGAAAAGTATTCTGACCACACTGAATGCCATGTATCAGAACTCTAATCAAGCAGACAATACATTTTTCTCAAAGACTGCAAAGAGAAAGCCTGCAAAATCTCTATTTCAAAGCCCTCACATGGCTCTGAAATATCTGATGTAAAACACAGGCTTGGGTTAGCCTTCTGCAAAGAAGAGAATTTCACCCTGAGTTCAGCTTAGCTTTGAAAGGTGACTTAAAATAGTAACCTTGTTCAAAAATCTTTTTCTGCTAACACGAGTTACGCTGGTTTTCTTACAGAAACAAAATACTTTTCCTCTGTTTATTCTAAAGCTAACACAGCTACCAAGTTTCTGATCTGAAAACCCCTTTAGCCCATGATGTGTCTAGCTTTTGGTGAAACAATTAAGTGCGGGGGCTAATCTTAGCACTAAAAATACGCTTGTATGGATTTATTCCTTGTGTCTTAAGATATCTCTGCTCTCTGAAAAATGCCAGGAAGACCTTGAGCAGCTGGTTCCCAGGGTGCAGTCTCAAGCAGGAAAACCAGTGTGACCTTAGGAGAAACTTTTGAGTTTCCATATTAATATTTGAATATTATGAAAATGTAATCTTTAAAAAGCCATGCTGTTCACTCTAGATAGGGGGATCACTGTGAGGAATGTGAAATTCCCAACATCTTTTCAGTCACTTTTCGAAGCCCTACTTTACGGTTAATATTTTGAAACACTCTCAGC
Organism: Lagopus leucura; assembly: GCF_019238085.1. Classification (NCBI taxonomy): domain Eukaryota; kingdom Metazoa; phylum Chordata; class Aves; order Galliformes; family Phasianidae; genus Lagopus; species Lagopus leucura. The sequence goes on from NW_024962250.1 coordinate 31,832,494, forward strand.
ATTGCTCCCAGTGGGTCAAAAAAGAAAAATGGAGGTCAAAAGCCTTGACTGCAGTGTCACATAGATTACTTTCTTGCTTAGGTTAAACAGTTAATTCTGGACAAATTAAGAGATCAAAAGCTTTCAAAAGGAGCAGAAAAAGATGGCTGTTCAGATTCTCAGAAAAAATTCTGTGCGCAACGCTAATGGAATTTTAATAACAGAAGTGATCTCTAGTATGCAAGTGGGATCATCGTACACACGGCTTATTTGTTAGTAGGGGCTGAATTTTTCTCCCCGTGTTGTGAATAAAGAAAGAAACATATTGTTGAAACTAATTCTGATTCCTTGTATTTCTCATGCTGGTTTTCTGATACTGGTGACATACTGCTGACATGCTTTTGGATTTCCAACAGTTTCCTTTTCCAGGCTGGGAAATCTATTTGTTTAACTTGTGGTACGCCTCGCTATTCTCAGTAGTAACATCTTTAAAGCTTGTAAAATATTTTGGGTCTCCAATGTCTCTACCTGCCTGAAACATAATTTTTCAATATATATTTTCTTCATAATATAGTAGAGTGCTCAGAGTACAGGAAAGTCAGTTCTACTAATCTGGTGTTTAGGTACTATTGCTAGACTTTGCCATGAGCAAAATGAAGAATGACTGGCCTGATTTTTGAAGAGTACTTAAACTGTCAGTGTCTGGTGATGTTGACATAGGTTATTTTTTTACTTAAGGAAAACTGTATATTGTCCCTTTCTTTTAACAAAAGTGGGATGGCCAGTCCTTCAGATAAGGATCATTCAAGAATTATGACAGCCGTGTTATGACAGCAATGTTTTGGGAAAAAAGGTTGCCAATGTTCCCTGCCCTTAGAGCTGTAATATAGTAGAACAAAACTACATCAAGTGTAATGTTATTTTCAGTATACATTATCTAAATGAAACGATGGAAAAAAAAATACCAATGGCAGAAAAACAATATGGAAAGCCTCTGCAGAGCTCTTGATAGATAAGTATAGATTTCGCAGTCATGACGCCTATAATCCACCTGCTCATTTTAGTCTTGTTTTAAGAAGCCCCAGAGATAGGAAAGAACCTAAGTTTTAAGAACACACTAGATGTTTCTTAATTTAAGATCTTACAGCCTAATTATTTTTTCAATTTACGTAGAATTATTTGGTTGACTCAGGTTTTCTTTTTTTAAAAAATTTATTTTATTTTGTTTTTCTGGCTTTGTTGTACTTCAGTTTTTGCCTTCTGCAAAGAATGATTTCTTTGGGTGTAGACCTGGAACGGTTTGTTCTGAATTTTCTTTTTACTCATTCGGTGAATTAAATCAAATAGTTCAATTATCTGTATACTTTTCAACAAAGTCTTCACAAAAAATGCAGATACATTCCTACATAAATGGGTAATAGTAGGTTTCAAATTGTTGTAAACAAATGAAAAAAATTAATACTGAGAATCACTGCTAAGTTTAGTGCCAGATTACAGACCATTTTAATCATTATCAAAAATGTCAGGAGTGCATGCTTATGATAATTTCTCATTAACATTAACTGGGCCCTTGATTTGCAATAGCACTGTACCACAGCTTCAGTAATTTTAAGTAATAGGTTTTTGGTATCAGTCATTCTATCTGGGACTGGAAACTGAATGATGTAATGTATCGTGACATAAAATGTCATAATGTTGTTTATGTTGATCTTAGTTTCAGCTTTGAGACAAATACTCTTTTCTTGTATCAGTACAGTGGAGAGTAACAACTGAAAATTTGCAGACAAATTGATTAATCATAGAATCATATGAAGGAGAATTAAAAATAGAATTAAAATGTTTTATATATATATATATATATATATATGAGATGTGTATGTATTTATGATACTTTCATATGTGTAATTTAACTAAGTACTAACCAACACATGATTACACATAAACAATATCATATACCTACCTATATACATGTTTCTATTTGCGTGTTTACTTTCAATACAAAATATGTCATGTATGATAAACACAGTTTCATATGCAGTATGTAATACATATTCATATATGTGAAATACGTATATTCAGCATGAACATAGAATGTTTAATCAATAAATAATAAATATTTGAGATATGTATTTATATTTTTACTTACATATGTCTTTAATACAGCCTTTTGTAAATTCCTCAAATCTGCTCAATTGAAAAAGTTAGTTACTAACCTTCTCAGTTTTTCAGTTACTTTCTCAAGTTCCTCCTGAGCACGTCTCAATTCTATTTCAAGATACTGACGTGTAGAATCAAATTCCGTTTCAAGCATTTCCAGTTTATGGGTAGTGTATGATAGACGTTTTCGTAATTCCCCCTTCTGTTCTTGCAAAGTACTAGAAAAGCAAAAGATCACAGCTGTAGAATTTAGCTGCTCCTGAAAAGCTTTTCATGATGCATTCTCTGACCAATTCTCTACGGTATTTAATGGCACTGAGCCAGTGAATTGTGCTTAATAATTTGTTTACTGCACTTTGAAAATCTTCTGATTTAGACAGCTGACTGTCTTCCCATCTGTCCTAGTGCATTCACTGTTAATATCTCATTAGCCACAATGGAACATTTTGTGGAAGAACCCTCATTAAAAACAAAACGCAGTCTAGCGTTTGGTTTAACACAGGAACTTTCATTTAGAGTTACCCTAAAATACAGTGACTGAAGTAGCAGATATTTATAGAGCAATGAATGTATATAAACTATGCAAAACTATTTCCTTGCCAATAGCCAAGGTTATAACATTTTCTAGAGAAATAAGTCTTTGTCTCCTTTCATTCAGTTTGCTCCTTAGTCCCACAGAGCTGCTAATGATTCTATACTTAGAGTTTCGTCATGAGAATTGAAGTCTTAATAATCAATTATTACTATGTTTCTCCATTTTCCTACCTATTGGGGAATAAATCCATGCTATTTACAAGTGTGACCCCGAATTTTTCACAGTACCTTCACTAAGAAAGAATGTATGTCCTGCTTGTAAGCTAGCTGCTTTTACGCTCCTTGAGAAAGCAGTGAATTTTTTCAGAGAGGTTTTTCACTTTTTCATTTTATTTCAGAGACAATTTAAGATAGTCTACGTCCAGGAGATAAAAGCACCACTTTTACTGTGAAGGTCAAAATGCCGTCTTCCCAAACCATGCACCTGAATTTGCAGTGATGACCCTGGTGATATTTTCCCCATCTGTGTGTTTTCAAGAGAGCCAGTCCTCTCTTGCTTCCTTATCTGCATGATGGAGCTCCTTCATCCTAGTCTACTTGGTGGTAAGTTCCTCAATCTTCTAACACATTTTCCAAGTGAATAGGAAGCTGGAGCTCCAGCTGGAACTGGTATCTCGAGAGATGACTGCACCTTGTTTCAGATTACTGCTATCTCTGCTAATATTGAGCTGATCTCTCAGCTTTGGGTGGGAGCTCTGAGACACCATAGAGCTGTAGTCTTCCACCACCTAGAGACAAAAGGGCTAACAAATGATGTGTTCTGAATTGCCTGAGTTTTTCTAAACATAAGATAAAAAATAATTTTTCATAAAAGAATGGCAAATCTTGATGCCCTCTGATGTCAAATCTGTACTGCCATCAGCATAGGTGTACTACTATTTTGGATCTTTAATAAGACAAGGGTGATGGGAATAGCAAGCGATTCCTCAAGGAAAGTTTATCTGAGCTGGCTTTAGTGGGATGATCTTCTCCTTTACCAACTACTATAGGATCTTCAGTAAGTTAATGCAAAAGCTTTACAACTGATGCTTACTTGATCCATGCAACCTATGCTTAGAAAACAGCCTAATGTTTTGCCTGCATAGTGCTCTATTTCAATTACAGGTGTTGTGTGGTTACAGTCATTTTTGGATTACCACTTGTGGTTATTTTTTTTTAAATAATATATTCTAATTCAGACATTTAATGTAGCTTTTCAGTCATTTAGTTTTTATATTTCACTTGGTGAATATATCTGCCTTGTTATCTGGGAAATAAGAATCTGCACCCATGTTGCTCATATCTGTACATCTTCATTCATGAGGTTGCCACATCACATCACATCACTTTTCACTTGCTCTTGTTCTGACTTATTGTTCTTTATATTTTTCTGCTCATTTCAAAAGAGAAGTCAGTTTTCCTTCCTGTAACTTGGCAACTTGGATTTTCTATGAAGTGTGAATTAAGGTATGAATTTATGGTTGGGTCTCCCTCCCTCCTTGGTGATATTCAAAAGCTACTTGGTCAGGGTCGTGGGCATCCTTCTCTGGGTGTACCTTCTTGAGAAGAGGTTGGGCCAGACAGATTCTGAGGTTCCTTCCCACCTCCATCATTCCAGGATTTTATGAAAACTAGAGTGGAAGAGATTTAATCTTAAATCATCTGTCAAAATCTAAGGTTTGTACAAAACCAGGAGATTTTCAGGCTATGGTTTTGAATGTTCAGGGTGCTGCTTTATGTCAGGCAAATTCAGTTAATGCAACTTTGGTGAGGTCAGGTGTAGGTACAACCTGATCCTGCTATAGAAGGAAGTTCTTCCACAGGAAGAGTTTGACCTTTGGGTTTACAGAAGGTGTAAAGAGAATGCCTGGAGTATCTAAGTCAGTAACAATCAAGTACATTCTAATGAACCAAGAAAACAATCTACGTAGATGCGCTCTTCACATAATGCATTCATATACCGCTGAAACATATAGCCACTTTTATAGAATAAAACCCACCCCCCAGTTTGTTATGAAATATGCTTTCTCTGAAAGAAAGGGAAAGCATGTTCCCTTTACTCCCTCTGTTAGCTTCTAGTGTTATCAGTTAATGCGATGCCTGAATCACATTTCTTTGTGCTGTGTTACTTCCTTTCTTGTTCTAGAAGACTGGGCTTTTCACAATCAATACTTTTGTTATGTATCAGTGTAAACTTTTGTAGTGGTAATTTAGACATATTTTAAAAAAGGAAAAAATTAAGAAGTCAAAATATGGATGAATAAGTTAATCACTTTTCCTGTTTCTCCAAGACAACATAATCCACAAACTAACCATGTTGCTTTGATTCTCTTTGTCATATAAGAGTTCATTAGAAAAGTTCACTGCACAATTTTTTTGATGCTGGTAAATCAATATATCTCAATTAGTCACTATCTTCTGTGGTTAGCCAACTCTTTTTTAATTATAGATATAATGAAGAATGCATATATTTTCAGGAAATATATTCAGAAAACAGATTTTAAATAAATATTCGCATATATGTTCCTCAGTTAAAAAGTAAGAAAATCAATCAGAAACAATACAACCAGGAGAAGAGAGAATTAATTTTCAAAGAATAAACTGGGAATAGAGTGGTGCTATGCCTTAGGGAACTCTGATCGTATATTCCATGGATTTACTGAACCACAGGCAGCTGGGGAAGTAAGGAATTACAGGACAGGCCCCAAATTCCTGCACAGTAGGACCGTTTGTATGAATGGTTCCCTATTTCTTCTACTGATCTCTAAAACTCTGCTCCTGTTTCAACAAGTAGTTTACAAGTCATTGCCTATTTTACTTCATTAAAGTATTTCTCTGAATACAAGGACAGTTAGTACAATATTAAATATTGTACTTGAATGGTCAATGTAAACCTCTCAAGGGGGGCTACTTAAAAGGTCATTAAAAATGTGTCTTCAGTCTTCCCAAATAAATATTTTTAACAATTAGCTATGCTTATTCTCATTAAAAAAAATTAAAAAATAGATAAGAGAACATACTGGAAAACAGGTTCTTGTCCAAAAACATCATAAAATAGCCAGTAATTGCCAGGTTTGAGTTCTGGAATTGTTGCCTGAAAGGGAATTTGAAGCCTTCTTCCCTTGAGCAGAACTCTTACAGGGAGACGCTGTTGAATGTGATTGCTGGATCTTGTCCTCAGCTGCAGCGCAGGGGAAATCTAATCATATGGGAGGTAGTGCTACTCAGACTACATTTAGTGAAAAGAAGTCTGTTCTATACAAGATAGACTGGAAGGCTATACATGCAAATCCAAGTACTACTGAAATACAAGTACTTTCGTGGTGTGAAGAATTACCATCCCTATGTGATCAAGAGAAAAACAAAAAAGGTTCTTGCATCCCTAATGTTACCTTTCACCTTCCTTATTTTTTTTTTTTCCACACAAGGTAGTGAGTGGTCAAAACAAATTTTTTTCCTAGAAGTTCCCCCCCAAGCCCTTGCTTCAAGATGAGTACTGGAACAACTGCACAGCCCAATGGTGACAGAAAACATGCCTATCTCAGCTTCAGCTGGTTGGTATTCATCTGCAGTGCTGTCCAGATGAGCTGTATTTATTTCACTGGAGCATTTCAGTCCAAGAAAAGATGCCATGTGGTGGTAGTTCTATTCTGAGAAAGGTGTAGTTGGAAAAAACAGATTTTCATTGTACCTGTCTGATCTCCTGCCAGCTCATCTGCCTGGCAGATGGCCTGATGGCAAAGGAGTGCTGATGTGTAAAGTTGGAGCTGCTCAGCTGTGTGGAGGCCAGAGGATTTCTTGGGATTTTTACCCTCAAACAGACCACAAAGATGATGATCCCTGGGTTTTTTCTCCCTAAGAGCTGATGTCTGTGGGCCTGCCCCATAGTTAGAGTATTCTGGAAATCCCAAGTTCCCACCTGAAAAGTCAATATACATTGGCAGCACTTTCATGATTCTTGCCATTTCAGGGCTTTGCCTTGCAGGTGGTTGTGCAATGTTGTTTTAAACTGGTGCAAAAACATAGTTTCAAATATGGAAATTCTCTCTGAGTTAATGGATGACATTAATGACACAGCTCTAGTAGCAGCTAAAACAAAATTTGGTTAACATTATTAGGACAGAAATAAATGGTGAAATAATGCAAAATGTGAACAAAATAGTGCCCTATGCAAAATATACTGAAAAACAAGGAATCTGAGTTCCTACCCTCTGGGTTTTGAGGCTCTGAGCATTGTACATTACCTTGAACACATGGCTGGTATTATATCGGACAAGTGAGTTAAGGCAGTACAGGCCTGACCTGAAGCAAATGTTAATGCGTCTGTTCAGCTGTGGCTCCCATTTTGAGTTTGCAGAACTGGACAGACAATATCAGGATGAGAGTAAGATGACCTATTTTAGAAGCCTTCTTTTAAAGGAGGTGACGTAAATCTGGAAGTACCCATTCCTTTCCATTAATTACAAGGGGAATCTAGTCAAGGAGCTCAGACGTAAATAACCACATCTTGTCAGATAACTCCCCCTCTTCCTGACTCAGTTCCCTGTATATGAAGTGAGGTAATAATATTTCCTTTCTTATCTGTTCAGATTGCACGGAGGCCCACAAAAGAAGGCGACTAAACACTTTAAAAGTGTTTATCACATCTATTTTATGTCAGTGATGTGTCACATTCTAAAAAAGGACTTCATAGGATTGGAAATTTATGAGCACTGACAGAAATTTTAAAAATATGTTCTGGAAAAGGACTGGAAAAAGCATCTTTTCTTTCTTTCTCCTTTTTATTTTATAAAATTTTATTTTATTTAGGGAACATCAAAATTGATCAGTTCTATCTAGGTGCTTGCTCTGAAAGGATCTATATAATAGAAGAGATAAGGTACTGGGAAGAGCCCAAGGACCATCTGTGAGCCCAGATTTGCTGTGCTGACTTATACGACTCAAGAAACCTAAAAGTGATGTGGGCAGCCAGAAGGCCTTGGCTCAAGTTTGTGCACTCACTCTTGTGGAAATGCTTTCTCAATAGCATGAGACTTCAGGGGAATTATGAGAAGGGATGTCCTCTTTGGCTCAAGGAGAGCCAAAAGCCACATTCCCGTTTTCATTTCTGATCTTTGAATAGAGTTTATATGCAAGTCTGATGCGAATCTAAATACCTTGGAGACATTCAAAGTCAGGCTCTGAGCGCCTGGTGGAGCTGTAAGTGTCCCTGGTCACGGCAGGGGAGTTGGGCTACATTACTCTGGAAGGTCTCCTCCGACTAAAACAATTCTATGGTTCTATCAGTAGAGAGATGAAGGCAGTTAGCTGGGCAGGACTCTGGTGGATTCTTCCCAGTAAGTGGCTAGTGAGGAGCAAGCTGGTGTCAGAGAGCTCTGGAGATTTGCACAGGTAGCAGAGATGTCAGTGGATCCTCCATGCCACTCAGTTCCTACTGACTAGAGCTGGACTGCATAGGAAACTTGATCTTGGAGTTATCGGGCAGCAGCAGCATCCATGTACATTGATCTGGATTGCCTAGGATTCCTCCTTCAAGCACAGCTCTGCTACTGATCATGGGTCACATTGGACCTGCATGCTGCCCAAGCTGGCCATGCTGCAGAAGAGGAAAGCTTGGCCTAGAAGGATTTGCTCTGGGGTAATAGTTGTGTTACTGAATCGGTGTCACCAGCAATGGTTTTTAAATTTATAGATGGGAAATAAAGTCCAAACATTTAGCCATGGTTTTCTAGATGAATGAAAGATATTTAATGAAGCAGTAAGCAGATTTTTATGTTAATCAAGTTTTGATTATGTGTGACATGCTCAGGATCACAAATTTGAGAGTAATGTTAAAGCAATCTTTCTTGTCTGCTGTTTTTTTGTGGCTAACTTGGCTTTTGCTCTATCTAATTAGAGAAATGGAATCAGATCACAAAGTCTAAATCCAGATATGTTGTTATCCAGATATAGATTTGAAATTCATTTTGTTGAGGTTACAGATTACATTGCTACACCTTGGTGAGCTCAGTCCACAAATAGTGGCTCTCGTGCTTTTAGTTCAGCAGCTTCATTTAGACCCTGACAAATACATCAACCAATTTGTATTTAACTTGTACAACAGGTCCTGGGAAGAATGTAAACCAGAAAAGAGGGATAGTTTATCAGAAAATTAGAAAATACTTTGGAAGGAAAGTGGGGAGAAAAAAAGATGTTTCGCAGTTGAAGTCCAAAGTACTATGGGAGAGATTGTTAGCATGAGAGTTCATTTACAGTACATGGAGTGCTGACATAATATTGCTGGACTTTGAAAGGTAACTTTTTAAAAATTTAGGATGTGAGTATCTGCTGAATAATTAAATTTAAAACTCATACCTGACCAAAGATATATGGTGAGTGTGTCTAAACTGTGCTAGATTTATAGGTAAGAGGTAGAAAAGAGCAATCTTTCTTATGAATCAAATGGATATTCATTTTGGTTACACTGACTTGACAGATTCATTGCAGAAGAGGTGTCTTCTATATCAACTATATGAAGCCCACAGACATATGTATCCAATAGAAACATTCACTATTAACTGTAATATGAAGTGATTAAGTAATGAAGATTCAGTTACATGTTGATATTAGGAAACCCTTAGAGGGCCAGCTGTCAGCACTGAGTTGTCTTAAGTGAATACTGTTATTGTCAATGGAACGTTGTTAGATTTTTGATATTTTCTCATAGTAAAGATATGCAAATTGTCCTTTATTTAAAATTACTGTCCATAACCTAAGGCTCTGAAAGGATTGAATAGAAATACCATGAATAAAATTACAGCTTTCAGAAATAGACACTAAAGGTGTTTTGATTATTTTAAAGGAAGCTTCCTCAGCAGGCAATTGCCATTCCCCTAGCGCGATGAAAACTCTGAAGGGCAAATGAAAATGAGAAGTGAGAACCCAACCTGCATCCAAGGAGCACATCATTGTGAACGGCACTGGGGAATGATGAGGAAAGAATGTGAATTTAAGATTGGGATTGCCCAGCATTGTTCTCCAATGCAAGGAGATTGAATAGCTGACTGCCTCCTAGAGGACTGATTTAAAATATCTGTTAACTTGATTTGGATCTGGAATTTTCAGAATATATTCCATTTCCTATTAACGAGATGGCCAATTTGGCCTATGAGACCATTGCAATTGTAAAGACCAGAATGTGGTCAGACTGGCTGATTATAAAAAATGAATGTGGTGCAATGAAAAGAGGGAAATGTGTGCCCAAATTCAAAGGTGACTGACGCACAGAAACACGATTGATGTAATAGAAATAGTTATGATCTTTGTCTTCTTCCAGGCTGCCTTACAGTTCATCTGTTAGGTTCTTTCTAAAGCCTGTGAGATCTCACTGATTTCAACTTTGGATTCTTAGAGTCAGTGACTTTTATGTGCAAACTGTTGGGTTGGGTAAGTGATCCTCGTTGCTAGAAAATGAAAGGATGAACTAGTGAGGAAAAAGAGATTTTGCAAGAGAAAAAAAAGCTCATACATTTTGATACATTTGATTCATTTTCTGGATCATTATCTGCTAGTAGAAAGAATATGTTTGTTTTCTCTTGTGAATGGAGGATTCTACAGATATTCATTCCTTACTCCAGAGTATACACGTTGTCCAAACATTGCCTTGTGTTAGATCATAATTCATCTGAAATGAATCCATCACGTGAACACGGGACAAAAGTTGCATTCTGGCATGGCAAATTTCATTCCACGTTCACCTAAGATATCAGAGACGTTGCCACTCTGACTATTCCCACAGCTGAAGGGATCTTCACACTTCTTGCTGACTGGACACTGCTCTTGACATGACTATGGAAGAAGGTTAATTTTGGTAAGTGCTTCTATTTTTTTATTTTTATTTTTTTCCAGAGGCCAGTTGGTTTGCATAAAATGTTCAGATAGAAGAAATGATGAGTTATGCAGCTTTGCAAGATACAAAAGAATAAAAAAAGCAGGAGGAAGAGAGGAAGAGATGACTGCAACAAATAGTTTTTGTTGTAACAAAAGATATATGGGGGGCTTCCTCACATAGAAGGCATCTTGAAGCTGCTGAACCATTTCCTGCCTTTTAACATTTGGTCCTTGCAGGCTGCACTGCATCTCACTAGGGAATCCAGAGTACTAAGCAGTGATGAGAAAGGAGAGGAAAAAAAAAGGAAGATATTGAGAAATGGAGGCAGCACAATTAAAGGCAAACTTCAAAGAAAGCTCTCCAGGTGACTAAGTAAGCTGCATCTGCTTGCAGCAGCTTTCCTTACAGCTCTGAGTGGCCATTTTCTAGATTGCTTTGGTTTATGGTCAAGGATAAGCACTCCCTCTGGAAATTACTGAAAGCAGCATGCTACATAATCTCACAAGCTTATAAAGTTATATTTTAATTATGTTATTAAAGCTTTCTCATTTTTGTTTTTATCTGTTTACCTTTCTGATTCGTCTGGATCACACTGTGCTGGAACAGGAATGTTGTTCCTCTTGAATTGTGTTGTATGTTCATGTTTGGATGGGTAATAAGAATGAATGAAACCTACTGACCAGAAGCAAATTGAAATTTATATCATTCTTTCTTCCAAAGAATTGAGGTTGGAATGGGAGCAGGTGAGTACTGTATAAATGTTTTTAGTAGTAGGGAAAGAATGTCAACTTGCTTCATTTTGCATTAAGCACCCAGACATAAGTTGGTGTGCAGAGGTTATAATCTCTGCACTCACCTTGGCACGTTCCTTCCATTCACAGTTTTCTCTTTCTTCTGATTTGAAATTCATCTGTGTCTGTCTCAAGGGACTCATTTTGGTAGGCTGCTTAGCACTTACCATGTGAGAAGTTATGCTAAATAGTTGGAAAAAAATAAGCTCTTTTGACTCCAGGAGAAGTGAGACACAATTACTACTGAGTCTGGGGGGAGGAATAACTACATGTGCTACTGTATTTTATGGTGGTTTTTTTTTTTTTTTTTTTTTTTTTTTTTTCATAAGCACTATATATTGTCTGCTCTGAGTAAATTTCTGATATGTCTTTTTATTATATTTGGTCACAGTTGCATTATGATCCTGTTTTGTGATAGAATTCACATGTTGAGCTCACGTTGTATCTCTAACTGAAATCCATAAGTGTCCACCTTTAAAAAATGTTGATGTTATTGTTACCAAAGAGTATAGGAGATAGAGCTGCTAGTGCTTAGAGTGAGATATAGTGCATGACACTTTCAGCCATTGGTGCAGTTTTGCTGCAGTCTCCATTCCTTATCATTTACTTCCCACATCACACGCGGCTGTATGACAATAGTGCAGTGACAAAGCACAGAGGTGAGCTGTAGGGATTTGTGAGAAGGCTTTTCTCTGACAGTAGAATAGATAATTGTTTGACTAACAAAAACAAACTGCAGAGGTGATTAAATAATGCACCTTCACCTGGTCAGACCCAAATTCTCAGCAGTGCGCATTTAATTTGTATTCTGAGGGCAACTGTTACTTTATATAGACTCATGCACAAGGTTTTAAGAAAAGAGAACTGCTGGTTGTTGTCTGTTATCTATTTTGTGTGAATGTTTCAAGATATTTTTAGTTTTCCTACAATAATAAATGATCCTCAGAGCTTTGATCAACCTGATAGTACAGCGAAAAAAGAAGAGAAGAAAGAAAGGAGAAAAAAAATGCCATCTGTCATCTTTGGCTGATTATTTTGAGCCCTACCTTCTTTTATACATTGCAGCCCACTATTTTAGGAGTTGTTAACTGTGAAGTATTCTATTCCACAAGAGTATAAATCAGTTCACCTCTATGAAGTTCATCACTGCTCAGCATGTTGAGCCGTCGCTTTATACAAACATCTTTCCAACATAATCTCAGGATTTATTAGTTCAGTCAAGTCGATTTTATCCTGCTTCCTCAGCTGAACTGGTTTGTCAGTGTAAGACTCTGCTTTGTGGTCTTTTTTTGTGAGTATATGGCAAAGGGGAGGGAATAGGGCTTCACTCCTTTTAACAGGAACATGTGGCACTGAAGGACATGGTTAGTGGGCATGGTTGATGATTGAAGTAGATGATCTTAGTGGTCTTTTCTAGCCTTAATGATTCAATGAGCACTCCTATCTCTCTGTTTTTGGCATAAGCTCTCCTGTGTTTTTTTGACTGAGGCAGTAAGTGAAGCTCTCTACAAGTGCCAAAACCTCAAATGAGGCAGCAGACATTCATCTGCATAAATGTTTGCATTATACACGTGAAAAGAAATACACAGTGCGCTTGTTCAGGGGTAACCCAAGACCTTCAACCTACCCTCAGATATAGCACCCCCGAAAAAAACACATACTGATGAAGAAGTGCCTTCCTGGGAAAGGCCCTCAAAGAGATGCTATGTTTGCTCTGTATTCAGAGGTGCAGATTATCTAAACACAGCTGCAATATTTTGCCTTATACCTGAACAACTTCAGTATTCTATTTGAAATTTTTATTGCTTCGTAATTATTTTTTGAAGATTAAGGTGCATCAGGGCAGATAAAATAGAATCTATCCTAATTCTGTAAGTGCTGAAGTTGTCATATTCATTACTTTTCATTTTCACGATAAAAAAAAAAAGAAACACAGTGTTTTTGTTTCTCCAACAAGCTGATGTTTTCAATACAATTGGATAACAAGATTCCAGATAATTTTTTTAAGTCTAGGTTTGTTAAAACAGTGTGATTAAAATTTGGATTAATAAACATGAAAGAAACAAGCAGAGATTCAGGAAATTATTAAAATTAGATCCTTTATTGCTTTTTAAAAAGTGGAGGAATAAATGAAAATGGTCTTTCAGCATCTATGTATCGTATGAAATGTCTAAATAGCCTGAGATATGATCTTGGGTTTGCGCACTTAAAACTTTGGAATGCTTGGAGAAAAACTTTTATATTGTCCTCTATAATATAAAACTTACACGCATCTGAAAGGAAGAATTACAGATAGGCTTCACTCTTCATCTCCTGGTTTTAACAAGAACATGTATCAGAACAAAGCTACTTTTACAACAGACTAAAACCCAGGTAAGAACAGAGCATACATGCAGAGCCCCAAGGGGATGAAAAATAGGAATTTAAAGCACTTTTCCAGGATTATTGGTTTTCACTTCACAGAGTGTACCTTGTGCCAAAAAATACTGATCGAATCCTATTTATCTCTCCTATGCTAGCAGCACTCTTAGCATGAAAAGTCATGACCATTACTCAAATACATTCATTAGAATGCAAGAAGGGAATATAAAATTCACTGTCTTTATTTTTTATCTAATTAATTTCTGATTTCAATTTTGAATATTTCAGATTTCATTGAAAACCAGAGGATTAGTGAATAACATTTCTACTACATACCTGCTACTTGTAATAATGTCAAGAAGCAAAGAGCAAAGTGTGAATTCATGAGAGAAGTAGAAGAAAATCTAAGCAAAATATGTCTAAATGAGTCATTATTTAAACTTATTTGCTGCATAGGAATATAAACTAGAACCAATCATAACTCCTTCATCTTGTCACATCCTCTATAACACTGAAAAAAAAAATAGTTCAGGAGACTGAAGATTGACGTAAACCTAACAAAGGGAAGATAATATTTAAACACTGGTAATTAAAATTGGAATTGGAATTAAATTATTATGGCCAGATTATTATGGCATCACATGAGAATACAATGTGCCTTTATTATAGGAACTCCATCAGAAAAACTATTAACTGTGGATCTTAAACCTTCAGTTTTTATATATGCTAATAGTCATTATAACAGGCTTGGCTGAGGCAAGCATCTAGTGTACTATAATAAACAGCTGTCATTCCCCTAGTTCAGAAAATACAGCACAACTGAACAATGAGAGACTGGAGACTGACATGAAGAAATGCAACATTTTTACGGACATCAACAGGTTAGAAAGAAAGCATAACTTCACAAAATATCACTTGTTCATTACCTGTCCCAGAGAGTAGGTGAAGATTTTGCGAGCCTGCCCTGGAGAATTCTAGGTTGCCATAGGCAGGTTGGCACCCAGGAATTTCGTACCCTGCAGCATGAATAGAGGATAAACCATGGCTAGGTATGGCTCATAAGACATACGAGTGATAACCTAGCTAGATTTGCTGCATATCAATAGGCTATGGAGAAATTTGGCAATATCTTACTTTAAAACAGTGTTAAGTCTACAAAACAAGGTAGTGTTCTGGTGCACACATTGATTGATTTTCTGGTACAATGTATATTGTAGGTCAGAATAGGCATTTAGGATTGACTTTATCATGGCTGTAAATGGGTACTACTCCACCTACTTTTATCGAGGAGTATTTGCTCTTAAGATTTTGAATTGCAAAAACTCAGATTAAGCAAATTTATGCTTCATTGAAAGGGGTCTCCAAAATTCCTTCTGAGCACCACAGTGAGAATATGTTTAATAGTTTTAATTAAATCTGGGCTGAGGTTCAAGTTCCACATACCAGGTTCCATGCACATCTACTGGCAGAAGAAACAATAGCTGCAAAATATTTGCTGGAAGTGAAAAGCACAAAAGGAAGCAATCTTAACAGCCACAAATAACACACAGCAAAAGCAGATCCTGAGCCCAAGAAAAGGCCAACAAGACAAGCAAATTAGCAATGAGATCTGTTGTCCAACATTAACATCAAGCAATGCTGGTAAGATTCAAAATGCTCTGTTCAGTCCTCAGTCAAGCAAATTGTCACTCAAGTGAAAGATTGTTTTTCCTGAGTAAAATCTGAGTAAGAACAACAGTATTAGACCACACAGAATATGCCAAATGGTATTGTTTTATTGCTTTGCAATATTAGAAATGCACATTAAATGCCTTGAAGGATAAACAAAATAAAAGGTAAGGTTTTCCTAACTCAAGCACATTCATATTTATGAAACAGAATTTTTGCATTAATTTTCCCTATGGTCAGTGATCACTGTACATGCAGAAAATCCTACCTTGCAGTCAATTAGTGGTGACCTTTCGGATGTCCCTATGAGCACATCTTTACAGACAGGGATACATTTCAGGACAAATAGCTGTGAAACAGAGAGCAGCAGAGAAGCTCCATGGTTATGAATAGAGAGAACTCTGCTACTTCTGTAAGTCCACGTGAGAATGGGTTCACCTTAAGAACTACCAGCAGCAAGACCTCTTAGGGTACTCAGAGGAAAAGAACTATGTGAATTCCAGAACATCAGTCTAGTTGTACCACCGTACCACTGAGTTATTCATTGAGAAATGAAGGACTATTCCAAATATCTTTTAACTTCTGTGCTAGACTTGGATTAAATACATGAAGAATCAAAGGGAATACAGAGAAATAATAGATGGCTTGAAGTTTAAGTGCTGTTGTCACATGAACTTACAGCAATATTAATTTAATTCAAAGTAGAGCTGAGGACAAATGTCTGAAATCTCCACTATTTCAGCATCATCAATTCTTCAGTGAGTTGTCTGTATTACTTTGCATTATGTATCTCTAACAGCTTTCATGATGTTCTCAGATGAACTATAAATCTCATAATCGATGGGTATCAACTTAATACATATCAGTGCTGTAGTACTACTCTATATATTCATTCTCAACTGAGTGACAGGAAAACTGTCCATGGTAAGAATGGATATTTAAAAATGGTCTCTATCTGGCCATCTACTTTGTATCTGCATATGGAATTGTAAACTACTCCTAAAAATCAAATCTTACTTTTGAACAAGAATGGGGAATTCAACCACAGGTTTTTCCAGAATCAATGGAGATTTTTGAAACCATTGCATTTTGCACATTTCTCCCTAGCTCACAGAGAAATCCTCCATACTAATTTCCTAACTTCCAAATTTTGAAATAGTTTTGTCTGGTTTTCAAATCCACAGAATTAATTAATGTGCTGTTCTTGAACAAAAAAAATTATCTCAGCATGGACAAATCTCTGCAGTCTTCACATCCATTACCTGCTTTATTCCATGTAGAGGTTGTTCAACTAACCTCTCTCATATCTTTTACTGATACACAGCAAATAGCTTTGGTGTAGGAAATCCTGATAGAATATTTTAAGTCTATGAAGTTGACATGATTTGATAGAGAGCGGAGGAGTGTAAATTCCACTTTAGTTGTTTGCTCAATGTTTTTCTTGACATTTTCAAACAGCAAGTCCTGTGTAATTGCTCCATAAATGAGATAATGTCGTTAAGAAAAGCTCTGCTTGAAATGCGGTGGGTCTTATAGAAGCTCTCCAAAGTGACTTAATAACATCCTGTCTTCAACAATCAGTGTCTGTGGCAGTGAGTGTAATCACGTTTTCATGTGCAAGGTTTAAAAATAATTAGTAGCTGTAAGGTTTATTTATTTGCCAGATATTCAAAAACAAAACTTGATTTCTCAGCTTTTGCAGTTTACATGGGATATTGTTTTACCACTGGCAAATTAGAAATCAGCAAAAGTATGCATATACATATATTTGTCTAAGGAAACTATGAATTTTAAAGGAAATATAAAGGAAAATTTTCCCACATCTGTCACTGTCACTCAAACAACAGTTGTAAGAAAGTTGTAACTACTGAAAAATAAAAAAAACTTATTAATTTTGTATGATTTTTATAGTCACAGTACAAAACCAGCAGTTTGCTAAAGGAAAAATATCTGGCCAACAAACGTGATAAAGCATTTCAGATTACCAAACATTAAAATGACTTTTCATTGCACTGTAACATAGTGAAGTTACTTATTTTCCTTTCCTTTCTATAGAGCTTCCTTTATCTCTCACTGATGTGATTAAGGCAGACTCCTGTGACATGTGAAGCTTGAGCCTGGACATTCTGTTGTAGTAGTCTGTTTCCTTGTCTTGTCGTAGAACATTCAGTATGTTACTTCACATATTGTCTGTGGCTTATCTGACAATAATCACAGTTGATAGCTGCATATATATAGCCAATTTGGAAAAATAAAAAATTGGATTTCTCAGTGAAATATGATCAACACTTTATTTCTCTGCCCAGAGAGGAGCAACTACCAATTCATTGGGATGGGTGGCAGAAGGCCAAAACTTTCCCCTGTGAAAACTCAGACGGATTTTCTGTAGATGGGAAAAAAATATGTCCTGGTCTGATCTTAGTTTAAACTCAGTGTGTGACCTGAGAGAGTTTTGAACGCCACCCTTAAACTATTTGTGGTTGTGCTATTATGATTCCTGTTCTTGCTCAACTTAGCCCAATTTTGACCCAGTATGAAAGATCCTAAGCAGAAGAATAGCTATTTTTGCTATTATTAACACCATGTAGCTATTTCAGGGCCATGCTTTTGTAAACACTAATAACCATTGACAGAAAAAGCTGGAAGAGCTGCAGGGACACCTTGGAACATACTGTCACGACTCTACCTCCACATTCCGTCCTCATTGAAGGAGCACGTGGTGGTCGTGCTGATTTAGCATCACAGTCACAGACTTGTGAGGTGCTGTCAGCTGCACTCACTACCTACTCTTCTACCAGCCTTGCCAAAGTAGGTAACTGGCTGTCATCTTCATGGAACAAAGGCTGGAGCTGATAAAAATGTCAAACAATCCATTCTTTGTGAGGGGGTGGCAACTCTATTTCTGGAGTTACCTAGAACTATCTATGACCACAGCATTAAATAATGTAAAAGTGCTGCAGGGACTTTAACAATATATCTTCATGAATATTTTAAATACAATTTCCTAATTGAGAAACAGGCTCCTATGGAATCATGTATCCCCCTGGTTGAGCTTATGATCTGGTACCAAAATGACATTCTCCCTCATTCTCATCTTTCTTTCTTTCTACTCCACTCTTCTAACAAGCTACTGTCATGACTTCTCTTCATCTCCAGCTTCGCCCACTTTTGTTTCTCTTTCTCCCCAGTTACTGCAATCCCTGTTCAATTCACTTCTGGTATGGCCATGCTGCTCTTGGTACTTCAGCATTAGCTTCAGCATTAAAGCTCATTCCTTTATCTACTCTTGGGAAGCCAGACGTTATAAAAAGGTTCAACTGCCACAAAGAGTCAGGGAAGAAGTTTTGCTTGGTCTCAAAAACTCTTAGCTGGAGCATGCTTAGCTGAGCTCGATCTATACAGAAGTTAGTTACCAAGCTTACATATCTCTGTTAATGACATACCTATTTTTTCAGATACTTTTAAAATGTGCAGTTCTGAGTGTTGGTAAATATGTTATTCCTAGCACCTTATAAGGCTTCCTTTGCATATTTTAGGTCTTTACTCCAACTCAAACAGCTATGAAGGCTTTTTTAATGAAGAAAATCATAGTCTATTTTTTATCTATGATTAAAACAACCGTTTTTCTTTTCAGTAGTTATATTTTTGGAAATACCTAAGCCATTTGAACATACAAATATGGCATACAGCAATCTAATTAATACAGTTAAATTTTGCAAAGTGTTAAGCATTCTCTTACTGGAAAATTGAGAAAATTGAGAGTGGAAAAACTCTGCTATCTGTGATACCAGATATTCAAAACTAACATACCTACCTATTACCTATTTATCTATATTTACAAAACTGTATGGCATTTCTCTGTGAAGTGTGCATATGTACGTACAGATGTGTATATATGTATGCATATGTATGCAATTTAAATCCGCTATCTTTAGAAAATATGTGTTGCTAAGTAGTATATAAACCCTTAGGGTTAAATGTTCATGCTTAGACTATAAAAACCCAAATGAATAATCATCACTGTATTAGGCATGTCAATAGAATGGTTGTGGTGTGTTTGAAGCTACCTGCAATGTTTTATTTTGTTTGTTGATGCCTTCAGCTACATGTGTAACTAAAAAAGAAATTATGTTCCATTCAAACACCAGGCAATAGGTTCAGTACAGCTGTTCCAAAAAGATGCAAGGATTTATGACTAAATGAATTAGCGAGCTTTGTGTTCTTAAAGTGTGAACATTTCATACCCTTTGTGAACAATTCCACAGGAGAAGACGTGAGTTAATCGGTTTTACATAAATTTCTTATAATTAGAAACTGGTTTAAGCTCTCAAAGAATCCCTGGAAGCACTTTATTTCCAAAGTTTTTACTGATTTTAGTAACTGTTACTTTACTTTGCATATGAATATCTATCACTGTCTTCAATCTAGTTAGGCATTACAGCACAATCCAAGATTATCTGAATCTTTGTAAGGTTGGCAATAACTTCTCTTCGTATCAATGTTGCATTTTATTGCAGCTATATGACTTCATATTCTGTCAGTCTTTAAACAGATGAAATATACGAACAGAACCGAAATTCAACAGCTGGCTGAGTGCAATTTTACTGATTATTAGATTTGGGAAAAGAGAAACAGGTGCAAAAACACTCCCTCCTGCAACTAGGGAAAAATATGATAGGAATTATTCATTCAGTATCTGCATGGAAATAACAATAAATTGTTAATAATATTTCATTTTGAATTTCCTACTTGAAAAGCTGATATCTGCATACTGTGAAAAGCATAAGCTAGCTTGCTGCCTTGCAGTTTAAAATATATTGCTATAGAAGAAAAGCAGTCACATTTTTCAAGGTTATAGATCATCTTTGCAGCGCAATTCAGTGACAGTTGATAGTTTGTACACTGCTTAAATGCATTCTGTTATTTCTTAAGGGAATCAATAACCATAAATATACTGTATAGATGCCAAAAATATATCCATTATAGGTAGATATTTCTCATCAGAACTATACTTGCTTACGTGTTTTATTTGTTCCATGGAGTTTTAGTTTTAGTAATGGCTCTCCAGTGATAAGATGGCTGTCAGTGATAAGAGCCAATGACTTCACTGGGGCATTTATTTTGAGGGTGAGTTTTTGTGTGATGTCAGAATCGAGCTCTCATGAGGAATGCTTTTCCATGTGTACAAAGCAAGTATCAGACTGTCCTAAGGGCTGTTCTTCCTTACATTTCTACTTGGCTCTCATCTTTGACTGGTTGAATAAGTACTTTTCATGTAATTAGGCCATCATTAACCACTTTAGCCTAATTTATTCCTATCATAAAAGTTTTCCTCCAGCACCTCAGCAGCAGCTCTAAGTCTAACTCCTTTCTATGGTTTGACTTCAGGCAAAAATGCTGCTTTAGTAGCCCTCTCAGAGGATTGTTAACAAAACCATGTTTTTTCATCATGGAAAACCCCATTTTGGGGTTGCTGGTAGTAGGTATCTGGACAAGAAGACTTCTAGAAGTGAATTTTTATGTCTTAATAAGAAAAATGCTCAGAACATCAGCTGCATAAAACCATAGCACATTAAAAGCTACCTTCAAAGTGCTTTATTATCAGCTTAAATTGTCCCTTTTGTTGGGTGTGTTGGTTTTTGTTTTTGTTTTTTTTTTTTTTCTATCTTCTTTTTTTCTTTTCTTTTTTTCCAGTATCTAAGCCTCTAAGTTTGGGAACCTTAGATCATCACTGACTCATGTTGTACTCCAGAAAATGGACTACATAAGAAGTATTTTCTAAATATATGAAAGTATTTACTGCAGACATCAGCTGTGCTTGTATGTATATTTCATACCTTTCCAAAATCCAAGATGACATTTTTAAGTAGGCATAGGAATGTGTGAATAAAATCATACTGAATAAAGAACAGGATTAACTTTGCTGAGAATAGCAGCTCTTTTGTGGAAAGACTTCGTTCTGCACTTGCACAGATCCAGCGGTCTGTGACTGATGCCTCCACAGAAACCGAAAGAACTAATAAATAATTACGAGACATCTTTTAAAAATAGCACTTGCCTTACGTGATAAGTACAATAAAGCCAACATTTCAGAATAGAATATTTTAATTGCTTCACCTTGGATGTCCTAAATTAAATCTGACAGATCAATAACTTTCATTTTCACACTGAATACACAGGCTAAAGATCTGTTTTCTGAGCAGTTCCAATAAACTATTGGGTGAGGTGTTTCAGCAAAAGAGGGAAGTGCTGTCTCTCTGGGAATACTGTCACAGTCACATGCTTTCAAGACAGGAATTCATTCTGGAAAAGACATAGGAAAAAGCATTTTTAGGAGACTTTAGAGGTATGTGAGAGAAAAAAACTCAAAACAAAGGGGCTTTAGGTCAGTTCACAAAAAGGAAGACAGAGAGGATTTGTCCACACTTTTAAAGACAAGAGGGAGGAGAAATAATTATTTCTTCTAAAGAAAAGTGTTGGCTTAAGAACAAGAGAGCAGAACTGTCCATGATTACACTTTCGTTTGGAAATCAGAAATTTTCTAATGATGGAACTACATGATTTTGGAACAGCTTTGCAATAAGAGTAACTGACAAAAAAAAAAAAACCAAGCCCAACACTTAGAAGATAGAGTATGCTGTTGCCTGTAACTGCAGATAACTGTTTCAAAATGTCCATGCTCTTAAATGCTTTTTTCCTAAATTGCTTTTTTCACAAAATGGTTATTGTCAACAGATTTATTCTAACAATGGATCTCAGCCCTTCCAGATCTTACTCCCTTCAGTCAAGTAAATCGGTACTTGTGGGAGACCAGAACCAAGCACCAGCTCAGAGCTGCCAATGGCAGGATTCATAAAGAGGGGAAGCCCTACAGAGAAGGCGCCTTTCATTCTACATTTCAGAAACTGATGCAGCTAATTAATTTGTCATCTGATTTCAGCTAGCAAACCATTTATCAGTCCAACACTTTCACTTGTATACAATACGAATGCAGTGAAACAGAGCGGTTGTATTTTGAATTGAGCATAGTATGATTGAGCATTAAAAAGATAATATCTAGAGAAACATTCCGAGGTTGCTTCCAGGCAGCTTAAAATCAATAGAAATGCTGAGTATTCTACATCTCTTCAGATTTTACTTCGCTTTGTCTACACAACCCTTATCTTTTACCCCTGAAGAGAATAGGTGCGTTCCCTGTGGATAAATTTCAATATCCCTTTTGCTGAGAAAATTAAGCACGGAGTGATCCACTTCAGAAATCTGCTTTCTGGAGAGCTGATAAACATGCATGTAAGCAACAGCCCTAAAGGATCTGAAATATTTCTATGTTGTACTTTAGAGGTTAGGTGAAGGAATTTAAAAAAAAAAAAAAAAGAGAAAGTAGATTTCACTCCAGAAATTGTTTTTCTTCTTCTGACTGATAGGAAAGCAGTCAGGTCCTCCTCCCCTATCTGCCACCATAGTTTTAGGTTCTTTATGTAAACTCAGTTCTTAGAGAAGTTATTCGTCTCTGACCGTACCTCTGATGAAATAATTCAGTGGAATTTCCTGGGTCGATTGGCATGGAGTTTATCTCTTGTATATCCATAGAGGTTATTTTAGTCCATCTAATACTCAGTGGGGCTATTTGCAATTGTTTCTTTCTAGTTTTACATGTCTTCCATTATTTTCGGTTTCTTAGGGTTTGCTATTCAATTTAAAGGCACTTATCCATGCCATGCACTGCTACGTTGGACTCTTGGGTATGTCAAATAAACAATTTGGCTCCCTATGTAGAGAAAATCACTTCTATCATTTGAACAAGTCTCCTACCCATTCCTTTTCTCATCTATTTAAGGTACTAGTTCATTGAGGGAGGTGCAGTCTCATAGGATTTGGGTGAAACAGCACACAGTGCAACGACTCTTTATCCCAGTATGGGACTCCAAGAGACAACAGAAAATTTGAAAAAGATTCTAGGAGGATCATTAGAGTTGAGAATCTTTTGCAAAATCAAAAAAAAGGAAGGAAAAGGCAACATCTGAAAGATGCAGAATTTGAGGTATGTTGAAAACAGCCCAATACTCTTGGATTTGTCTGGGGTTGAATTTCAGACTAAGTAATGGGAAGACTTGAAAATTGTTGTATTACCCTGAATACCATTTAAAGCCTCAAAAATATCAATTAAAATGTAGAATCTGGAATATACAGTAGCCAGACCAAGCTCAGAACTAAAGGCAATGAAGATTTTCACCTCCCCATGGATGAGTGCTGCCAGAAGAAGGGGCAGTGCTGGGATGGAGAAGCAGGCATGGTGCCAGGGCCAGGGGCAACAACTGCTGCTTCTGCAAAGAGATTAACAACAGTTTTCAGCCTACTTCCAGCAGCTTTTTCGTTGGCAATAGCAGTGGCAGGTTTCTGGCAGAGGCAAATCAGACAGACACATGCTCCTGCAACTGCATACTTTGTCTATGTCTAGAGCTGGCTCTGCAAATCCCATTCTATTTATTTTAGAGCTTGAAACATATAGTATACCTGGCACAAGGTCCATTCTATGCTTAGAATGTGCTTTGGGGAGAAAAAGTAACAGTGCAAAATTGCCAGGTGTGAGCAATCAGAACACAATTACATTTGTTATGAATTGAATGAATTATCTCCTTAAAAAAAACATATTAAGCATTATAGAACATGTCTCATTTAGCAATTAAAAAATGCATATGTTCAGGTGAGTCTACTCACTACTTGGCTAACTCCTGCCATACTTCTTACACTTCCTTTTGAATGTCAGAACTGAGTCTGCTGCACAAAGCAGACTCAGTCTTTATGCAGAGTCATAGGCACGGGACTGTTTTATTCAGTACTGACAATGTCAGAGTAAGGTAACAAACTAATGTATACTTTTAAAGCTGCAGAGATATAAATGCAGATTGTGGAATGGTGAGAATTCAAAGATACAGAAAAGACCTCTCATATTCAGAGCATCAAACTTTAAAGGTGAGACAGGCTCTGAAGTAGTACTTGGCTGAAGTTCAGATGCCTGCCTTCAGTGGAGGAATACAGAAGGGTTGTTTTCTCCAACCAGTCCTACAGTTGCCTACATTTGGGATTTTGGAACTCAGTGGGAGTCTGGGAAGATACAGAACTGCCTGGCAAAGATGTACCCAGAGACGACTTCTGCTCATTGCAAGATTGTACTGAGAGTGGTGATCAATGGCTCAATGTTTGGTTAAGGACATCGGGTAGTGAGATACTGGCACAGGTTTCCAGAGAGATGCCCTGTCCCTAGAGACAATCAAGGTTAGTCTGAACAAGGCTCTAAGCACCCTGGTCTAACTGTAGATGTTCCTGTTCATTGTAGGGGAGTTGGGCTAGATAGCCTTCAAATGTCCCTTCCAATTCAAACAATTTTATGACTCTATGACACTTGAGGAAATTAAGTGACTGCATTTTGTACCCAGAATATGATTTGGGTCAAATATCAGAAGAGCAAGAATGTGCGACTTTAGGTGTAGTAAGCTTATGTTATCCAGGTATATTCTGTTTTGGATTTGGCTGCCAAGTGCAACTGATAGCTAATTGGACCCCAGATTTGTAACATATTAACTTCTTACACAACAAACATAGAAACAAAAAGGTCTGATCTGGTAGCTGATCCCCTTCAATGAAACAAGAACACTTACAGAAAGACATTAAGGCAAAAATTACCGTAAGATAGAAGGCCAAGACACCTGGAAATCTGGTTCTTTCATTTGCAAGGTTTAACGACTCTAAGTGATTAGAATCAAATTCCCATCTCAGCCAAAAGTTAGCACTGTAATACTCCCCAATGTAGACTGAAGTTCTGCACAAGTGTTAAGGGAGTTGGAAAGTATCTTGTAGCCCATATAATCAAATTTTCTAGGGATGCAGAGGTCAAGTGTTGAGGTGAGCTATTAAAAGGTGAACCCATAAATACAAGGTTGTACTCTATTCAGTCTCACGTGATTATAGACACTTTTAACTTTCCCACAAACCCTGCTAAAAGGTATCTCTTTTGCCAGAAATGTGCTACTACTTAGTAGCTGAGTAATGCTTTTTGTCTCTTTGCAAAGCCCCAGGCTACTGCCTGTTCCAGACCAAAGCCGCAGCCTCTTGGCTCCCACAAACATAGAAAGCAATGGTTTAAACCAGAGTAGATCAAAGACTTGTATCTAGCTAAAGGAACTGCTTGAGTTTTTATCTGGGGAAGGCATCCTGTCTAATAAACAGACACCACAGCTCAGCTCAGCTGATAAAAATTTCAGGGACTGGGCAACATTTGGTCAACAAGTAGGCGTTTCCCCTCCAATTATCCGGCAGTGTCCTAAGCAGTGCTTGCAGAAGCTGGTGACTACTTATTAATGTTATTACTGTCTGCAAGGGACTCCTGGGAATAGGAGATAAGAGAAGAGAAAGAAGCACTAAGCAGAAAGATGTTATGGACATGATTAAGTTAGCTCAGATATGAAAACAGTGAGTCCTATATTATGAGATAGGTTATCCATAACAATTTGGGTTGTTTTCTTTTCATTGTGGCATGTTTTCTTTGCTTTCTGCAAAGAGAATTTATAGAGCTGAAGGCTTACTGCTTTCCAGCTTCATTAGTGTTACTCGTACATTGTTCACCCATCCTAACATCTCTGTGATCTCCTCTGCATAATTAGAGCTATGAGTACAAAATCAAGAAAGGTTTAACTTTCCCATGCTTTTGTATTTCTTAAATACAGTGCAAGGTCACAGAAAGGACTGCAATTCGTGTTCTGCCTATGTAGTAGCTATTCTGAAGAAAGGGTTGCAATCTTGACTATCACCAAGGGCTGCTTTGACTCGTAGCTAACCACGGCACAACTGATAACATCTGAGCTTGGTATTAGAATTCAGATGTTTTTCTAATGTATTCTTCTAATTTTCTGCCTCTGAGTATATGTATACATTGCATCTTGTTAGATATTTCAGCAGCTACTATTCACTTTCCTTCAATCTATCAGTATTTAGGAAAGAAGCTGCACTCTTCCATTGAAGAGAAATGAAAGGGGGAGGCTTTCTTCATGAAAGGGTGAGGCTGGATCTTAGCAGCTGTTCTACACCCTCAGATCCTTCAGATGGTCTATCTTAACTATTCACAAGAGTATCCAGTTAATGTCATTATAGGTTGTTCTAACAGACCTTTTTCTTCCTGACTCTCTTCCTCTTTTGCAAAGTGTATTTTAGCATCGTTTCCAAACTTCCTACTGGCAATTCTCTCCTTGCTGAGAAGTGACATCCTTTCACGGTCTAACGCCCAGTGCCTTGTTCCTGTCTTGTTTTTGTATGTTTAACAGCTCCAGACATCTTGGCAGGAGGACCAGAACATGCTCACTATCTGTATTTCTTGGCCTCTTTCTGATAAGACTGAGAGTTCCTTTGCTCTCTATGGACCTTTGAGTGAACAAAGCAGAAGGGGAATGCAAAATCTTGCTCTCTTCCCTTACTGTGATCAAGTGCAACAACAATGGCAGTTCCTGTACTTTTGGGAACAGACATACTGAACTGTTCAAACAGCAAGCAGGGCATGAGTCCAGGCCTAACATTTACTTGCAGTGCTGCTCAACATCTAAGAAAGATCCATGGAGAGTCTTTGGATGATTAAAATTTAGGATGAACTCCAGTTTTGGTGAATTTAGCCAGTAGGAATTTTGCTATGTGTTTCTTCTGATTTATTGTGATTTCTTTGAACTATGGGCCACTTCTATATTCAAAGTGTAAGGGTTAGTGTTAGGGTTAGGGCTTTGGTTTTATCCCCTGCAGAGACATGAACTACTACTTTCTGATGAAGGCTACCCCAGGTGATGAATGATCATCTCTATTGCCTCACATTAATCAGAACTGAGTTAGCAAAAAAACAAAAATTAACAAAATAAACCCAACAAACTAATCAAAACCAGTTAAAGTGCTCTGATATTTACACTTTTTCATTGTTTTTCTTTCTCAGAAGCTCTTCTCTTACACCATTTGTTTCAGGGAATTAAACTCAGATGAGGCTACAGAAGTGAGAACTGAGAGAGAAAAAGGAAAACTTTAAAATTGACTAGTGATGAGTTCAGTAAACTCTGCACATTTCTGTTTTATAACATGAGTTAAAAAGAATTAGTACACTGAGTGTCAGTAGTAAGCACGGGAATAGCTTGTTAAAACAAATGTGTTTTTTATACTCCCTGTCAAAAGTTGTGTGACCATTTCAACTGATGTTAAATACTTCATTAAAGATTATGGAGGTTGAATGATTCCAGTACAAGTGGGAAAAAAGATTTTAAAAGAGCAGAGGTCTCTCTGGATTTCTATAAATGCAGGGTTTATTTTGTGATGTTTGGCAGCAATTTTTTTGTATGAATTTCAACACTTTTCTATTCATTTGGACCTCACAAGGTAAATCAATACTAAAAGTGAAACAGGAAAGGTGGAATACAAATAAAATGCAGTTATTGGATTTATTGAGACCACTTGATAGTGCTGAAATATTTTTTGATTATTTTTATGGCTATTCATTCTGTTCAGGTTTTGTAGTATATGACAGATACCACATAGGTGAATAAAGAAGCAAATCTTTCTTGTGTGTTAGTGGAAATGACATACTCTAAAATTAACTTGTCTAACATGGCACAGAAATATATATACTGGGAACAACTGGTCCCCTTCTCTGGAAATTGAATTTAAATACAAATGAAATATGACAGCTCTTAGTTAAAATGGACAGTTCCATTGATTAGAAGGTGGAAATACAAGAATATCCCAACTAAAGACAAACAAGGAGCAGGAAGTTGAATCACCATCAGTGCTGGGGAGGTATCACAAGTGAAAGCATTCTGAGATACATTCCCAGCAGTGCCCACTCTGAAGGCAGCAATGAGTTTTAGGAGGGTTTTGCTAGTACGCCTTGACCTGCAGGTCAGTGCAGGTGGGCTGTGAGCACTGAGCTCTACCCTTGTATTTGTTGAGTTCTATCTGAATCATGCATCAGAGACACCAATGGCACTAGGAGGATGAAGAAAGAGGTGCTTGATATAGCTCCTTAGAAGGTAATTGGAAGTGTACAGCATGTGCTTCTCCAGATAACCTGTGATGGAAAAAGTTCTGAGGAATTTACATTTAGAGAGGCTGGACTAGAACACAAAGGTTAAAGAATGTTTGACACAGTATGGAGACAGAAGAGCACACCTGTTCCTCTCTTCATCAGTTTTCTAGGCAGTTGAGCCTCCTCACACACTACAGCTATTTGTTGTCTGGGGCAGCCACAGACTCCACCTGGGGCTCGTTTGCCCTCTGCACCATGGGAAACCAGCAGCTGAGTGAACTCCATTTATCACTCTCACCCTCCTAAAAAAGAAATCTATTTCTCCATAGAGCTTGCTAGAATGAATAAAATCTAAAACCAAATTTCTGTACAGACAGACTTCAGGCTAAATCTTCAACTTGTGGGATTAACTTTGTTGAACCTACAGCGATTGTACTAGGTAAGCTTTTGACTTAATGATATTTCATGCTATGTTAAAAATAAGGATTGTGTTATGTCCTGGGGTATTGTTCCTCATTCTGTTTGTTTAGTGTTACTATGAGTACTTGGAAAAATATGAGCTTGAAATATTTTAACTATCTGCATGCTTAGAAAAACAGAGTGAGGCTTCATTTTTGTGAAATAATCTATTATGCTACTTTAAATGAAAAGTGTTGGTTAAATTTGGGTGCTTAAGTGAAAGGGTATGTGTAGAATTGTGGATAAAAGCTATGTTGTTGGATGAAAAATACTTTTCTCTTGGTAAATGACAACTACAAAGTCTTTCATCAAGTAATGTGCTTTGGACCATTATATTTCAGTTGATATGGTCTTACACTTTATTGAATCTCTTTTTGTGTTACATAGCAAGAAATCCTTCTGGTTAATAAGAGATGTGGAGTAGCAGTGTTTTTCTGTTGTAGCCCTGAAGTGCTTTGTGTATATGCTAACGCTAAATAAGCAACCTGGAGTGCTTTCAGATATTTGTTGTGGTGAATTGCTTGTAAATATTCTTTGCGCCAAACCACCACTGGTGCTTTGGCCAGTGGATGAGTACATTGCTGCTATAAAATGAATACTGAATGGTGTATTTCCTTTTTTTTTCTTTTTTTTTTTTTTCTCAAACAAATAAGTGTTTCATAATTGCTAAGTAGCAGGTTAATGGGTGTTTTTGCATTATAATATGGAGAAGTGGGTTTTATTCTTGTAATTCAGGAGACAGCTGTGATATCACAGGTGGTATTTGCAGAATGCAAGTAAGATGCTCTGCTTTTCTAGTTTCCAGTATTCTGTTGAATGTAAGGCTGTAGAATACAGAACCACTGTAAGGAAGGCAGACTTCAGGTTTCTAAAATATGGGTATCTTCTGACTCACTGTTTTGCATGGATGAGGCATGGCAACAAAACTGTAATGGACATTCACTATTAAATTGTATGGGTTCTGCTGCAAGTCATAAAGGTTAATGGCTTATTGCCCTCATTTTCTTCCTTCCTACTGTTCAGTGATAAAGATCATACTTGAAGAAGTATTGGATGTCCCTTTTAATGTGCAATGTGAATAGACTATGGGCTATACATATGTATAATTTATCTTCTACAGTAGATTGTCTGCCCTCCTGTACCTTTTATTTATATATATATATATATATATATATATATAATCTTATCCTTCAGTTTTTCAACTAGCCTTAAAATCTATGAAGATGAAATCTAAACAGAAAATGAGGCACAAAGAAACACAAAGTTTCACAAATTTTACAGTAGTAATAGACTGAAATAAGTATTATGGGCCCCAAGAACTTGTTCCATGCTATCATGCTTTATAATCATTTAATCAACTGATCAGGATTTTTCCTAAAACGAATTGCATTTCAGACTTTAGCCCTACTTCGATAGTTACGATTGCAAGACTGAACATATGCCTTCTCAGTTCATGCTTCTTTTTATGCCTGTGCTGTACCTTAGTTTCAAGTGTTTATCTTTGCTTGTTTGTCTGTAATTTCTTACCTACTTACATATGACAAAACAGAGGTGGGTGAGAGAAGGCAACCAGGAAAACAGGATGGGGATAAACAAGACCTAGCAAGAAATCTCCTGGCTGTGGAGGTTTTTTCAGGCTTTGGAATCTGACCTTATCTTGTTTGCTCTAATGCTAATAGTATTGCTGTATCTACTGATTCATGAGATTTGGTTCCAGGAATGGCAGAAGTTCAGCTGAGGGAAATGTTAGAGAACCCTAACACCCAGTAGGGGTTGTATGTGACTGAGCACATCTGGATTGTTTGCCCAGGATATATGTGAGATAAAGGGAACTTTTGCTCTGTTACTACCCTGAAGACTGATCCTTATCTGTTTGAACTCTGGATTATTGTTTTTACTCTTAAGCAGGTTTTAGATAGGTTATATATTACATATAGACATATAATATATGTCTATAATGTCATAGTTATTTTAGCAGTTTTTAATGTTTTGGTTGCCAGCACCCTTCTCTTGTGCTGTACAAATGAAATGATGAGATGTTTGTCTACTGCTCCCAACTTCAGAGTGCTTTCATCACTGCAGTAACAAGACAATTAGGTTTTAAAATGCACTGTATCTCCTACTGAGGATGAGAAAACTGAACCAAAGGGATTTCAAGTCCAGTGCCAGACCCTGGTGGGAGATGGATTCTTCTTGGTTGCCTGTGTGCTGTTGGTGTGCCCTTTTCCCTAGGTGTGTGGTTTTGCCATGTTCTGCAGGTGGGCCTTTGGGGCTGGCAGTAAAAAAAAAATTGGAAATCATTCCCCTTAAGCAGAAATACATTCCTTGAAAAGCAAGGCTGTGTGTGTGCTGCCCACAGAGGTGTCCCTCCCGTGGTTTAAATTGAGGCCCTTCCAAGCAAGAGGCCTATGCTATAGCAGAAACATATATATGTTAAACATTAAATCACCAGAAAACATGTTTCATTTATAGTACAGGATGCAACTATTTTTTTTTTTCCAAGTAGTATATCTCAGCTGAGAAGCTGACAAAGGGATCTGAGATTTGTTTTTTTTTTTTGTCTTGCAGGTACTTTCCGTATGACTTAATCTCTTCCAGTCCTATGAAAAAGCTTTAATCTTGTGATGTATTCTTATGAGCTACCCAAAATAAAATAAAATAAATTTTTAGAGCTGTGACTTTTGTTAGTGTGAAGCCCTCTGGCTTCAGTGGTCGAGTGAGGTCCTCCAGGGCAGATTCAAAACTCTGGCAGCCTTTGGCTGTACTTTTTCACTTTGAGGGTCCTATTGACAGCTGGACTCAGTTACGACACTCCCCTTCAGTACCAATTATTTTCAGGCTACTCTCTGAAATTCACTATCGCTTGTTTTCAGCATCGTGCTCAGAGCTCTTCCAGGTTTACGGAGCCGCAACCAAGTAACCTTCTTTCCTCTTGTAGTATAAATCCAGCACAAGGATGTTCAGACAGAAAACATTTAGTTTGCAAATGGGGAATGGTGTTTTTGGATTTTGTGAGGTCAGAGAAAACAGGGAATGTTCAGGACAAAAAATTCAAACTAAAGACTTGTTTCAGGCTGTGTTGCAAGTATGCTGACTGGAGTTATGTAAACAAATTAATGGGGATTTTTAAGATGTTCTCACAAAAACAAATCAACATACACTACTGTGAGATTTACTTTTTTTTTAGGAGGAGTTTGGAGCCTCTGACTTCCTGAAGTGGTGCTCTTATATGCAGAAATATATTTGTGAATAATGTAGGGTATGAAGAAGCAGTGATGGAAATGCTGATTACACTAACAGAGAGACTTGTTGACAGTGCATCCAGTTTTGCATGTTTAATTATTTTCCATTTTGTTCAGCCTGCTTTATAGCCTTGACTTGAAATGATTCTTCATTGCACACGTGGACAATGAAGTAAAAGTGAAGCTCACTGAACAATTACTGACTCAAAGAAATATCATATACTACTGTTAATAATCTTCTGGGTGTATAGCTTGATAGGGTTTTTTTTTTTTTTTTTTTTTAAATCATTTTGTTTTGCAGCATTGGGTACTTAAAAACTATACCATGAACCATACTATTTGTGTGCCTGTTGTAAAACATGACAGTCTTCTCTCCTATTAGTAATGACAGTGCCTTAGCAGTGGTAGCAGAAGTAATTGGAAAAGCTGTCTGTGTTGGAATGAAGAATGTCAAAGCTCAGTTCCAAGCAAAAAAAAAAAAAAAAAAAAGATTTTATACAACTGCAAGCCAGACTTCAATTAATTTTCTCTTTAGCTTTAAGCTGTAGCTAATCTATGCACTTGCAGCATACCTATTACAGCAACATTTAGACAATTTCAGATTTGCTGCTTAGAAGTGTTTAATATTTATTTAACTAATTGGAGAAAATACAGGCTACCCACTTCCATGAATGAAAGGGCAGAAATTAATCGAGGAGTAACTACATTCTGAAGTACTAGATCAACCAAGTTAAAATGGAGTTTTGCACTAAGATTAATTATGCTCTCTGCTTCCTGTTCAGTAATTATATTCAATAAAAATCATTCCATGCAATTCAGTGCAAGCTACCATTTCAGTGAGTATTTAATGGCATGTGATGGACTGAGATGTATAAAAATAAATCAGGGTATACAAGTAACTTCTACAAGTTTGTTCCATTTGCTGACTGAGAAGCGGCTTGTTTGTGATAAATGTGGGGCCTAGCTTTTGGGGGGGGGGGGGGGGGGAAAAAAGGTACAAGAAAGTGCAGCAATTTGCTGGCAGCTGTGAAATAACTCTCAAATGGAATCCCTTTCTATCCCAAGTGACCACATCCTGAGGAAACAAGTGTTCCAAGGATGGGATGGTTTGCTGGGAATGGACTGGGAGAGATGATGGCATCAGGAAAGAGATGGAGCATGCTGGTGAGCAGGAGTAAGGGGAATTGAGACACTGACTCTTCTTTTGGGTAAAATAATATACTCCATTACTCTGGGTAAATGCTGACCTGTAATCCTCTAGTAGTTCTGAGCACTTTCCTTAAGTACAGTTGTTGTCCCTTTGCAATTTTTGTCTAGTGACCTGGTGATATCAAGAAGAGTTTAGAAATATTTAGAACATCTTTATGAATCTTAACACCAGATAAGACCAACTAAGGAAAATAAGTATATATGCGTTCCCCCTTCCCAACTTGGTTTCCTGTGGTTCTGGAGAAGACTTCTTTGATACTTCTGATAATATTTCATCATTTAGTTTGTCGTAGATATGAATGCTGTCTTGGGATCAGCAAATTCTTTTGCTGAGCCCTCCTGCTGTAAGTGGATGTTGCCCAAAGTATCCACTGGACCTTCCTATTCCTGATTGCTCTAAACAACTGGGGAGAGAGAAAACTGGCCAGAAGTTGTTTGCTTTCCCCACAAATCTTCCATGGTGCTCCTCACTCAACACCATGGTAACTGAATTGCTAGATGTTCTGCGGAAGTACACCCAAAGAGTGGTCCAATTTGTTGTAACTCAACACATCTGATTTTTGTTAAGCAACCCATATTCTGATATTTTCTGTAGAGAAAACTTTTTTTTATAGTTGTTCTGATATTCACTTATCAGGTTCATACGCTGGTTCTTAAATTCGTTCTTGCATAAGACCTAACGCTGGTATATTCAAGGACGAAGGTTTCAAAACCTCTCTAAGCAATCTGCATCACCCTTCCTCTCCTCTATGATCTAGTTTCCTACCATTGTCAAAGGTGGTGGAACTAAACCAGGCTAAAATACACGTGAAGAAAAATGCTACATAGTAATATATTTGCTTAAAAAAGACATCAAAATAAAGAGACCCTCACAAAAATTAATGATTCTACAATATAAGTTTTCCACTCATGCTGTTCTTAACAAGTAAAGGGAGTACAGGATGACAGTGAAACACAGAACATGTTACAGAATGGCAGACTGCAGGACTCCTTTGCAATTTCTAGTGGAAAGTTTTGTTAAACTTCAATTCTTGATTATCCTTGAGAGCTAGATGTGCCCACCTGATGACTCACTGAGCAGACCCAGCCTTTTAGAACAACTTATGTGGCTTTTAGCTTGTCTTGGTTTTTTTTTCCTTTGTCAATCTGCCAGGCCTGGTGCTTCTTTCATTCACAGGGGGTTGAATGGCTGACTCTTCTGTCATGGGATTCCATGCGCATTGTTCCATTTTGTGATAGAAGAACAGCTGCTGGGATACAGCAGCAAAGATATTGATGAGAGCACCACTGGAAAGGGAACTGAAAAGAAATTCCTGCATGCTTGTCTGTTTAGTGCCTTGAAGAGAATTTGACTGATACGTGGTGAAAGGCTGACCGCTTCCATTTTTCTAGATTAATGGAAAATTTCTTCATAGCTTTTGAAATAAATACATTGGTAAGGAAAAAGTACATCACAGAGCCATAGATTTGCCAAGCTTGGAAAAGACCTCCAAGTTCATTCAGTCCAGCCACACACCAACATTTCCCCACTAGACCATGTCCCTTAGTGCAACATCTAGATGTTCCTTGAATGCTTCCAGGGGCAGTGACTACATCACCTCCCTGGACAACACTTTCCAGTGCTTGACCACTCTTATGGAGAGGGAATTTTTCCTGACATCCGACCTGAATCTCCCTTGGTGCAACTTCAGTCTGCTCCCTCTAGTCCTATCACTAGTTACACAGCAGCAGAGGCTGACTTCCACCTTACCACAACTTCCTTTCAGGTAATTGTAGAGAGTGATAGAGTGACCCCTGAGCGTCGTCTTCTCCAAACTGAACAATCCCAGTTCCCTCAGGTGCTCCTTGTAAGACTTGTGCTCCACACCCAGCAGTAAAAGCCTAACATGCTGTTACAGCACTGACATGGCTATGGCTTCAGGAATGGTCAAGACAACAATATTTCTCCCAGCTGTGTACTTTTTAGCTAACTCATCTCAGGGCAGCTGCAGCATATAGTCGTTCTCATTCCAATCTTGTCTTCCTCAATATTTTTTAATTGGATGCATGACACCTTCTCAGCTAAAGCAACATGCCACAAGCAAACAAGGTTCTCAGTTGTGAGGAAAAGCAGCCTGATCCTTCAACCCCACAAGCTAGAGTGTGGTGTTTTTTTTCTATTTGTTTTGATTTTGTGTTGTTTCTTTTTGTTTCTTACTCAAGTGAAAAAATAAGTCTTTCTGGCTTAGCATAATGTTTAGGAAGAACTTTTAAAAGTACATTTTAGAATCTAAATGGTGGTTGGGAATGACAGCCTATATAAGCATATGCACATATTTGTAATGCACCTCAGCCTGTGCTCAGTGCTGAATAGGTGCAGCATTAGGACTGTTTCCTTCAGAGAAACCACAAGAAGCTATAGAGAAAGGTGGGCATCTAATAAATGTGAAAATGAAGAAAAGAAACCAGGAGTGCAGGATTCCTGTTGTTAAACACCAAATCTGTTATGCCTGTGGGCTGCCTGATAACTATGAGCTTGGAGTTGTCCTCCATAAGCTCTTTGATCCTGGGCTAGGGTTGCTGCAGTTGCTGAGCTTATTCATGTAAGCTCTGAATGTTTTGTTTTAAATTACACGCTTAAAATGTCCATTTGTTCCCACTTGAATATACTCCATTCAAACTTGCCAAGATGTATGTTCTAAAATGGGAACTGATGTCCCATTCTTTACAATCACTGTATTATCACTCAAATAGTCTTCCTACCCAGCTGGAGAGTCTTTTGAACAATCATAGTACCTAAATATGGGAATTCCATATTGAGAATGCAGTATATAATGTAGAAATTCAAGTTCAAACAATACTCCTGAGAATGGGGGCGAAAGATACAGAGATAAAAAAAAAAAAAGTTGAAGTAAAACAAGGCTTCTTTCTGAATCACAGAAAACAACGTAATACCATATTGATCTAAAAAAATGTGCTAGCTTTTAATGACGTAGCATCAAATAGCAAATATTAACTCATTACGCAATGACTGTTCTGCCCATCTGAGTTTTCATCTGGTATAGAACTAATCAATAAACTCCAGGGTCCCACCTTCACCTGCTCTGTTTGAGTTATATAACCACTGTATGGAGGAGCCTGACAGCTCTCTCTATGCTTAATTCATGTTGCCCTTTAAATTGGGGAAAGTGATTTGTCATCTCCTTTTTTTCAGACGGGTCTGAGTCTCAAAAATTTTAAAGGTTAGATACATACAGTCATTCTGACCTCGAATCCCCTCTGCAGGATCTATTTGCATTTCTGTGGTTTTGAGAAGTGAAATCAATTTCTAAAACTTGCACATTTCCAAGGGTTTTGTTTTAAATATGCCTCCAGCCTGTGTACAAAATTCCTTTTTACTAAACAGCCCCCTTGTTTTCTTTCACCTTAACTGTTCTGATCTGCAAGGAGTTGGGATGTTGCACTCTACAACACCAACAAACACCCATTGCTGAACTGCTGCCTGGATACAGCACACCTCACTGTCATCATCTGGGCAAGAGAAATGCCATAAATTTTCCTACAGTTCATTGTAGGAATTTCTTTTGCTTTGTTACAGCCCTATAAATCTCTCCTTTAGTAGTTGGTATCAGAAGAAAAGGATCTGAAATTCTTAGATATCTCAATCTTTCTTTTTTTTTTTTCTTTGGCTGCCTAGCTTCTGTCACTGATATTTTGCTTCTGAATGTAATGAATAAGGTTCCACGCAGTCAATCTTCTCCTTTAACTACAACTCCTTTCAATGTATTAATGACTGAAAAGTTATGTTTTCATTTAATGTGAATTTGCACAGCCCTCAGATAATGAGTATCTCTAATGTTCTGACATCACTAAAGCTATTAGAAAAATAGATAAAAAGAAAATTCTCCTGATTCTGCCCATACAGGGTGGAAAGTTTTAGGGCGCAGGTCCTAATGCTGCGATGATACAAAACAACAATTGTCATAAGATGGAAAGAGCATAGAAATGGTAGTTTACTCTGTAAAACTGCCAGAGGAGGGGAACAACGTTGTTGAAGTTGTAGTCCTGTTAATTGCCTTTATCTTGTACCATTTAATATTCCTTAGTGCTTTTTATTATTATTATTATTATTATTTTAATAAATAGGGAAACATCAGAATAAATTGAAGACATTACTTCTAGAAACTGCAATAACTGTTTTGATCTGAATGCAGTCAAGCCTGCTCATGCTAGTAGATGTAGCTCTTTTAAAAACCATTGGTTATACTTTGCTAGCAATAG
Source organism: Lagopus leucura (assembly GCF_019238085.1). Lineage (NCBI taxonomy): Eukaryota > Metazoa > Chordata > Aves > Galliformes > Phasianidae > Lagopus > Lagopus leucura. The sequence goes on from NW_024962250.1 coordinate 31,870,111, forward strand.
CATATACACTGATGCTTATACAGTGTCCAAGAGTCATATTAAGAGCCTTTACCTGTATAGTGAGTAGCACCGATTTTTGCGGGGTTTATTTTTACTCAGGGCCACAATAAGGACTAGGCTGCGTCTCTGGATCCTTCCTCGTAAATAGTTCTATGCTACCACGCTGTTGAGAAGAAATAGTGGCAAGGAGAAAGGATTTGTGATAGAATCTTGTTGAAATCCTGTGTCAGGCAGCAAAGAAGTGAGCAGTGCCATGAGAGACTCGATTTGGCTGAGGGGTGTTTACTTTGGATCTTGACCCTCCTCAACCAAATGGAACTACTCATTTCAGACACAGGTATTTTGCTCTTGGGGCAAAGATTTTGTTCTCTGCCCTCTCTGTCTTAAGGCACTTAACTTGCATGCAATCTCCTGGCTTTGACAGGAGCTCCTCAAAGATTTTACAGAAGTCACTTAAACGTTAAAAGTCTTAAAATATAGTGCTTGCTGGAGCCATGGAGTTGACGAGGGTTTAGTTGACAACTAGAAATTGAAAATGTTTTCTTGCTGAACAAACAAACCTACACAGTGCAGAGACAGAAAGTAATGATTTCAGATTTCTCTGAAATTTCCCTGGTGCTTCTTTTCTTTGTTCACTGAGGGGTGGGCAAGGAAGGCAAGCTTCATATTTCTTGTGCATTACAACTCCAATACAACATGGAACAGCTTTGTCTTGCATCTTCTTTTTCTCCCATTTATATGTCTAATGCTTTGCATGCTGGCCCAGTATTGTTTTTTGTTGTTGTTGTTTTGTTCTGTATGAATATTTAAGTACCTATAACCTACATGCCTTGTTATGCAGTTAAGCAATGTCCCTACTGTTCAGTGCAGATAACGCTGTGCAGTTGATGAGGCTCCAGAATAACTGTTAGCAGCTTGACCTTCCTGCCTGATTTGTACTTATAAATCTAATAATAAATAATCACATGTGGAAAAGTCAATAGAGAAATAATGCAGCACACTTCTTTTAGTACTCTAATTCAGCAAAATAAGCCATCAGAAGTATTTCAGTAATTTACTATAGTAAGTGCTCTCAGCAGCTTCTGTGTTTCAGTTGTTTGGTGCTCCAGCATGAAGGTAATTAGCTTGGTAATTAGTTATATTGTTATTTAATAGTCCCTAGACAATGTTCTGTTTTTCAAAGGAAAAGGCCTTTCTTTCTATTCCATTTTTACCTGTTTAAAAATAAATAAATAAATCTAAAAATCTTTCCCTTTGCCGAATATTTTTGTCTTCCTTGTGTACTACTTTCACTAAGAAGGGTCAAAAAGACAGCTTCTGCCCCAGCCTGCAGTGCAGCTGCTAAACCACAGAACTGTCCTTTAAATGCTAGATTTTTTTTTTCGTTTTGACCCTTTTAGGGAAACAGGCAAAGTGAAAAGATTGGTGAAATGGGCTGGGATTGAAGAGAATGGTCTCTTAAGTTTGAAAATGAATTTCTGTTAAACTTCATGAGCGTAGGCAGGAAGTTTTCATCTGTTCCTGAAGTTAGGATGGTGAGAAACAACAGTTGGAGGGTAGAAATTAGGATGAAGAAGAATAAACTACTTCCTGGGAGGAGTTGATATTTGGTAGTTAAATAGGATATTAATCTCCTTACAGTTGCTGGGTGGGAAATGTACTTAGCTGACAGTCTGCAGATCTAAGCCACCATTTGGGGAGGAGGAGGGGTGGTCCTCCTGATGGAGGACCAGAAGGATCCCTCCAGAAGGTGAAGGGGAGGCAAATGCTGTGAGAAAGGCGTAAGGCCAGAGAGAGATGTGGAGGCGAAAAGCTGAAAACTTTCAAACTTGTGTAGGTGGTCATGACCTCAATAAAAAGAAACTTCTCCTAGTGTCACCCTCAAGCTTGAAGTGATTCTTAGTCCCATTTAAAAGGAACAGATTGTCATCTCTTTTTTCTTTCTGTCTTCCACTGTTGCCTTTGTGGTACTATTCCTCGCCGAGTTAGCAGGAAATAGCTGGCTTGCATACACTTCTTATAATAGTTTAGCTTCTAGTTTAATACATCCAGATTTCATGTTTCCTGAGTAGTGGCCTTGTTGCAGTCATCCTTTCAAACAGCTTCAGTTTTAAGAAGACAGGCTTTTCTCAGCAGGATTGTAACTGTAACAAAGATGGACTTTTTTTTTCTTTAATTTACTTAGTGACTCAAACTCCACAAAGTATCATTCCTACTTCTCGCCAGCTGGTGGTCCATATGTCGCTGTATCTTTACTTTTGTAAATACAAGTTTGAAGTCATGCTCGCAGATCAGATTTTTGGTGGTTAATATAGAAGTATGGTAAAATGTCAAATGATGCAGAAAGTGTAAAGAAAGACTTGGAAGGCAAAGGGAAAAGCAGCGGTCTGTATTTATAAAACTTTATTTTTAAGGTGCTCCCAGAGGTTTGCAGACATCAATGGATTTCTGCAAGTCTGGGGTCAGCACAGGACCTGACCCTGTAGATTTGGGATCCGCAGCATCTTGAGATAAGCATTTCTAGTTCCCAGCTCTTCAGTGTTGTCTACCAACATGTTTAAGCTCTAAATTAGGAATGAAAATTACAATTTGGCATATTGCCCATGAAGGATTGCCAGTTTCCTGCTGAAACTCTTCATTACTCTAGAAAGGATGGTAAGTGTTCCCCTGGGGAGATGAAAGTTTTGTTTTGTGATTTATGTGGAGTTTTTGAAAATAAATAAATAAAAATCCTTGGAACACTGACAGTGCTCCAGAGAGAATCCTAATGGCTGTGGCTGTTACATCTGTCTGCCAAACAAGAATGTCAGATCCTTCAACACCTTGCACCTTGCTCAATATTTTCAACACAGTAGTGGCAATGAATGCCTCCACCACCTGAATTTCAGCAGATGCACAATTCTGACCTGTTATATTTCCTTTTACCATTACATAATTGTCCTTAATTTCAGCAAGCAGGGCATGACTCTGCAAGCCAATGCCCTAATTTCTAATGCTGAAAAAATATTCAGGGTAAGAATAGAAAATGCAGCTAATAGCTTTGTGTGAAAGAACTGCCACTTGTAAAGGGATAATGGCTTTTGTTGATTTTCCTGATTCTACACTTAGTGTTTTGTGGAAGTTGTTAACTAGTCTACAGTTCAGTGGTTCATAATAAAAAGGTAAGGTGTTTCCTTTGTAGTTAGATTTGGAAGACGTTATATAGTTTAAGAGCTCTGCGCAGTGAATCCATGCTGCAGGTGTATGCCAATGGTTGTTCCAATTCATAGAGACTTCTATCAGGCAGCATCGGAGACATGAATGACATCATGTGAGCTCTTTGTTATTCATGTGAATATGAAAAATGTACAGATAACACAGCTTTTTGATTAGAGAATATGTTTCTTTCATGACTTTCTTTCAACAACCTTTCTGCAAAACTAGTTTTCAGCTACTGTGTGGTCTGTGCAAGCCAATAACATAATGTAACTAATCTGTGCATAATGGGGTAGATAACACTCAAAAAGAAGTTGTAGTTCTGGGGAAAAATTGGAATCCTCCAAGGATGCAGTAATGGATTCCTCCAGTTACTTAGAATTCAGCGAACAACCATCTCCATATCTATTTATATCTTAAGATGCTTTCCCAATGTTGTGTATATAGAGATGATGAATAAAGAGATGGGATACTCTACAAATCTAGGCAGGCAATTTAAGCAGAACTGTCAGCTCTGTATGCCATGATAATTAGTAGTTCAGTACTATAGGAACCTTAAAATGAAAATCCTGGTAAACTTTGTATTTACCGTGCAATAGAAATTGGAGAGCTCTTTGGGGTATGGAGATGAGAATGCAAAGCAACAGCAAGGTGTCAGGAAAGCAGCCCAATCTGCATGGTACTACAAGTAATGCATTAATTAGAATTTTACTGTTTACTGTTACTATAACTGGAACCTTCCAAATTCCTTTAATCCAGATAACATGCAGCTTTTGTCACTTGTTTGCTACATATTCCTAGGTTGTAATGAACACTCTTCTGAAAGAAACGCCTCCTATTTTAAGATGTCCCACAATGCTGGAGCTGGATGTTGGCAGTAGAGGTGGAACCTTCCTGCCAGTATCTTATTACATTTTATATTACAGGTAACAGCAGAGGGGCAGTCTGACAAAATGATGTCTGACATGGAAAAGAGTATGAAGCAAAAGTTTGTCACTGAATTCTTCCATGTGGAAAATTACACCCATTGACATTCTTTGGTGTTTGCTGAATGTTTATGGAGACAAAACAGTGGATGTAGCATAGTTAGGTGGTAAACAGTGCATTTCAGCAATTCAGCGATGTGAAAAACAAGCCACGTTCTGATTGACCACTGGATTGTTACTTGCAGGCTTTTTGTCCATTGCTGGTGAAAATGTAATGCTAATGGTAGTGACTGCATTGGAAAAAAAAGAGTGTTTTGTAGGTGAGAATCTGCTCTATCAGTAAGTGTTACTGTACTATTTATTGTAGTTTCCATAGAAATTAATAAGAGGTACTACTTTCAGAGTGAACAACACAAGTTGTTTTTATACAGTGGACCATGAGAAGGCTTTCGCTCACTAAGAAAATGCTTTTAGACTAGAGTAGATGTCTTCAAAGCAAAACATACCAGGAAAAAAACATCTGTGTTAGCACTGTTTATCTCAAATGTTTCTAAGTGTACCATGGAATTAGCAGGACATCTGAAAGGTGGTCGTGGTGGTTGTTGTTGTTTGTTTTCTTCAATCTAGATGATATTCAGTCCTGGTTTGGAAAGGAGAACTTCTAATAGATCTTAGCATGTGAAACTAATCAGTTCTTGTCACTGAATCTACTGAGGCTGTGTCAAATCATAAAGTGTAACACAACTAATGGAAAGCAAGTTCAAGACTAGTGTTGCTGTAAAAATCTGCATCAAAATTTTGTCAAGATGGAAAAAATATCAACCGTTATCTAAGAAACTTAGGTCATCTGCAATAAACAAAACAGTTTTCTCTCCTGAAGTGATATCTGTTAGCAGACTACCTGCTTAGTGCTATAATTACATATACTTTTAATTTTTCAGAAAAAAGCTTCTCACAAGTTTTAGGTTGAGGTTTTCTCTTGTAGGTTGACGAAGGAATAGGAAAAGGGGGATTACTATGTTGCCAAACTGTATAGGTCAACTAAATTTGGCCCAAAGAAGCTCATGTCATTCTTTCCTTTGTATGACTCATTTCCTCCCTTTCCTGCCCATATGCTCTGTTGCCAGAGCTACCTCTTCAGTTATACAAAAGGCTGATTAACTTTTCTCTTGAAAAAATCTGGACTGTTGATTTTGGCTATCCCTTCACATGGGACTGGGGAGGTCTGCGCATCTCCTAAAATAGCTAGAAATTTTCTGCTGTTGGTTCCTCCAGTAGTGAAAGCTCAGTGGTGTGCAGTTGATATGGGGGACAAACAGACTGCATCTTGTGAATAAATAAAACAGGATCTGTGTTTTCTTATTTTCTCCTGAGTTATTATGAGATGATTATATTTTAATGTGTGTTAAGTTATACCATTCCTCTCCAAGAAGCTTATTTAAATTTCATTGCTGCTCTGGCTTTCTCCACTCTACTCCTGTTGCTTTAGACTAATTTTCTGGATGTCTCTTATTCACTCAGCATATATGACTCTCACTTGATCTTTCAATTTTTAATTGTCGGTCTTGCACCAACAGGAATCAAAATGTAGATGTGTTATTTCTATACACAAGCTGAGAGTCAAAACTAAGCATACAATTTATTCTGAATTCAAATATAACTATTCCATTGCTATAGATCATATGTCTGTAGTCTAAAAGCTGTGTTTCTTTACAGAAAACAGCACTTTGAGCATCATAAAGAATATGACTCTGCCCGTGAATGTACTTTTTTACTAGCTCCCTGTTGAGGTGCTATGAATAGTGAGCCAGACTACAAAATGTATATTTCAGCACTCATGGATCTGAATTAAATCTTGGAATGCATTTGGTACAATCAGCCTGAACTGCTCCCAGTTAACTTCTTGATAACACTACTTCCTTGTTACAGGATAGAGATAGGATTCGTACTATGAGGAAAGGACAGGTGACACAGGAAATACAAATTCAGTTAAATGTTTGAGCATAAAGTCATTTGTCATGCATTTGCTGTTACATGAGTGCTATTTCAAGCACCTGCATCTGTAAGACTTGGCCAAAAGACCAATTATGTAGCCATATAGACAATTTATTTTTCTATTTGTAGTCTAGTCTCTACAGGCAGACCACTGAAATCCATGTCACTTTGTGCAGTACCTTGGCTAAGCCAACATCTTGGAGCAAATGACAATACAAAGATTTAGCATTTAAAAAGAAATGCACGGAAAGGGAGTTCTGTTTGCTTAGCTCTTCAAATTGTCTACCATAAGAATGAGCTGTAAGGAGATGGCTGAGAAAAAAAATTAAGTTGCCATTCACTGCTGGAAATTCCAGTATGACTCTCAGAAGGCCTTAATAATGGAGCAACTCCTTAAACTGATCTCCCTGTCTAAATGGCAGTTAAAGCTAACAGAACACATAACACAAGAACATCTCTTTGACTTGATTTGGATGGACTCTTCAGAATTAAAGTCCTTTGCCTTGATACAGAAGGGAAACTTAGTCTTTCCTAAGAGGATGACTCTTTGGAGTCATGAAAGCTTCTTGTGAATGTGAGAGTCTTTTCAGTGCAATGAAGAACTCCATGAGGAGTTCAGTGACTTCCAGAAAAGGTTTGAAGCTCCTCTTTTCTTCTTGGAGATAGTCCTCCTTCTCTGCCTACTCTCTCTTTCAAAGATATGTGAAATTGACATGAGGAAGTCAAAACTTGCATTTTGCTCCACTTAGCCTAAATGTAATTTGTGTACGATGTCCTGGTATGTCACACAACTAAATTAGCTACTGCAATGTTCCCCTGCTTCTCTGTACTACTCTGTAGTGACGTTTGCATTCCTAGATGCTAGTCTGCTGTGTGAGTTGTGTGTGTTTTCTCTTACAAGTTAGAGTTTTGCAAATGTGGTGGTGGCTGGGCAAGTTCAGGAAGTCAGCTAGATATCTCTGTGCCCCTGAGATTTGTGAATGCATGTAGAATTATGCTATGAGAGACAATATACACACATGCATTGTTTCTGACTCTGTCTATAAACATTAATAAAATGAACTAATGAGCAGAGACCATGCACTTTTCAATGAGACATATCTTGTTCCTTTAAGAGCTGAATAAGGGGAGTTGTGTGGTTCACACAAGTAGTAGGATGGTCACACATGAGAGAATCTAGCAAGGACCTACAGCCACTAATGATTCGTCTACCCCACTTGAGAGTTCTGTAAACTATACAACCCTCTTATTCATTAATTTCTAGAAGTACAACTACTGCTCACTATCTATGTTTAAGTGCATTGTAATTCTAGCTAAGGTCATCATTAAGGCAATTCAGACCCTTAGATTTTTACTTTAATTTTAATATGATAAGCGCAGCATTTTCATGTACTTCAGATAATATTCTTTAAAAATCAAAATTGAATTATGTCTACTGACAGAATTCTTATTTGAATGTATTTGCAAATCACTTGTGTGTAAACGAAGAAGTGATTGGTAAACAAAATTGCCTGAGTCCTGCCAGCAGCAGCAGCAGTTGCAAAAGCCTGTAGAGAAGTGTTACAAACAAGTTATTCTCCTTCCTCAAAGAAGTGTGCATTCAAGTTGTACTTGATTTCACCACAGTCAAGTGTGGTTCACAAACTATGCTGATCTTGAACACTTTTTGGTTTGCAGCTTGGAAGCCTTTATACTCTTAAGCTTGTAAGATTGTTTTGTTACTGAGGCAGTCATTGTCTCTACTAGCTACGTTCCTGCTTTTGCTATTTAGCCCACTTTCCTGGTAGCTTTGGTCCAAGTGCTTACATAACTGGTCTAGTTGCTATTAGCAATAAAAAGAATGTGAAGAGCATCCAATTGCCCACCTTTTTTTTCCTTTTTTTTTTTTTTTTTTTTTTTTTTTCTGACAATCAAGTATCATTGCATTTTTGAGAAAATGTGTTCTGGAAGCTTTAATCCCTGTGTCACAAAATTTGAATTAATTGTGAACACTATAATAAGTAGACATTTTTCATTAATGTTGTCAAATTATCCTATCTTTTTTTCATTTTCCTGAGTACTCGTAGTATTGCTCAGTGCTGCACTTCACCTTACAGGAAAAGGGTAGGCAAAGCATTATTTGTAAGCCTCGTATCGCCTAGGTCCAGCCTCTCCCCCATGACTCACTGCAGTTCCCAGTTTGATGGCGTGGCTCATCTCCTCCTACCTACTTCCTCAGTCTCTTCTGATGTTTGCTCAGCTCCCACTTGTCCCTGCAGGCCACTTTTCTGTGCTGTACCTGGTTTCCTTCAGTTTGAATCTATTCTGTTCTCATTTCTTGTCATGTTTCTTGTTTGCTGGACACTTCCACTCTACTGACTATTTACCTAGAGCTAGTAGATGTAATGCAACACTTGTTACAGCATGTGACTGGAGATTATTCCTTCCATACAGAAACTCCTGTTTTTTTATCTTTTTTTCTAAGGAACAGTTAGAGGTTTAGGGCATGGGGTGTAGGGCAACAAAACTCAACTGTGTCAGAGTTGTAATGGTTTGACTGACTAGTACTTATAACAGCAGTTGTGAAAACGGATTGGACTCGTATATTAACTACAAAAGTATATTGTGCCCATGACAGTGTCAATAAAACTCCTTGAACTGATGGCTCTGTGTTCCAGCTAATCCCCACTCCAGCGTTATGGTCTCTTGAGTATCCATTGCTCCTAGTTCTGTGGTTGGCAGTCACCAAACTTAAAGCTAGTTGTGGTCTCTGAGGGTGAGAGATTCGCAGTTCAGCTGTGCTGCAGTTACTGTCTTGGATGACAGGGTGAGCAAAGCAGGTATGCTGCAAACAACCCTGAAGGACTGTCACTGCTTTTGGGATTGTCTGGGCAATGGAAGCAGCTTGCTGAGCAGAGACTTGTTTGACTGCAAGTAGTCTGCTCTCTAACTATGGTTTTTCCTTCTGTATTTGAAAACAGACCCAACATACACTTAGTTATATGACTCTTCTACCATAACCTCTAATGACCCCAAACTCGAGGTCTTTTCATGCCAGCATTTTCCTATGCTCTATTTCTCCTGAGCTTTCCCCGTGCCATCTCTTTTCCCACATCCTCAGCTGGAGTTCCAAGCCCCAGCATAGGACACTGCTGAGCAGATGCTGGAGCTGCTATTTGCACAGCTCTACTGTCGTGCCTCTGTGCAGGCAGAGGCTCTCATCAGGGCAGCTCTGGACGCAAAGGCAAGACCTAGTATAAATCAAAGTGTTTCTTGAATTAAAAAAAAAAATCCCCTGTGTTTAAGTAACCGTGGTAAAATTAACATAGATACAGACTAAAGAAGGGAGGACAAGGTGGGAATTGCAGGAAATTGCGATGTGTTCATTAGCATATGAAGAGGGCTTTATTTATACCAAGTGGCAGCATGATCTAGTGGGCATTAAAAGAGGTATTCACTTACCCACTCAACTACCATAGAAACTTTTCCCCACGGCTGCACGTGCCTTTGATGTTCCTTTTAAAGAGTGATTTTTTTTCCTTTCTTACCGCAGATGAACTCAGACATGCTTGAAAAAAGTCTTAGGTCTGAAAATTCAAGAGACTTGGATTGAGTTCCTGACTTACTACCAGCTGTGTGTGTGAAACAGATTCCTCTCACACGCTCTGAAACAAGGGCTATAATGAAATAAAGATGTTACCTCACCAGTCCCTTGTGAGGTTTGAATCACTTTGATCAGAGATCCATGGATAATGAGTGGAGTGTCACTACTGGTGCTGGTAAAATAATCCTCAGCTGGAAGATAACACAGCTACACTGCAGTCTGGGATGCAGAAAGTCCATCTTCTTGTAGGCACGAATTATGTGTATCTAACAGTTCACAGTAGTGATATGTACTGTCCTGTGTACCTTTAGTTGTACAGTTCAGCATATTGTGAATCTTGAAAAATTAGACAAGATTATTGATTTATAGAGTTTCTGATTTGTCACTTACATTTTAGGAACATCTTCATAAAAAGAAAAACTTTTATTGAACAATATCTACAATTTTAACTGGTATCTCCTATGGAGCACAAGAAATACTGAATCTGACCAGAAATTGTGTATGAAAATGTCAGGAGGTCTCTTACATCAAGCTTCACAACCTTTCACTTGAAAGGCTGAATGTATTTAATTCAAGCAGGATTAAATGGAAACAGTGAAAGAATGACTGAGTGAGTTTGTACTGGAATTGCTGTGGAACTGGTAGACATCTTCCTTTTGCAAGTCTATCCATGCCAGGGAATAAATTTGACTTGAAGGAGTGGTTTCCTGAGCATTTATAATTTAGTGAGCCGGCCACTGCTAATTGTCTGCAAGGCCCAAGGCTTGGGAGGTATGTGCTCTTCTTGGAGAGAGACACACGAAACAGCACAGTGCTGAGTGAAAGAGACTGTAGCCATAAGTAATGTTTAAAATGATCACTTAACCATACAGCCAAAATACAGCACAGATCTTCAAGGGATTTGTGATTAGTAGTTAGACTTAATTCCTGCATCATATATTGGTATGTTGAGATGTTATAAACATTATGCAATGCTAAGAACTGTTCTGTGTGAAGACTTCGTTGTAGCTACTTATCCTCCTGATCAAGCTTTCAGTACAAAAAAGCATATTTTCAATGTCTTTCCCATATCAGGCTAGATATTGATAACTGCCCATTTCTGCTTCCTACTGTTCCTTCCACCTGTCATGCTGTTGGATTCAGCCACCTTCCACCTGGCTGAAAAAGACATGACATGATGTTGCATGCTGCAGGGATCCCTTAGCCTACAAGGGGAATTACCACTGTTTAATATGAGATTAATTTCATCTTTCCAACCAGACTCTGTGTGAAGGAGCAGAATGCTGAATTGTGTGTCTTAACTCACAGCACCACTGTTGTGCTGCCATGGCTCAGCAAATTTGTTGTTGGTGATCAGTAGATCAGTTTTGCAGCCTTCTGTGTCTGACTGTCTCATGGGCCTGGCCACCTCCAGTCTCAGTGCATCTGGACTGTCCCAGATGCACTGGGCAGCAAAAGGAGCACAGCTTGCCTGACAGCAGAGCTGCTGTAACATGTCTGAATCTGTGGGTCAAGGGCTACAAGCGTGGAGCAGCTCCTTTCAGAAGTTCTGCACCTGTTCTTTATGCTTAAAAGGTTTCCTTCTCCCGAAGCGTGCTGTGGACTGCAAACCCAGGTTTCTCTAACCCTGGGAATTTTCACCCTGCATGATTCCTGCAGATGTAGTTTGGGGAGTTTTGTTTGTTTTTTATCTTTTTGCTGATTCCAGGCCCCTTTCCTGTTCCCTCCTTCCACGTGTACCTTCTCCATGCCTGATTTATGCCTGGCTGCTGCAGGATGGAACATCCTCAGCTGGCTGCAGAGCATAGAAAAGGAGCTAGGCCTAGTAGGATGTCTTCAAGGATTTTTTGTCAGTGGCTTTTCCTGTGTTGTAATACTGGTTTCTACATCTTACCCATAACAAACAAACAAAAAAGCTACCACCTCTTTCCTCCACCACCTCTTTCCTTTCCTTCCCTCATTATAATACTTTTCCTTCCCTGATTTCAGGCTCTCTCCTCATGGCCTCTTTGAGGCTACTGTGCCAAAGAGATGAGCCAATTTGCCTTAATCTGGGTGTCAGGCTTGGAAGAAAGGCTTAGGGAAAATGAAATTCTCTCAGGTCCGTGAGTTCAGCAGGCATTTAAAATAATGACTCCAGTCTTTATTTCCATTGCCCTGTCAGTTTGCCCCAGGACAATAACTGTGGACACTAGCCCAGCAAAGTTTGGATTGGAAACAGCACAACTTCTGCAGTCAAAGAATCAGAGAAAATGCTGAGTTGATAGGAACCCATAAAGATCACTGAACCTAACTCCTGGTTCTACACAGGACCGCCCAGAAATCAGACCATATGTACTAGAGCAGGTCCTGGTGTAGCTTCACCATCTCATCTTGCTGCTATCTTTGGGCAGCAGCTTGAGTGATAGGAACTAACTTCAGTCAGAAGCAGTTTTTATACACAAGAAGTCTAAGCAGAAAACTTCATTAACAACTGCTGACACAGCCTGACCCTTCTCTTGTTTGAGTTTAGCTATTAACTCCCACCTTCTTCAGTGGAGCACTGTGAGATTTCTATCTGTACAAGTGCTCAAGAAGTACTGAGGTAAGGACTGCTGCATGTCTGACAGCTGTAAAACTAGGTTGCAAGGCAGATGGAGCTTTATGACAATTTACTCTTCTCATAGAAAACTCTCTCCTTTTCATTAATTTCCTGAGCTTATTCTCATGGACTCTGCTGCCTGTTATTGCAAATGTGGCAAGAGCAGAAGCCAAAGCATGTTCAGAGAAGTATTAGCATGTGTTTGTGCACACATGCTTATCAAGTGAACACGTATCTACATGTTTGCTTGCATCTGCTAACAGAGTAATTCACGACATGAATGTGCATATACCGTCTGAGATCCTGTTTAGAATTTTTAGTAAATGCAGAACCACATACTGAGGTGTTATCTCAGTCCTTACTCAGGAAAAAAAAAAACAACTCACAACAGTAATATATAGTTCCAATTTACATGCAAAACCACAATATGTTGCACAGGATTTTTTCTTTCAGTTCAGAAGTTACTCTTTCAGTGACATGAAAAAGTACAAAAATGTACAGCTGAAGTACGTATTGACATTAGAAACTTTCAGTTGTGCATCTTCAAGTCCACTGTGAGAGAGAACCTCCTTGTTTTTCTCAAAAGAAAAACAGAATTTCGTTTCCAGCCCAGGATTCATTAAACATCTGTTTTTTTTTTTTGTTTTTTTTTTTTTTCCTCCACGATTGCCATTGTTTATTTTAGTTATTTCCAGAATTCTAAAACTTCTCTGTGTTTCCAAAAACTCAGAGTAGTCATTCCAACCTCAAGGGATCTAAAAAGTTGTGCTTGAACAGTAGTTGCCACTAGCCAAACTCAGTTACCAGCTTGAGGAAGGAATTTAGACTTGTCCAATAAAACCAAATAAGAGCAGGGCGAGTATTTTGGGTTATCAAAATGAGCTTCAGAACATATTTAAGGATAAAATAAAAAGCTCAACTTTTTATTTTGATAATAGTATAATTTTGATAATACTTGATTTAATGAATAGACAGAATTTGATTTGAAATTATTTTTAAAGGGCTAGAATGCTTTCTTTTTTTTCTTTCTTAATAGCATACACAAAAGCAATATCCCCCAAAGCAGACTTGCATTCAGATGTGAGATGAGAAACTTGTATTTATAAAAGCCATCTCTTTTTGCTTTAAGCAGTGAGATGTGCTGAGAAACTGGTACAGTATGACAACATTTTAAACACGGAGGAGATGAGATTTGTCTGTCTGGTATACAATATAAAACAAAAATCGAACACCAATTTTACAACATTATACTGAAACAAACCACAGTAATTAGATGCTTTGAAGTCAAGCCTATATTTTCTTCAGCTTTTTCATGAATTATTGATCCACTTTCCTCACTAAATGGATTGGTAAGCTCTTGCAGTAAATGGACAAGTGACTACAACATTTATATAATCGTATATCCTCTGCATCTGGCAATAAAACGTGTTTGTGTATAAAACACCCCTTCTGAATTGACATGTCTGCAAAACAGATTTACTACTATAACCACATTCCTTTTCTTTTGTCTCTAAAACACAGCTTTTCGTACATCGTCATGCAATCCAGTATTTTACTCTGGTCATATTAGCAACGTATTTTCAAAGAGCCTGTATTGTCCTTTGTGCAGCAGAAATAATGAGATGTAAATAAACTGTCTCACTTACCTTATTTTCTCCATCTCTGCCGCAGCGGCCTACAAGAAATCAAATAATAGGAGCAAGTGAATGAAAGGAAACATTCACTCTGCAGATTTATGCATAGTTAAGCTTTCCAAATGGTTTTCGACAAGTGTCTACAAAGCGACGGTAAGCAAACCCCACATCTGCATTACCGAAAATAACACTGAGAGATTAACTCAGGAATAATGCAGCACGCTGCAGGAGTGCTGTGTATACCCACGAGCCATGGGCAACAGAATGACTCAGTTGTAGCACTGAGGCAGAAAATGGTGAGAGAAAGAGGAGGGAAAAAAAAAAAAAAAAAAAAAAAAAGAAGAAAGCAGCAGCAAGTAACAGGTTACTGTGCCTCCTGGATTTCAGATGAAAAGTTGAAATGCAGTGCTACCCTCTGCGCAGTGGGCATGGCAGCAGGGCTCGGCTGGCTGGGAAATTAAAGTGACTTCATCACATGTGAATTTGGATTTGGAGTTCAATTCACCGTGTTTCACGGAGCCTGACTGATGGAGTGGACACAGGCTGGCATCCTTCATGGGAGTTTCAAATAGTCAAATTACTTTCCTCAAGTAATACGCTATCTTGACAATTAGCATCTCAATGCGTATGGGCTTTTTGTTAACCCTTTCATTGCTACTCATCTGCAACTCCAGTACCTACCCAGTTCCCTCTGCTTGCTATGTAAGCTGGGCTCCCATTAACCCTTCAGCAGCTTCACAGCACTTCTGTAGCCTTGACTCTTTACATGCTGGTTCAGCAGTAGGTGGTAATTTCATTAATCTGCCTCATTTCTTTTTTACCATAGAGATGCTGTGAATCCTACTTATCTGCAGCACAGAGACTCGTTAATCTCTGCCAGTACTTATACGAAAAGCAGACTCCTGTTAACCCTTTGGATCTTTTTTCGTCATTATCTTCTGCAGGTCCTTAATAGCTGCTTCCATTTTATCTAATCATCCCACTGGCACAGAATCTCATCAATTCTCCTGGTCCTGTTTTATTGAATCTAAGGGATGAACACTTGGAGCAACCCTGCAAGCTTTAGAGCCAGATAAATCCCAACGTCTCAGAAACTCTTATTTATACTAAAAGCATTGCCCATTAATCATGAACACTTTAAACCCTATTGATTAATGAGTGACGATCATATTTGAGTATGAAATAAATTAAAGATTAAAAATAGGGAAATTCTAATCAGTTATGCAGCAGGAAATTTGTCAAACTGCCTAATAAAACATGCCAAATGACAAACTGTTGGTTTCTCGTCATGTCATTTCCCCCCCCCCCCCCCCCTTCCTCTTTTCATTTATTTTTGATTTGTCTATTAGATAAGTTGTCAGTCAGGACAATGTTTGCATGATAATTTCTGATGATATGTATTAAAGATGGTAGGCATTCACCAGAACTTGGTATGCAAGAAGCCAGCTGTGGAAAAACCCTTCCTCATTTTCCCCAGGAGAGGATGTGATCCACATTATGCGCTCTCTGCTTACCTACTGGGAGCATGGGGGTTGCCTGTTGTAAATTCTGGATTTTAAGATTAAAGATCTAACATAGGGACCTCTCATTACTTTCTCTTATTTCTATCTCTCCGTTGAATCCGTGAACATTCTAGAGTGTATAGGAAATGGTTTAAGCATTATTGATTGGAAAATGAACCTTGTGGGCTTTTTCTAGGTATAGGAAGGCACTGGCAGCCACATGGGGCTTACCACTTTGGTTTTCCTCAAGTATACTTAAAAAAAAATTGCCATAATCATCGTGTTCCTGTCATTCTGAAGCTGGGTATAACTTTCACTGGAGCTGTTGCATTGTCTTGAACTGCAGGAGCCACCTGAGAAGACTGGGTACTTATTAGTGCTTTTGTTATGGCAACAATATAAGGGGAAGCTATCTTAACCTTGTTTTTGCTTAATGCTTTAAATGTTGCTATACTCATGGTGTCAGGGTGAAGGTTGTTGCAAACAATTTAAATGCAGGATGGAGAAGAGAATCTGTAGGATGGCTTTTTGGCCATACTGTTGACCTCATCTATGAATGCAGGTGAGTCATTGCCTGCCAATCCATACTGGAAATTCATAGGAAAAAAAGCACAGAAAAAGCTTACACCAAAACAAACCAGAAAACTACACCAAGTTGCAATTTCATCAGTCTGATTATTATTATTATTTATATTATTATTGCAACTCTTTTATTTCCTTTCCTCACAGTAAAATTTGTTTTCTTTGTGCATGAAGGGGGCAATTATCCATTGGACCTCTGGGGATGTTATCCTCTGCCTTTCTTTGACTGTGAGGTCAAAATGTAGAGTGCTCCTTGTCTCTTTGACTGATGATAGGAGCAGTGGCTTCAGCTTAGCCCTTCTCAAGGAAGATGCCCTGACCTAGGTCAGAGCCTTTCTAGGCCATAGCACTACAA
Organism: Lagopus leucura; assembly: GCF_019238085.1. NCBI lineage: Eukaryota > Metazoa > Chordata > Aves > Galliformes > Phasianidae > Lagopus > Lagopus leucura. The sequence continues at coordinate 31,886,464 of NW_024962250.1, forward strand.
TGCTGTTTCTCTTCTTTTAATGGGAACCTACTCTCAGTAAATAAATAACAGCAGATGAGAGGACTAAATCTCATATGTTCATCACATGGATGGCCTAGCTTACATGCTAGAGAGCCAAACAAACATGTAGGAGCGTTTGCTGGTGAAAGCAAAGATAAGATTGTCCATATAGTTTTCATATGAAGCAGTTTGTCTCAGATAACTATGTTCCTTTGGAAGATCTTTTTTACCCTTTTCTCCTTTCTGACTTCCTTTTCTTCTTTCTTTTCTTTTTTTCTTTTTTGTTTCTTCTCTTTTTTCTTTTCCCCTCTTTCTATCTCTTTCCGAAAACCTTAGAAATTCAAAATGATTTTAAAAGTTTGGTTTTCTGAAACAGATCTTTTCTCAGAAGGTGGCAATTTTGCTGAGGCAAAATTGTTTCCTAGCCAGTTCCCTGCCATTGCTATAGCCTGTGGAAATCTTAGAGTCTATATCATCCTTAGACAGCTCCCTACGAAGGCTCCCACCTGAAATGTCCTAACAAATTGAGTTTAAAACATATTCTAAATGGCTCTGAATTACTCAATTGCAGGGAATCTTATGGGATTTATCTCAAGTTCAAAGACTGAGGTTAATGTTGGTATGAGGATGTCCTTCATGATGTATCATTTATGAGTTGCTGCTTACTATGGGGTTGGTCTATTGTAAGTGCTTCATGATGCCTGAACTGAGCGCTGTGATTGCAACCTTGTGTGATTTTTTTTTAATAATATTTTTAATTAAGATCAGTAATTACCTTTAATTATAAAAATATCAGATGTAATTTAATTACCTTTTTTAAAAAAATAATATCAAGGCAGCATGTCTAAAGCATTTTAAATGTCTAAAAAAAGCAAGTTTTCTCTTAAAGGGAATCATCAGCTTTGATAATTTAATGTCCTATATTTCCATATACAGACTTCTCCATAAAATGTGGAGACTGGCTTGAAGATTTTCCTTTCCGTGGAAGTGTTTGGTACAGTTACTTTGCTTATGAGCACTACCAGGCAATGTCTAATAGTACTAGCAGACAAATCTCTGTTTCCAAGTATCTGAAGAATGCAAATATGAAACAGAACAACTGACAAGACCTTTGTTCTAATAGCTGAAAGCACCTGAATATATATTTTGGGACAAGTATTCTAAGGCTAAGGTTTTTGTTGCTGTTTTTGTTTCCGTTTTTATTTTCTTACACTTATACTGAATGACTTTTTGATATTCTTCATTGCTGTTCAAGAATAAAATCTCTCATCCAACTGAAAGAGAGAATGCTGTTAATGAAAACTCCAGGATATATTACTGTGGGTTGTTGGGTTTTTTTTCCTCATTTAGTATATTGTTACTGCCTTTCAGTCAGCATGACAAACTCAATTGTTTTCAAGTCAGTAGAGCAAACAAAAACCACTGTGATTTTCTTTCTTTCTTTCTTTCTTTTTTTTTTTTTTTTTTTTTTTTTTTTTTTTTTAAATCTCCCTGTGTTTAATTACAGAGTTAAGCAATCACAAGACAATGGGAGAATATTTTTAATCATTTTTGTACTTAAACTATGTCTGTTGACTGAATTCTTTGATTTTTCTTTCTTCTTACACGACTGGAGTTTATAACGTAGATTTTTTTTTTTTCTGAACAAAAATATCTTTTAATAAGGTAGAAAGTTATGCTGACAGTCTATCTATCATTCTATGAAATTCACATGGTGACAGCATTGGTAAAATATTGGTTCTCTTCCTTTTTTCTATTAGCATTTTCTGAAGGATAAGAAATCATGAGATTTCAAGCCTCTCAGCTATGTAATGAAATTTCCTTTCTGTAATATCTTGAGGTCAATTTTTACAGATACAGATGTATATACGAAAGAGGAAGTGCAACTTCTTTTTGTTTTTGTTTATTTGTTGGAAAGAGGTACTTCATTTTAGGACAATCAGCCTCAAATTTTAGCTTAGTACTCACCAGTCTTCCCTCTGAGTTTAGTGGACTTTGAGTTAGAATGCTGTCTAGCTGTGAGCAAATGTATAAAACAAGAAATGGCAACAGAAAGTTACTGCCTCTCATTTAGTCTGACTCTTCTTATTCTGACTTAATCAGTATTGTGGGAGGTAATTTTACTTCTGTGTTGTGGAAAGCTGTAAATGAGAGTTAATCCATAGATAAGGGCTTCTGAGTTCCTAGAACACTCGTAAGCTGCCACATTTTCAATTACAATAGTTTCACTTGTGCGTTTCTTTCGTACTTGCGGTATTACTAAAGTTTGAGAGGAACCAGTGTAACTATATTCCTTGTTATGGACAAGGATTAGTCCATAGTTATTGTCCACAAGTTATTATTAGTTTATGGACTACATAATTTGATAGAGTCAGTCTTTAACTTAGGCTCTTAATCCCTTTTTAAAGTATAAGCTTCAATATACTACTAAAATGATGTTTGAAAAAAGGCAAAAATTTATAGGAAATTTCATGGAGTTGGAGGAAGCATCTTGCTGCATTTGATTTGGCTTCATGTGTTCAAAGGATCTGTTGTTTGGTAGGTTTTTTTTTTTTTCTTTGACAAAGAAGAATAACATTTTTGTAAAACTCTTGCATGTAATTGTCATGGAAATGCAAAGAAAATTCAGTCCAGTTCGCCATGGTTAATAATGGAATAGATATTTTGTTCAGAATAACCCTCCTCCATGTACACCTCTGCACCACAGGCCATGGAATACCTCCACTATTCTCAGACAGTCCACAGGTGGTACATAAAAGTTGAAGGGGCAGATTAATTCACTGAGAGGAGAAGGCAAAAGTAGTCAAGTTCTTTCATTCTCGCAGTACAAGAACATGTACTATATATATAGTACATATGTATATATATATGTATATATATATATATATAAGGAACATGTTGAGATTATTGAATATTTTCCCTTGGAAAGAGGAACATCATGTATACTACAAAGAATGCAAATATTTCATTAAACTATAAGGTTTTGAAAGTCTGACATGAGGAAAAGTATCTAGCATTTAATTTAGACGTGAGTAACCATGACTAAGACATGCCAATTCTCTCTGTACCACCAAGACCAGTATGATTGTATCCTCCTAGCATACCCTCCCTATCTGACACCAACATCCGATGTTTCATATGGTGAAGAAAGAAACCCTCCAGCACCAAGTTAGATAATAAATAGAAGCTCAGCCCTTTGGAACTAATGGCATACAGCAAAGATATGCTATGAAGAAAACCACCTCAGTAAGAAAAAAGAACTACTTCTAAAAGAAGTAGATGTTTTCCTCTTAACTCTTAGAGGTGAGAACTAAGTTCAACATCCAAAATCTTCACATCGCACCTGAATGTACATCTCCAAATTACTACTACTCTGTCATGCAATATCTATCAGCCTTCTACACTCCATTTGGAATGATTTTTTGGTACTTTTTTTGCCCTGTGTGTTACTGAGCGCTTCCAAACAGATGGAAATCAGAGGGTGATTCCAATTGTGCTGTATTTGGTATGGCCAGTTTATCTATGTTTAATCCTGTAACAGTTTTATGTTTAAATTTTTAAGGCAAGCAACTCCCACCTGTTTTTAAATTCTGACAAGCATTTATGGAGAGATGTCTTATCTGAGGGGGAAAACAAGACTGATTCTTTGACTTCTCTCAGAAGATTAAACTTATTCCTTCTGTCATTTCGGTGTTACTCCAAATTATCATAATCTCAATTGAAAGCAGGCAATCAGAGCTTTTCATCATGTCAAGATCTCACCCATATCTTGTGTAATAACAAGAATGCTTTAGTACCTTATAGGAGAATATACAAAGGCTGCTCCAGAAATAATGCCTCCTATTTTATTATGTTGGTCTGAGGTGGAAGTTGGTGGTATGGCAGTAAAGGTTGAACTTTCCCACCAATATTCCATTATATTTTGTTGCTGTGTGATAGATGACAGCAGAAAGGCAGTTTGATAAAATGGCATTTGACATACAAGTGTGCATGAGGCAAAGATGTGCCATTGAATTTCTCTGTTGGAAAGAATGGCACTCACTGATATTCTCCGATGTTTTCTGAACATTTATGGAGACCAAACAGTAGATGTGAGCACAGTGAGGTAGTGGGTGGTGCATTTCAGCAATGGAGACAGCAAAGTGAAAGACAAGCCACATTCCTGATGACCATGCAGGTATTTATGAGCAGGACATGAAGGCTCTTGTTCATTGATGGTGAAAATTATAGTTGTGGTGACTATGTTGAAAAGTAGTGTTTGTAGCTGAGAATGTGCTCTATCCAATAGCATTCGTGTACTCCTCATATCTGTTAGTTTCCATGGGAAAAAAATCATGAGGCATTACTTTCAGAGCAGCTTGAATATCTGCAGTACATCTTATGGTTGTCTCAGATTTCCAATATTTCTGCTGAACGGGAGCCTTATATGTATTTTAGTCTAAAAATACACCTAGATCTCTATTAAATCACTTTTAAACAACAATTCTCAGCTGAGCATTTTATGTATTGCTTCATGCAGATCTAGGTAGATCAGGACATATTACATGAGTAACAAATCAGTTCTTTAGGCAATTTTAGCAAAAATATCTTTTTGTGTTTTTTGTTACTTCTCTGCATCCTTGCCTGCTCATTTTAATTGGTAGTGGAAGCTTTCACCTTCCTTAGAGTTACATTTTCTCTTTACAGTTAGAGTACAACATATGAACCAATGCACCTAATGAAAAGCTTTTGCATCTAGACTTGCTACTTCATGTACCAATCAATCAAAATATTGGGTTTGGGATTACATCCTTGTATCAGCACAGTTAATGGCTCAACTTGCTCTCATTACCTATTTTAGTTACTGTCATGCATTCTTCTTTCTTAATCAGATTTCCTAAAATTGTTCCCGCATTCATAATCTCTAATCTGAAAGATTAGAAAAAGTACCCCTTTAATATTTGAACCTCTTCTAAATTACCCTGAACCTCTCTCTGACCTTCAACATACACTGGATTTTCCTTTTTTTTTTTTTTTTTTTTTTTTTTTTTTTTTTTCCCCTTCATTTTCTCTTTCTGTTTTTATGGTTGAATATATTCTTAGAACTATTGTTGGAAAAATCTTTAGCAAGGACTATTTTCTATGAAGTTATGTCTGAAAGAGACTGGGAAATATCTGCAATAAGAATAAGATAGAAAAATTGGGTAGTTTTCTCAGTATAGGCCTTAGAGTCCTCTGTAGCGTGTACTGCATATGTGAGCATGTATCAAATAACCACAAATTAAAATGAAAATATTACCTGCAGGCTTCTCTTTTGCATGCTTGGGAAAATGTAACATTATCAAGCTGGTTTATTTCCTAATATTTTAGGAAATTTTTTTTTTATTCCTTAGTTTCATTTTTCATTCTGTAAAGTCTCAGAGCCAGCTTCCTAAAAGGGGTAAATTAGCAGAGCTCTGGTGAAGTCAAGCCTTGCTGACTGATACGCTAGAGGCTCTGCTCTTAAATGGCTGTTCTGGTGAGTCAAGCTGATTTCTGTCATGCCTAATATTCTCAGCTGGCATGAAATGCTGTAGTCCTTCTCAAAAAACAGTCCCTAAAGAACTTGCACCTGTTCTCTGTGTCGCTTGGCAAACCATCCAGTGCAACCTGAACAAAAAAAAACTGAAATAAATTAGGCTGCTCTGCCTTAAAATGGTAGTTAGGACTCCAATTGCTCAGTATGTTCTTCTATACTTTTTCTCCATTAAATGATCTGAATCTGTGCGCTCTGTTCATGTGATTAGTTACTTGTACTGTAGATATCAGAAGAGACGAGTGCTAGGAGCTGTGCAGTACATACTCATATGAAGAGGAAAGCCTTTCTATGATAATCTGAGTGGATGAAAAAAAAAAGTAGATCTGTGCAGTATTGTCTTTCTTCTTCTTCATTTTTTTTTTTTTTTGGATGATTCTAAGATACAGCAGCTCTTCTGTTCTGTGAGAATAGCACTATATTTTCATAACTAACAGTTCTTTGGCATTATATGATGCCACATAATTACAAAATGTTAGAAGAAAGAGGTGAAGTCAAGCTGTCTGTCCAGCTGAACTTCTGTATCTTTTACTTCCAGCTAGCTTGACTCCAGTGTGACCCCATTAGGTACTGTACATCAGCAAATACTGTAGGTGAGTGGAGGCTGAGGAACCAATATAATATGTAATCTTACTAAGTGAAATCTGTCTCAGACTAATACATGGCAGTACCTACTGAACAATGCCACTGCTTTTATTGATGTGTCTATGTTACAGACAAAGCTAACTGTAAGGGTAGACATTACATGAAGTATTTAACCACTGCATTTGCCACTTAAGCTTCCATTTATCAATAGAGAATATAAAGCATTATCTGATGCACTGACTTCTGTCTTGGTAAGGGTGGCCTTGTATTGAGTAGGACTAAAGCTTGGGTCATCTCATCAGGAGACCTTATGGACTACAAATTCTAACACAGTTGACACAACTTTACACCTCTGCGTGTGTCTCTGCATACTGGAGATATTTTCTTTGTGAATGTTGGCAATGGAAAATGGGAGAGAAAGATGGGAGGGGGAGCAGAACTGCAAAATTCCAACATCCTACACACATAGATTTTTATGTTGTTACAAAACATGCATTTTCTGCTCTAACTACATCTACTTCTACCTAGGTGATGGAAGCTATAATACATGGGCCTGTTATATGAGGTTTTAACATTTAATTTTTCTTATTGTACTCACTATCTCTGTGCCCTTCTTTCAGCACCATCCATCCCTAAAGGGGAGGACTCAGTGTAAGACAACAAAATTGCTAAGAGAAGTGGAAAGCTACTAGCCAGAGCAGTATTGATTAAGATAGCTGTTTTCAAACAAGAGAAAGTTATCAATAAAGAAAAAAGGAGTGAACCATTTTCTCTAACCACTATGGACTGAGTAGAAAACAATAGTTTGGAAGCATTTAGGTACAACTTGTATTTTATAGGGCATTTTGTAACTCATGAACTAATCTGTGTGCAGAGAAGTTTAAGATAAGCAAGATGCAGTGATACACCCGGACAGTATCACAGATATTTCCTTAAAAAGAAAGCCAGACTTCAAAGATTTCACTTCTCCTGTCACACAGCGCTGGTGGGAAAAAAATATCTGTTTATTGATTTACCTTCTTTTTTAATCCCACTTCCATCCGATGTGTGTGGTGTTTCAAAGTCGGGATACAGTGGGGCTGTATCTATTCCTGGAACAATGGGTGTTCCAAGTGAATAAAAAGCCATGGCCTATGATAGATCATTTGGATTTATGTCTGTAATTGTTTAAGAAGGAACTTTACTTGAGCAATAAAAGAATGAGGCCAGAGAATAATATTAAGAATATCTTTGATCTTCCTTTTTCAAGCCAGTCTCCCTTCACCAAAGGAATTGGATCTTCAAATAGTATTATGGATGAGATAAAAAAAAAGAAAAATGTCCCCAAATCCACATTGATTCTACTTGACTGAAAATAACTGGTTCTAGCCACCAGTTAACTTATGTTCAAGGAAAATATAATCATAGTGAAGAAAAGAGCTGGTCATATTCATTAGAGTGCTGTTGGCTGACACTAGATTACTTTATACCACAAAAAGCTGTACAACATCTCTTCTGTACACTTGAGCTCCCAATGGTGGTAGGGTGCATGAAAACCATCTCTAAAATCAGCATAAAAGTTGCGTCTCAGTCTCTTGCTATTAAGGTTATAAATTTTCTTCTGCTATTTACCTGGAGGTCAAGAGACTATGGGAGAGCAATACATATTTATAACAGATATGTAGATATTTTTCTGAGTCTCAAGATACTTGGATATTAATTATCATTATAGTATCTTCAAAGTATGCTGAGGCTTATAGAGGTATCTGTTTCATAGAGAATTCGAACTCCTTAAGGGAGTCCCAACATGATACATTGATGTCATAAGGTAAAAGAAACTTGAACCTTACACTCCCAAGTCTCTAGCTAATTTGATAACTACTTAAACTATGTCTTTCTTCATCCCTTTTTTGGCAGGGTATAAAGATGAGAAAAGCTGCTTTTGTCTGCTTCTCTCTGCAATCCAGCATAATAAAGCAGATTCTTACTACAACATCGTCTAAGTAAATAAGGCAAAATACTTCCTAAGCTGCAGTGACTTGGATTTCTGCAGAGCTACGGCATTACTAGTCTGTGTCAGTGCTGCTGATTCCAGTTGTGTCATTGTAGTGATTTGAAGTATAAGTTGACTTCTGTGAAGGACCTAGATAGTGTTTTAATTGCTATAGGGTCGTAAGAGGTATTTTCTTTTTATATTCACTGAGATCTGCATTAACGTTCTTCTCAAGGGTTCTTTTCTGCAAGTTTAAAGACGTCTGTTCTTCCTCCTACACAAAATGTGGAATTGTTAGGCTTTACTGTGGAGACATTAAATCAGACTCTGGAGATTCCTTTGTAGAAAAGGAAGTTGTATTGTTAAAATTACATCTGGCTTTTGCACGTGTCATATTTCACAGGAGCACTGAGCCCATATTATCTAGTGGCTTTGCTTGCAGTCTTTTTTTCATACAGTGCTAATTTTAGATTTTCATCCTGTTGAAATTCAATAGTCTAGTTGTCAAGGCAAATAAAAGAAGATGCCTAAGGATAAATTTGTCAATGATTCAGCCACGTTTGTTGCTACTATTACTATGTAAGTGTACCATAGTGGGGGACAAATGCCACATTAAGGGTATAAAATTGCATGGAACTGTAGGCTTTTAGACTGAAATTATCAAATGTTTATAATTACAAACTGTGTTTGAATCATTACAAAGTAGAAGACTGCCAGAAGATTCTGGGGGAATTTGTAGTTTTCTTGAAATTAATGTCCCCCTTGCTTTGATGTCTGCTGGTATTTTACCATTTTTCCCTCCCCTTTTCTCCTTATCTCTCCATGGACACTGTCTTTCATATACCTTTAGTGTCATAGGAAGGAAAAAAGAGATTGGCTGTGATGTCAGATGAGGACAGTGAAGGATCCAATCAGAACATTATCTTATCCAGGTGCAGGATAAGAAATGGAACATCTGCAGTTAGAGGGAATCAGGGTCAAAATCCACGAGAAAGCTAATTCTAGTGTAGTACAGATTATGATTTAATAGTGACTTTACACAGAGCAACTGAGAAGTCCTGAGTGAGAAAACAAGCTCAGTTCTTAATAGGTGAATACTTTTGTAGCATATACCTTTTTAAACAGTACTAATGGCAAACAATCAGAAAAGCACACAACCCATTTGCTGTGCATAGTGGTAGTTCACTGAAAACGGTGTGTTCTTGTGTTTTGCATATCTCCTGAGTCACAAAGAAGAAAGAAATTTAAAGACCATCAAATTATAGCCCTTGGTGATGTCTAAGATTCTTACTGTGCGTTCTCAAACATTGTGATGCTGGTTTAGAAGAAAGAGGGTATTTCTTTCAGTGAAGTTAAAATTTGGGAATGCTGTCACAACCTCCATGAGGGCACTCCTGTTACTGTGTGTGCATATCTTGAGATTTTGATGTGCTCAGGAGTCAGCTGCAATCTTCTCGCTGTAGCTGCAACATGGGAGGCCAGAAAGGTACAGGGAGATGTAGGGGATGAAGGTGCTGGTTTGAGCTTCTCAGGTCATGTTCTGCCCATGTAGGAATGGAGACAGCAGGACGGGGGGTAATAAACCTCTTGCTTTGAACTGTCTGAAAGGAGCTCAGCACTTCATACACTGTCTGAAATCTGCCAGGACACTGGGACTAAGTTTCAAGGTACTGGGCGCCCAATGTATTGATTAAAGAAGGAGTTAAGGATAGTATATCATATAAACAAGATAAAATAGCTGCTTCCAGAAATCCAAAAACTCTTAAATTTTCGTGTTTTACAAAGTTATGTCTAGATAAAAATTTTTAAACAATAAGCCATAAACTTCAGTTTTTTTAGTGCTATCTGGCAAGAAAACCTTATTATTGCCAGTTTGCTCTTTGCAGTGTGGAAGATTTGCAGGACTGAAGTACTAGTCTCCTAGCAACCAGAGATTCTTGAAGAATCTTCTGTTTGATAGTCCCTAAAATATGTTAATGCCACTAGATACTGCAAAATAAACCACTGGGACCCACACCTAATGAGATAAGGAATTTTGATTTATATCTTCAGTCCAGAATAACAACACCACTGCAAACAGTCTCAAACTATAGCACAGTTTTGTTGATGACTAAACATGGTTTGGATTGCTAACCATTTCTGGTTTGCTTTATTAAATTCTCATTACCAAATCCCACCAGTGCAAGTGGTTATACTATAACTGTGTACATGAGCAGTCCTGGTGAATTTGGTGTGACTATTTATATGTTTAATTACTTGCTGGACTGAAGATTTACTGTCTGATCTTCAGCAGACAGTATTTTAAAAGTAGTGCTCTTTTCCCCTGCTTATCTACATGCATCTGATCAGGAGATTGTTTTCTGACAATCTGCTACACATATGCTGAGAAATAGAGAATTTAAATCTTGAAAGCAAAGTTCAAAGCTCACGTTCTCATGGGATATTTTGATTCAGCAATTATGTTGTCCTCCGGGCATCCACAGAGTACCTCACTCTCTGGAGTGCAGTAAATCTTTCAAGGTACAACCCTGAGAGCAGGAGGGGAATAAAAAAGGAGCGAGCATGTTAATCAATTCAAATGCCTACTACAACGGACAGCTGCAATGGTGTGCCAAGAGACATCAAAAGAGCTACACAAATGTAAGTCAGCCCAGGATGCAGAAGTCTGCATTTAATGTCGAATCCCAAAGGATATATTCATGTTGCTGCATTGCTATTTTTAATGAATGAAGCAGGAAGGACTGTTGTGCCAGGCAGAAATTGTTGGTAAGGACAGAACTTACAGATTTCTGAAAAATATGTAGGAGAGTTCACAAATTTTTCCTTTTTGAAAAAAAAAAAAAATCTGCTTCAACAACTACTTTATGAAGAGATGAAAGGAGTTCAAAGAAAAATAAACTGTACAAATTAGATTCTTACACTTTTTGGAATTAGCAAAAATGGATAACCCCCAATGGAACTGTGCTATAAAGAATGGTCTCTGAGCAAGGCCTCTGTAGGGCAGTTATGGTAATTACACAAAGGATAGCGTTTCTCATCTGCTTCTACTGATTATTGTTTAAGTGCCATAGAATCTCATTAGTTTGATCTTTATTACATTCATTATAGAGGCTTCACCATTAAGAAAAAGGCTTCCCTGTATTGCTAAACATAGGCAAAGGACAAGTGACTGTTTGTGGTCAGGACATCTGATTGGCTTCTTTTAGAGTGAAAAGAGAGATGATAGGATGAAGATGAAGGAAGTGTCTGAGAGGCAGTGTCACGTCTGTCTCCTCTAGAGCAATATTTTCAGAGCTCTGTGAGTTCAACAGGGAAGGGAACTTTCATTCTATTTAAAGAGCATCTATTTGCAGTAAGCTAAAAACAAAACAAAATCCTGTCACTAATTTTGATGTGCATAATCAGTAAGCAAATCTACAGTAGCATCAGAGGGGATCTTCAGGTAATGAAGTCCACTGTAATTGAGGACATAAACGGACTTAAAATGTTTCTGTACTTTTACTCTACAGTTTAACCAGCAGAAATTATGATAAAATTTCATGACTGAAAATAACGTCTTTTTCCTCTGTTAAACATGATTATTTCTTTCTTAATGCTTGCATCAATATTTAACCCAACAAAAAATACTTGTCCCCACAACAAGGAAGTTGTTTGATTTCTTCTTGTTTGGCAGATACTTAATACAGACTCTCCTCTTTTGTGACTTCTGATGATTTCTGAGCCACAGACCATACGTGAAGCAGCGCTATTGACTGAGGTCTGACTTCTGTTTGCATCTCAGGTGGCTGCCAGAGAGACAAGAAAAGGGGAATGAAACATAAGGAGAGCCTGCTGAAAGGCTATAGAGAAGGAAAGAATGGGAGGTATCAAATAATGACAGCCTACACCTGCAAAAATGCCATGTTGCAATGATGAAATTTGTGAAGGAAGCATTATTGCCTTAATAATGCATCATCCAGTGCTTTGCTGGGCTAATGGTTTTATGATGAGCAAGGACAGGTCAGGAATAGAAAGGCTCTGGCCTTCCCGGAGGAATGGAGCATCTGAGCCATTAGAGAACTTCTCTCTTTCACCTGACGTAACAGAGAATCACCGTCAGAATTGCTATTCTGAGGGTGTTTTTCTTGGTGGTTATAATTTCAGAAGCACCTGTAGAACTCTGTTATACCTATTACTACTAGGAAAATGGCAGGTTTGAGCATTGGAAGGGCAAATGTGTGAATATGAACAAAGACAGCCACTTGTGGAGACTCAAGGGTATTGCATTGGTTTGGAAATACTAGGAATGTCTCAGTGGGACTAATGAATTAAACAGTTTTCTATAAATAGTGTCACTACATGCTGGCTTTCCAGTCAAGGTTAAAATAAGAGAAAAAAATCTTCCAAGAAGTCAGATGAAAGGGGAGAGTTAGTGTTTGAAACAGTAGAGGGGATGGTGGCCTCAGTACCTTCATCTAATTTACATTTCTTCTCTGACTTTCAGGAAGCCTTTTGCACTCTGTTACTATAAAAATATCATACTCATGTTTGGGAGCTTGAAGCCTAAACCTCAATCCATCCTATATCTTACAGTGTACCTGTGCTATAAATGTTATTGTTTCTTCTTTGATATTTATGTAGCATACAATGACAATTGCAAACCAAATCCTATTTCAGTTAGGAAAACTACACTACTACTGCAGTGATTTGATGAAAAAAGACAGGAAAAAATAAGTGACAAAAATTCAGATTGCTGAACTCTATAGTCTGATGTATATTTAGCATCTGTTAAAAGTTTTCCATTTAAATTGATATATATTTTTTTAATTATCAAAGAGGGAAGATGTTGCTATGGTTCAAGACTCCTTTTCACCTAGCTTTTCAAATGTTCCTTTTCAACTAATTCTTTATGTGTCAAGGAGACTAGCTGGAAGATGAATTTGTGTTTTAGTCCCTTTGTGAAGAGGCTTTCTCAAACAATGGTTGTAAACAGCTCTGCCCAGTATTGCAAATATACAAAGAGAAGAAAAGAACCAATGACTGTGAAATCTTCAGAGACAAAAGGAGGTGAACTCAGTGAAATATTTAGAGTGAGTGTCATATTTGTAAAACACTTATGTTTGACTGTGGCAATGAAACAGGGCATTAAATTAGGTATAAACTAAACTGAATGCACTTGAATATTTGTAGGGATCTTTGGTGTGAGAACACAGTTGTGAATAACAAGAAGAAATAAACAGAGGAAAGCTATGCATTTATCAAATGCTTACAGCAAAGTAGATGGAATTTTAGTGCTGAAAATCTGTTTGAGAAATTAGTCAGCCCAATAAAATGGGGGGCATGGAGACCAATGAGCAACAAAGCATGTAACCAACTACTTAGCATATAAGGGTATTTTCTTAAAATAACTTTCTGGACATGCAGAAAAGATTCACAATGAGAATCTGAATCCCAAGTTAGGGTACTAGCTCTTATAAGGGTGTACATTTCTTCTTTTAACAGTGTAAATGGGAGGCACTGAGGAAAGAAAATCAGGAAAGATATATTGTCATCAGTATGATAAAGAATCCATTGAACCAAAAAAATCATATGAAACATAAAAGGGAGTTAGATTGCTCAAATAGGAAGGGTGTTAGAAAGTGTGTATGTAGAAAACCTAAATATGTGCTCAGCAGTCAAAATAAAATTTTGAATTTATAACATTAGCATCACCGCATAATTACAATCAACATGAAGTAAACCTTTTATTGTTCATATGTGCTATAGGAAAATGCCCGAGCCAGTCAGAGGATGACCATCCTGATGTCCTTTTTCAGCCAGGGAAGGATCTAAATTTAATCGAAAAAAATTCTGGCTCCACTGATCTGTGTGTGATTTTTGACATTTGATTCAACAGCTTCCAGAGTTTCATCCAACAGTCATATTCCTTTGGGGTAGAGAATTCATTTGAACTTCCAGTACTTATCAGGGAGAGGATGACATCACTCTCCTCTCTATTAAACCAAAAAGGATAACAAGGATTTGCCAGTAAACCTGTACTTCAGACATCACTAGAAAGGGCTGCTAGGATCAGCTTCCCTCTATGCTGCAGTGAGGTCAGTCTGGCAGCTTGGCTTATGAGTACAGAGCCAAATGAGCCCTCAGAAAGAAATATTTCATACTGTCAGGTCATTCTTTCACAAAATGAAGCTTTAGAGCAATAACTGGAAGGTATAGAAAGAGATAGTCTAGTTTTATAGGAAGAATTAATATATTTTATTACACCAGTTGGTACGTTCTGAGAAGCAAACAGAAAATCCATGTTGTTGCCGAAACTTTATTTGGAAGAAACAAAGTTCTTAACACATAAAGAGGCTGCTTTTGTTGTTGATTTCTTTCCCCAGCTGCATTTTTTGGTTCACTAGAAACTCTCTTACCCTCAGAACATTGTCTGTTTATAATATTATTAAAGCTAGAATTGTCCTGCCAAAATGTGCGGTATACCAATGTATAGTGCCCTCTTTGGACTAGTGATGACCTAAACACTCTACTAATCTTTCATGTCAGTGGTGTCCAGAGATGCGTTTTGAAATTTATGGCTCCTAGATACAGGGCATCGCTACTTTTCACAAGAAAATGGATTAAAGAACTCACTGAATAATTATGAAATTGTCTGTAAGTCGGAACTAATTTTCTAACCCCTGTCAGGCAGGACTTGGTTCATACTTTGTTGTCTGAGGATCTATATGCCTTCAGATATATGTCTAACTTTAATCTGATTCCTACTGATCTTTTAGACCTTGATTGTTTTGCGACAATGAGCTCCCTATACAATTTACTCTGTGTTTAAAAATCACTTCTTTGATCATTTTTTGAATTTGTTGCCTTTGTGTGTCGTGTGAGTCCTTCATTCTTGAGTTATGAAGGTAGAAAGTGGAACAGCTGAAAATCAATTTTACTACCCCTGCTTTTTATATGCTTCTTCTAAACTTAATCCATTCTTTCGTTGCTATCTCTTTCTAAAGAAGATATCTATCTTTTGTTCCTTTCCTAAATGTTTTCTGTTTCTGTCTGGTGTTGGTGAAATGAAGATCAGTTCACTAGGCTGGAATGATGTAGTCACAAAAGTTACAGTTTCTCTTCTTTCTCTGTTTTTTCTTTCTTTCTTTCTTTCTTTCTTTTTTTTTTTTTTTTTTTTCTTTTTCTTTTTGTTTTGTTTTTGTTCTATTACCTCCTCTTTCTCCCCTTCTTCCCTCGCTGTAGATTTAGACTGCTTGCCACCAAGCACACTTGGATTTGTCAGCACTGAATTTAGCCTTGCTGTACCTTCACCCAGCTCTGCTAGTTCACTTTCAAATCTATCATCTCCTGATTTTTCCCAGATAATTGTGTTATCCTTATCCTTTTATTGTTGATAATACATATATTTTTTTTCTGAAAATTGAGATCATTTTGCTCTAATCTCATTGTAATATTTGCTGCGCTGTCAACTTTTATGTTATCCATGAATTAATAATTGCTTTAAAAGTTTACTGCGCACTCACCAATGAAAAGGTTTAATATTTTAGGCTTAAGTTTTGGGAATCTTTTAAGGTGATTTCCTTAGAAACTTCCCTTTTGAAAGCTGTTGTTCTGGTCTGCATTCAATGAAAAATTGTTTTATGGCTGTTGCATTGTATAGCTTCATACTTCTTTAAAAGGAAAGCATCATGTCATATTAAATCAAGTACCTTTCAAAGGCTGTTACAGTTGCTCTCTTAAACTCATCCTTGGGGGAACATTGGCTAAAGAACAAAGCTTGTGTTATGAATAGGGATATAAACTGCACAGTACTTATGTTTGTAGAACTTTTGAAAACAATACTTCCAATTCCTCCTCCCAGTCTGCTGTAACTATGCAAGACCCAGACTGAGCAACCATGAGTGTGTCCTTTAGTTCTGGTCCCTCTCTGTTTAGACTGGGACCATAAGTATAGCATCCCGTGATTTTTTTCTGGAATGGACAATCTTTCCTCCCATATAGAAAAATGGCAAGGCAGTGGTAGCAGACAGAATGCAACTTGAAATCTTGCAGGGCATAGAATCATAGAATCACCAATGTTGGAAAAGACCTCCAAGATCATCCAGTCCAACCAACCATCCACCACCAGTATTTCCCCAGTAATGATGTCTCTTAGTACAACATCTAAACATTTCTTGAACACCTGCAAGGTTGGTGACTGAACCATCTCCATGGGTAGCCTCCTTCCACACATGACCACTCTTTTGGAAACAAAATTTTCCCTAATATGCAACCTGATATCTGGATTCCTGGAGACTTATATGTAGGCACAGGAGAATGGAAATTTGACTGAAATTAGTATCAGGCAAAGTAGGACATCCATTTTTCCTACTTAAATATGTGGCTAACATAGAAGGAAAAGCAGGGTTTGAGAGAAAATGTTAAAATAAAACCTGAAAATGTGTAATCAGATAAACAGATTGAAGGCAAAAAGTATTAAGGAATAACTACCAAAATTCCAATTCAGAATACTTGAGAAAGTAATTCCATCTTAAAATAAAAAGAAATATGAAAGTAGAAACAGGATAAAGGCCTCAATAAAACAAAGAGACTATTTTTTTCCAGCAGAAGAAAATGGAATGAAATTGTGGCATTAAAAAAGAAAAGCAGCAAGGATTTTTGGAATATTTTTAAACCAGATATTCCAAAAGATCGCTAGTCACAACTGATTATTAACTTACTCAGATGGATTTTTAAACAAGCTGTTGCTTTGAAGTCATTCTTACCTCTGTGCTAAGTAGTTTAGCTAAATAAATGATCAAATATAAGGCTTTGAAGTTATGAATGTTTATCAAGATGTTTTGAATCAGTGCTGTCCAAAATATTAATAAGCAATAGGAGCGAGCTATTTTTAACCAAAGGAAATTGTTAACATTCTTTATCATCGGGAATTAAATAATCTGTGTAGATTATTCTGAAAATAATGCCTCCTAATTATCAGTGCAGTGTTCATTGCAACATTGGTGCTGATGAAAAGAACAGGGAGCGCAAGTGTCTGATGGCAGGGGTTTGGGGCAATCTGCATTTGTTTTCATAAGAGAGTTGAATTTGTGAAGGTTGCTGCGGGCTTACCAGATTGCCAGGTGACCAGATCTTTGCCTTTGACTTTACATCTGAGTAATGAAAAGTTCCATTGTGGACATGGTGTGTTATATATTGCTAATAACCACACAAGAATTATTAGTCTTTTCTTCTTACAATAATAATCATAATGTCATAATCCTCAAAGCATATTTTTCCAAAAATAAGTTAATCACTGAAAGCCCAGTGATAGGTAATTTCAGGCTTTTATGCCAAAAGTCTATGAAAAGCTGTAACTTTTTTTTCCTTTTTTTTTTTTTTTTTTTTTTTTGGTGCATTTGGTGGTTTTTAGTTTTTTTGTTTTTTTCCGTGTTCATTCTGTTTTGAGAGGCAAGCTGTTAACATAATGAACAAACAGGGCAGTTGCTTAAGTTTTAATGTATTCATTAACTGGGGGTAATGGAAATAATAAAAGAGAATTTATTTGAAGTACTGTACTCCACTGTAGCAGCTGTAAATATACAGAATAGAGCAAAAACCAGAGTTGTGAACATGTCAACTAGATCCACTATTTTTTGAAAATTCAGAAGAAAAGTGGAAAATATTTTTATGGTGTATTTCATGGAAACAACATAATCAGTAAGTAGATTTATTTCTGACAGTAGTAAGGTCTGCTGCACTTGTTCTGAAGTTAATAGTTCCCAGTTAATCCAGACATAGTAATTTAACTGTAAAACTGTATTACAGAGGGTTGAATGCTGTACTTGACATAAAAACACAAGATATTTTTAACTTTGAGCTATAAAAGGAAAGTGCAAATATAGCGTTTGAGCTCTGTCTGAACTTCATCAGCCTTCAGTTCAGAGAAGCTGGTGAGTTGGGTTTTGCTGGAGCAAAAGTCACCAGCTGCTGGAAGATTTAGGACAAACCTTAGATAAGATGTCTAAATTTGCCATGTCATGAAAGTCATTGCACATTGGACAAGGTTTTCAGGGGTTGACAGCGCACTCACATGTAGATATTGCTGAGAATTCAAAATGTTGAAGGAAACAAGAATAAGGATAAACTGAATCAGGCAAGGGTGGTGTTGAATTAATCTAATGTAAAGATAATTACATAAATCATAGAGTATTTTGCAAATTCTTTGGGAGAATCTGAAAGCATCAAGTTATTTATGTCCTTGAAAAACAGAATGGTAACAGAGGCCAAATGAGTGACATTGCAGTAGAAGACAGATCAATAACTAGGAGGCAAAGAAAACAAGGCTATTTTAAGTTTGATGTCAGATTATGAGCTTTTGCTGTTCAGAAACATTGTTATCAGGACATTCACAAACAATGGAAGACAAACAGTTAAAGACAGAGGTAATGCATCTAGGTACCCCATAAAAAGGAAGCTGATGTTCTGTTGAGCCAGGCAACCGTATTCCATTATCATGTAAAACATGGTGAGTCATTTGCTTTGTGGAAGAATTGTTAAATGGATGAAAAAGGACAAAGATTCAAGACAAGTGAGGAAGTGTTTGAGGATGATTGCTGGGTGGCAGGGAAGTTCAAAACAGCACACAGAGAAATATCCAACTAGTCTGCCATTCATGTGCCTGGGAAAAATCATGTGTCAATATACATGTCCAAGGAAGACTTAGATGTTCTAAGAATCAAGAATGATTGAAGGAAATATTTGACAGCTCATTATTGATGAGAAAATGGCTTGATTTAATTTTGGATACCTGCAGACCACTCTGGAATTATGACACATGCTCTAAAAGTAATGCTTCTTATTTTATTCTGTTGGCCCATGATATCAGAAGCAGATGGTGGTATGGCGGTAGAGATTGAACCGTCTCATCAAAGGCCATAGTATCAGAGGATGATCTTAGAACAAACCTGCTGGAGTTCAAGAAGCATTTAGACAATTAGTTCTAATTTTACAGTTGGTGAAAGGGATACAGTTTTAAGTTTACCAAAGTTATACAATAAATCAATGCAGACAATTGTATGAAAAACATTATGATGCCCTCTGTTGCTTTACCATCTCAGAAAAGTTTTTGCTGATCTCACACATGCTAGCAAACCCTATAAATACATGACCAGTTTTACCTATATTTTGCAACAATACATGTCTAGAAAAAAAGCTGTTCATATGCAAAGCAGCATTCAGCACTGGAAAAGCTGTGGTCTTAAATGTTCAACAGAAAATAAGGATTTAAAATACATATGTCAGGTAGCTCTTCCTGACATATTAAAGGTGCACATACACCTCTGTAAAATTCCACTACAGCGATGAGGACACATGCTAGTATTTATTATAGCTATTAGGCTTCATATCTTTGAGAACTGCAAGAATCAAACTATTGATCTGTGGCACTAAAATAACCGAATTACTAGAAGAGCTCCTGTTGTTTTTCTTCTGATGATAGAAGTCCAATAAGAGTGGAAAATACATAATGCCTAGATGTCATGATGTTTAGCTAATTATTACATTATTAAATAGTGACTCAGCCAGAAGGGCGCATTTGTTTCTTCCTTCTGAAAGAACTGGAAATTTTATGCATTGAGGAAATGAAACCTGAAAGTTTCTTCTCAGCATCCTGTTCTTTGTCACTAACATTTCCCAACATGGGGGAGAGATTTATATCCTTCAAGGAAGGAAGGAACATTTAAGATGTGAATGAATACAAGAAAAGCAGGAAACCAACTGCAGCTGTCAACACACAATTTATAGAGATGTAACACTGCTGTGGTAATATCAGACAGAGACACAATAAACTGTATAAATGATTCCTGCAGACTTGAGCTCAGAAATGAAACTAGCTATGTTAGTGCCCAGCATCCGTTCTGAAGGCCTGGTGCTTGAGGAACAAAGCCTCTTTCCTTCCAGGCTTCTTCCTGCAATGCTAGTGTTACACTCCAGGATGGCTATAAGAAAGGTACAAATAAGCAGCCAACTGCTTGAGAAGGGATTAGTCTTGGTCCTTTCTGCATTTGCCTAATCCCCAAATAAATAAACAGATAAATAATTATTTGCCAACAGCTTCCCTGCATCTATAAGGGAAGCTGCTGGCAAATAATTATTTCATATTTTGTTGGAATAATTAAAAGACTTCAAGTTATTTTCTACCCCCATAGGCTTCTTTCCTGCTTAGTGTTTGAAACTCCTTGGACCATCTCCCAGCGTGCTGGTGCTGGGAATTGAGTGGCAGATTGATGCTGGGAAAGATAGTAGAGCAAGAGGAGATTGGGGTGTGGGACTTTTGCACTTACATGGTAGGTAGCATTGGAAGGAGAACTGATAGTTCTGTCAAGTTTGCTGTTATTGCTATGAATGAAGTAAAAAGTCATTTTATTTTTAATTGGGGACTGAGTTTGGCTCAGAAGGAGCCAAACTAATTTTGTTTTAATTATTTATTGTGTTCCACCTCTCATCACCATTTCTCTTTTGACTGTATTTTTAATTAACTGCATTGATTGCAATGGACTGAACCTTCACTTCATGTAACTTTGCTGACTGACTTAGCATCCATTTTATGTTTCCTGGAACATTCAAATAAGAAGCAAGAGAAAACCTCAAAATATTGAAAAGTGGAGAAAGAAAACATATGTAAGGCAAATTACGAGACTTTTCGATGTTTTAATGTTAACTACAAGCATCCATGAAGACAATTTAGCAATTTGTTTTTCCATTTAAAATCCCAATAATGACTGGGTAACCCTGGTTTTGTTCTCTTTGCAATATCGTAATTCTGTTTCCTAGAATCATTTCAGTTGATAGTCTTTAAAGGTCATCTAGTCCAACCATGTCCTGCAATTAACAGGGACATCTACAATTCCTCCTTGTGATAACCTCATGTGTACTGGGCAGTATTTTACCTTCTGTTGCTGTTCAGAGATCAGCTCAGCATGAGTGGCAGCATGAGTAAAGTGTCTCCATCCATCCTGGGTTTCCCTGCCCTGTTGCTGTCAGGTTACTGGAGTTTCTGGATATTCCAGGAGACTGTGATGACTCTCTGAGTGGCTCTGGCAGGCAGCACGTGTCCCAGCACCCCATCAAGGAGCAGAGCATCGAGGGAGCACTAGGACAGCCCCAGCACTGTGCACCTACCTTCTTAGGAACAGGGCTGGGCTGAATAGTAGGCCTGGCTCAGCAGGGCCCATTGCTAGGCACTGTGCAGCCATGAGGAGAGGGAGACAAACCCTGTTGCAGCCTCACTATGGTAACGGCTGCTTCCTAGCAGCTAGGAAGTTTTCCACTGCTGTGCCCCTGGTATCCAGGACCATTGCAGTCTATGAATGCCTCTCAGTCCCGAATAGTATTTACTTCTTCCTCCCAAGCCTAAGCTCTGCTGGCCATTGCTATGTTGATTCTTGCTGATGTCACAGGCAGTCCCAGTTTTTTTACTGCAAGACTATGATTCAGGTCTGAGTCTCCAGGAATAGGATGTGTCTAGTACTTTCTGTGAGTTCGCAACACCGAGCTCAGCAAAGAAAGTGGTATGAAGGTCTGGCTGGCTCCTGTAGAAACAAATGTTTGTAAACCAGTTTTTGAATACTCAACAACTGCTCATTTTAACCATATTCATGTAGCTAGGTTTTGTTACTACTGTTAACTAGGGAATAGATTTTCTTTAGGACAATATCTCTTTATTCCTAGCATAAAAATTGTTGCTGTATGAACAAGCCAAGTATTTATTCCTCATTTTCATTTGTTTTAAATGTTCTCATTATCTGAGCAGGAGGCAGATACTGCTATATCACCGATCATTCTTGCCTAGATAACATCAAACATTAGTGCTTATAAGCTCAACTCATGCAGTTGTTTTTTTAGAATAAGTTAGTTTATCCTTGCAGGTATTGAATTTACTGTCAGAAAATAGGAGCTGGTGGCCAACAGTGTCTTAACAGAAGTCTACACAGCCTGGAGTCTACATGCTAGCTGTTCAGCAACAGGTAATCCAGCTTACTTGAACATTTCCATCATTAAGCTCTAAAGAAATTGTAGAATATCATTTTAGTAATGGAAAAAAGAAATTGCTTTAGATACAATGGTAACATGAGGAAGGGTGTCACAGTGAGATGTAGATGACAAAAAACTTCTGTTCACTCTACGTATTGAATATGTTTGGTACAACACAGGAAAAAAAAAAGACTTGAAGGTTTTTCCAACAAGGCTGAAAATGGGGAAGTTTCTTTTGAACACATTAAGTGGCTGCTTATTGTCTGGAGTTTGCTTTCTGGAAATTTCACAAGCATCTTCTCAAGATCATTACACAAGAGTACAAGTGCAGTAATGTACTTTCAAATCAGACAAATGAGCAGAATTGCATGTGTTACCTACTCTCTGTATATCAATGATAGTGATATCTCAAATAAATTCATTTTCCTGCTAATATCAAATACTGCTAGTCCCACTGAGACCCCACTCACAACTGAATATTATTAATGACCTCTCCAAGAGGTCTTTCT
The DNA here is from genome assembly GCF_019238085.1 of Lagopus leucura. Taxonomy (NCBI): domain Eukaryota; kingdom Metazoa; phylum Chordata; class Aves; order Galliformes; family Phasianidae; genus Lagopus; species Lagopus leucura. Next base: position 31,909,076 of record NW_024962250.1, read on the forward strand.
AATCATTTTTGAATCTACCTCTTAGTATTTTTACTAAAAATTGCGTTGGGAGACTTTCAAAGCAAGATTTATGGCATCTACTACTTTTCTTATCTTCAAGACATGTTATCCTGTTATCTGTTATCTGTTATCCTGTTATCTACTCCTTGCACTGAATTTCATTTCATTTGCTAAGGTCAAATTAAATTAAGGTCAAATTAAAGCTTCTTTGCAAAGAGGAAAATATCAACTTTTGTAGAGCTTCTTGAAAAGATATATATTCTACAAATATAAAGCATCTTCCCAAATGGAGGGTACCTGAGGTCAGTGCATGCATTTCACAGTATTCTGAGTCGTGAGTGTACAGTGCTACGGCAGGCAGGTTTCATTTCACTGAGGATGGACCACATCTAACATAAAACAATCCATCCTGTAACTCATAAAAAGTATCTGTTCTTGAAATTTGTCATTCTCATTGTATGTCAAAAATACAGAGTACCAAGACCTACAGAGAAAACAGGGTTTTTCAATTGCATCTATGGTAGACAACAATATTGAATCCCTGTATTCTGTCTCCAAAATGCATGCTGTGCAAGGTTCATATTAAGGATTTTTGTTTTATTCAGGTAAAGTTATGAGCATGGTAGGGGGAAGAGCAAGGTTGTATCTGTGTTTCCATTAACTGTAGTATGTCAGTGATTAAAATTTTATCAAAACTGAAAACCACTGAACAAATGGGGCAAAACCATAAATTACAAGTGAAAAATATATCAGAGCAACTTTTCAGCAGTCTTGCACTTGAACATTCTCTTGGGAGTATCCACAGATTTTCACTATGGTCACAAGACAAAATGGCTGTGTTAATTACTGCATGTGCCTGTGAGATATACTGGTCTGCTGAGGTCTTTTGCTTCTGTGATATACTAAAGCTATGTTATGGCAGGGTGAAAAATCTGTTCATAAACAGGATAATCACCTGCTTATCTTTGAAGGAAGAAATGAAAAGTGATTTGAAATACCTTCAAAGCTCATTGTCACAAATTACGCATAAGAGTTGCTAGACAAAACCTGGGCCAAAGAAAAAAAATATATATTTTTTCTGCTTCTTACTCTTCTACCTTCTCTTGTCTGGCTTTGCAGTTTTCAGGAATCTCTGCTAATGGTTAATTGTTATGAGCCTGTTGTAATTTCCATTACTCTGAAAGTACTACTTCTTTCTAGAAGGACCCAAAGATAGAGTGTGCAATTGAGAAGTGATTTTCAAACTCAAAGGAAGAGGAAAAGTCATTAACACAAATTTCTGGAAAATGAACACTAAACATCTCGATTGCCAGTGCTGCTTTCCTGTGGCTAGTGCCAGGAGATATAAAATCAATGTGAAATGCATGTTCTCAGCATTTTTCCCTAACTGAGTAGCCACTCCAGTTATGGCAATTAGTACATTTGGGTGAAGAATGATTTTATGTTCTGGATGGAGCCCTGATTACTGTGCAGAAATTCACAGAATCATAGAATGGCTTGGGTTGGAAGGGACCTTAAAAATTATCTAATTCCAGCTCCCTACCATGGGCAGGGTTGCCACCTGGTAGATCAAGTTGCTCAGGACTCCATTCAATCTGCTCTTGAATGCCTTCAAGTATGGGAATCCACACCTCTGGACAACTTGTTCCAATGCCTTACCACATTTCTGATGAATAATTTTTTCCTTGTATCTAATCTAAACTCACCCTCTTTTAGCTTAAAGTGATCCCCTTTATCCTATTGCTATTAAACAACATAAAAATTTTGTTTCCTTTGTACTTATAATTTTGGCCAGTTCATAATGTCTCCCTGGACCCTTCTCTTCTCCAAGCTAAACAGTCCCAGCTCCCTCAGCCTTTCTTCACAGAAGAGGGGCTCCAGCCCTCTGATCATTTTTGTGTCCTCTTCTGGACCAGCTCCAACAGCTCCATATCTTTCTTGCACTGGGGACCCCAGGCCTGGATGCAGAACTGCTCATGAGGCTTCCCAAGGAAAGAGCAAAAAGGGTCAATTTCTTCCCTTTCTCTACTGGCCACCCCTCTGTTTTTGCAGCCTAGAATACAGATGGCCTTATGATCTGCAAGTGCATGCTGCTGGATTGCATCCAGCTCTTGTTCACCAGAACCTTCACGTTCTACTCCTCAAGGCTGCTCTCAGTGAGTTCTTTCCCCAGTCTGTACACGCATCTGGGATTGTCCCAACTCAAGTGCAGTACCTCGTAATAATACCTGTTCATTTATTGAGCTCCCTCTGTGTCACATGCTGCTTTCCTTCTCTTAAAATGGATGGTGGTGGTGGTGGAGAAACCAAGTGCAAACCCTAACTTCAAAAATTTTAATTGTTTTTAGAGAAATATTTAATTTCATTGAAAGCATATAGTTTTTATTGTTAAGTAGTTCAAACTTTTTATTCTTTCCTGTCTTGAATACATAGCTTACTTTATTGAGTACTGACTTGTAGATGTCTATGCTTTGTTATGAAGATTTTGATCTAATTTGTATTTGATGAGCTGAGAAGCTGTAAATGACCATATGCGTCATCTTGGGAACATTATAGCTTTATGTACTGTGTTCAACTAGATGAAGGATCCATTAGTGACCCAACGGAGGTGTTTTAGAGCAGGCAAGGAGAACTCTCTAAACACCATCTGCTCATACTGTTGCTTGTAAAACGATGTCACATCTGCTGCTCTAAAAACATTATGCTGATCTCTCCTACAGTACAAGGCTGCTGCATTGCTCCTAGAAGGAGGGGGAAAGAGTCAGTGCTACATTACCGGGACGAGAAGTATTAAGTTAGCTATAGGTGAAGCCACACATGGCGTTCTTGGCTTCTAACATCTTGAGAGTGTGCCATAAATGTCAAAAATAAAATGAATAAGAGGATTCAGCACTCTAACTAATGAAACTGGATAAATACTTGGACTGCCATTCTCTGCTGAGCTCAGTGTTGTCCTAGCTTGGCTGCTACTGGTGCAAGTAATACTATTATGTTCCTTAAAACTGAAATAACCTCTCAGAGATTGAAAGGATATTTAAGATAACTGAATCAGTGGAAAATTAATTTTGTCTTTGGTTTCAGACGAGCTCAGGGTGAGAGAGAACTGCTGTTTGCTTAGGTCATTAGATCTTGTAGCTTAGAATATTTGACTGCCTATCTCTTATGAGATATTTAAAAGCTACTTTACCAATCCTGGAAGATCCAAGAATATGTATCTGCATACGTTTGCAATGTTACTTATTACTATCGCAGCCTAAATGACAATTTCACAGTAGTTGTGCACAGAATTAGAAAAACAGTCAGTGTTGGTATCAGAAGGAGAGAGAGATTATAATGATGCAATCAAAGTCCTCGAATGTACTAAGCAAATACTGTCCTAACTGACTGAAGTCTTCAGTACTCAGCTTTCAGTGCTCACCTTCAATTATTTTGACCTGTGATTCTTCTACAATATTACTAAACATACAGGCTCTTTTAGATAAAGAAACAGTAACAGTTTGAAGTTGTTACGGTTTATTTAGCTAGGAATTCAGTGGCTATATTTGCTTCACATGATAATGAGTATAAAGGAAAGAAATTTGAAAACTATTGTATTTACCTGGTGCCTCCAAATGGTGAAGAGTAATGACCAATATCGTCTCTCAAATATTTGGCAAAGGAATTAAGCCATGTATTCTTATATCTATTTTGACAAACAAAATCTGCTTTGAAACTACTGGCAGCCTGATGGTCATCTCCAATTTGCAAGGGAGAGGAGAGCACACTTCTAAGCAATGTTGTGTGAGAAAACATGGTGAGAGGGAGGCAGGGAAAGATGATCATGTGGCATTTCCAATGCCATATGTGACTCGTGTGCCCATTTGAGAAAAAATGTAGATTAAAAGATACAAGCCAGACATAGCTTGAATGTGAGGCAAATGCATGTTTTTTGGGTGCATCCATATTTCTTTCTATGCAAATCTGTTCTTTGGCAGACTGCGATCAGCATTTCCTCCCAGTACTGAGAAGCTCTTTTCATTGTCAACAATCCTTTTCAACATTTCCTTGATTTTTTTCAGCCTATTGAACAGGTCATTTTTTTTTCAACCTGGAAGTATGACACAGTTTTGAGTTGTGTACCCTCCTCTGGCTGATATGTGTTCAGTTTGCTTTCATCTGGTTAAATTGTTCTACTTTTCTCTCATTCATCCAAGCACTTCAAATTTCGTACAACATATAAATTGTTGTATTTAGTAATTACTTTCTACCTATCAGAATCCCATTTAAGTAAATATATATATTTTTTGATGCTACTAGCTGTCTGTAATTCCTCTGCAAATATCTACAGTGGAGAATGTTTTTTTTCTTGGTGAGATTTCACTTCAGTTGCAGCACTTTGCAATAAATACATAAATACTTGCTGCTGAAATGTTCCTGAAGATTTGTAGCAGTTCTCAGAAGACTGAAAGTTGAAAATCACTGTACCAAGTTTGGATCCAACATAGATCTATAAAAAGCAGTACATGCATTGTTGTGAACTCCTCAAATGTCTGCAGAAAACATATCAGACAGGTGGCAGTGTCACAAAATTTTTCATCTCAGTTTTTTTTTTTAATGAAGTGCAACCTCAAACTTTCTCAACCTCAAGCTTTCAAGCGTGTTCTTTCATGTACTTCAAGATTTGTGCTGTTATATTTCTATCTTGTTTTTGTACTTAATTGAATGTAACCTAATTATTTCTTTCTCTTAGAGATAGTATTCTACATACGAATAATTGGCAATATACAATACATTGGCAACAAACACGTGAAAAAATTTTATGTAATGTTCTGTATATGTTCAAATGTACATTTATATAACCAATGTTTTTAAAATATCTTTACAATAACAGCACCAAAGATTGTCTTAATGATCATCCTTTTCCTAGGCATGCTTCAGGTAAGGACTTGTACTAAACAAATTGCATTGAAGTCAACATGCAAGTGGAAGACATGAATCTTTATATGGTCTGTTTACCTGTTCTCCCCTTCTCCCCCCTCTATCCTGCTATTCCTTTCTTGTCTTCATCTGTGTATATACATTGTTTTGAACAGCAGTTCTGGGTTTGGTCATGTAGGATTACAACCTTTGCTCAAGAGGTGTAAGAACATAATATATCACTTCCAGGTTTAGCAGCTCAGGTTTTCTGACCATGCCAAAGAAAAACTGTCTCCCTTCACCAACTTGGGTAGATATAAAAAATTCCATCCTCAGTCAAGTGAATAATCTCATAATGAAAAATAAACACATAGTTTTGCCCAGACCATAGAAGAAAGCTTCAGAGCTTCAGTCTTTATTTTTTT
>NW_024962250.1:31914496-31974039 GCF_019238085.1 Lagopus leucura
TGTGGGTTTTTTTTTTTTTTTTTTTTTTTTTTTTTTTTTTTTGTTTTGTTTTGTTTTGTTTTAGAAGAATCAGTAAAGAAATTGTAAGGTGACATATATTAATTCCAGACACACAAACCTTAGCAGCAATTTTAGGATAGTACTTAAACTTTCTAAAAGAATATACCTGTTTTGTGTAGAGATACCTGAGCAAGTTCTAACCTAGTGTGCTTGGCTGTCATAGAACTCTCTGCATGTGAAACTATCTTACTCTGAGCACTTACTGACTGCTTATCTTCAGCTGATCTGGTTATATATATGCTCCACTGCAGTGCAGAAATATCTCATTTAATCTCATACAGATGAAAAATAGTGGAAAGGTCTGGAGAGGTGTATCCCGTCTTTCCTTCCCTTCATACGACATGGAGTTGAATACTTCAGCTACTAAAAAACCCTCTATATTTGTTCCTCCCTCGAAAAAAGTTTGTGTACAAAGTGAAAACCAACCCAGGTAGAAAGCAACCTTCTCAAACAGTTTCATTAGTGCACATTTGTCACAAATGACCCAAATAAGTGATTTAAGAAAGAGCTCACCATGCTTGTACTTCTAGGCAGAGATGCAGATTTTGTGGCTGGCATTTCTTTGCTTTGAGAAATCATAATTTCTACAGGTAAACCAGATCTTGTTCTGCATGAGGCACCATTATCAAATGACTTGAGAGAGGGACCTGTATCCAGTGACAAAGACTTCTCTAATCTGCGTGTCCGTGCTCCAGCCACAACTTCATCACTTCTCAAGCTCTCTAAGTCTATTTCTTGATGAGTTTTCCCAACTACGACATTCTCTTTCCAGCTTTCAGGAGACTTTCTCTTAATACGTAAGTCATCTAGGCTTCTCACACCAGACGGAAAGGTGTTTTTCAGTTTAGCAGCTCGATATGACCTCAAACTCATGGGATCGAGCACTCTGAAGGTAACTTCATTAATAAATTGAGAGAATTTGAGTTTGGCTTCAATTTTTTCTTCCACAACAGACAATGAACTTGATGATCCTTGACTCACCAAGCTTAAGTCAGATGCAGAGGAACTGCTTTTCTTCTGTGTTGTCTTCAGTTTCTGGAGCTTTTGGCTGGCATTCCCAACTTCTGCAGGATATAGAGAAGTGTGTTCCAGTCCATGGTTTTTTTCACCCCCTTTCTGACTGTGCTTTGATCGATGCAGTCGATAGCCTTCATCCTTATTTTTGCTTTTAACAAAGCTTTTAGCTTCTGACCTTGTGCTACCCTGTAACTCAAAGCTGTCCTCACTGGAGCTGCAGCGTTTTGAGTAACTGTTCATTGTCAAATCTCCAGAGACTTTCCTCTCCACATCAGTTCCTGCTTCTGCTACAGATGTGGAGGTAGGTGCACAGTGTGCTCTTTCTTTAGTCACCCTGCCAACCCCCTCTTGTTTGGCTGGTCTTCCAGGCACAGCACCCTCTGGCTTAACAGGAGAAATGGAGCCCTTTGACTGTGACTCCATTTATTTTTGTGTCGGTATGTCAGCTGGCATCAATGAAAGTGGTACTCCTATAAATCCTCTCTATCTTGTAAGGCAATGGGAATGCCTTTGAAAGGCGTAATAGTACAGCCACCACATTTTACCCCATATGCATCCCAAATTATGTGTATGTTTCATAATTAGATCAATAACACATTCCCATCATTTTAATTAGCCATACTAATCAACAGAATCTATAGGACATGCAAATTTTCCAGGGTATTGAGTGCTTAGTGGATGAGCATGAACTCTCATTGATCCGAATCAGCGTATGATATAGTCCTGTCTGTTGATCTGGAAACCAAACTACCATGATGTAAATCAATTCTCACTAAGTAAAGTCTGGGGTGATTCTGTTTCAGGGCTTTATAAAATCCAATAGTAGAGAAGGTCATCCTATTTTGTCCTAATGTTAACAGTGTTTGCTATTCTATTGGAAAGTTTAGCAGCAGATCTGCTGGACCCAGAAAGACAAAAAGAATGTGATTCACAGTTTCTACTTGCATGTTCCAGCCTTTGTTTTCATTCTAAAATAATTTGTTAAAGATTTAAACCAAGCAAGGTGCAGTCACATAGCATTAGAAATGAATCTAAAGCATTAGTGATGCTTTTTTTTCACTTCTTTGCATGTGAGACTATTCTCACTCTTTACAAACAGGCAACTATGAACTTTGATGAGCAGAATTTCTATTTTTTGCTTTGTGCATACAGGAACATATGAGCTGCTTTCAGTGAGGTTAAAGACTATAAGTAGTCAGTGATCAGCGAAAATTTGGAGAATTCTGATGATGTGCTCACAGGTTAACTGACTGAAAATTCAAAAGGTGGTTTAGTTTTGTTTGTTTGCTTTTGCATTTCCTTACTTCAGGAAAGCATGTTATTTAACTCCTTTTTTTTTCTTTTGTGAATCAGAAAATCAGACTATGCTAAAGAGAATAGATGTAAATTAGACATTAAGAAGAAATTATTTATTATGGGAGTGGTGAGGCACTGAGCTGGTTGCCCAGAAATGTTATGGATACCCTATCCTGGAAAGTGTTTAAGGCCAGTTTGGGTCGAGTTTTTAGCATCCTGGTCTATTAGAAAGTGTTCCTGTCCACGATAGAGTTGTTGGAACTAGATGGTCTTTAAGGTAGGTCCCTTCCAACACAAATCATTCTATGATTTAATCATTTTTGTATGGTGGGAATCAGACATTTCCAAATATGTCATGTGGAGAAAGAAAAGTTAAGTGGATTATAAGCAATGATCTCCCTTAAGTCCTGGGGGCAGGAAGATGTGAAAAAGATCTCTGGAAAGGATTGAGGTGGATGAGAAGACAGCAAGGAAGGAAAAAGCAGTAAATGAAAAGCATATTTTAAAATACCATATATAGCTCGTATGTTAGCAGCAGTTCAGTTTAAAATGTAATTCCAGTAGATTTCCAAGCAAACATTGTATTCAGATCTCTCATTACTAGTCACTTGGGCCATCACGTATAATTTATTGACTCCACATTGACAATTCCAGGATTCATTTAAATCATTGCTCATAAAAGCTGCTGAAGTCTTGCAAATCTTTCAAATTAACACAGTAAGTACATTAATTTTGCAAATATTGGGAGGACAGAAAGGTCCTTTTAACACATCGGAAATCAATTGCTTTTACTAGAATTATTTTCTGAAATGCTTCTATATTTTCTGTGGTACTGTGCTGTTCCATTGTATGTTACAAATATCCTCATCAAAGAAACAATGTGGATTAAAATGCATAAGCCCTATTCACACAGGGTTATTTCACCTTCACTTGAAGGTGAATGGTGACAGCATGAAGAGGCAGCGAATGCTTTCTGTTGTCAACACTAAGATCTTCATGACCTTTTCAATGCAGTCACAGAATGCAACACTTTTCTCTCCTTGTAAAGCCAGAATTTAGGGCTTTCTTTTTCTGTGTGTCCTCACACAGATGTCTGCAAACATATGGTTACTCACTGCGCAAAACTGGATTCCCCAGGGAGGTAAGGTCTATGCTAGTGCATCTTAGAACTCCTTTCCAAGATCCATTAGAGCCTGGGAAAGTGGCAGTGCTGCAGATTCTGTGATTCTATGATTCTGTGACTTTATTAAAATATCTGTTTCAGAAACAGAGTAAGCCTCATTCTTGATCCAGCATCTGGAATGGTTTATGCATATTTGAAGAGCTTTTTATTCATGAAGAAATGTGATAATTTGTGCATGAACAAAGCGGTGTTAACTCCAAATACAAATTCATTGACTGCGTATGTGCAAATTTTAAGGTGCGAATGTGACAGAAGTCTGTGGAACAGATAACAGAAATGGCTCATAGAATTATTTCATATTGTCAAGAAGGAGACTATTTGTTTTAAAGTGTCATCAGCAATAAAATATTTTAAAAGAAAAATAGGAAAAATATTGGGTTGTAGGTTAGAGGTAAACTAGCTTGAGTATATTTGAGGGGTTTTAATGCTGCCTCTTCTCTTTTTTGGCTGTTTCTGCCTAATGACTTTATACATACATTCTTAAATAGTTTGTAAAATGTGACATAATATTAACCAAACAATTAAAGCCACCCTTGCAAAGTGACAGAAGAATTCTTACCTGAATGAGGTTAGGCTGGAATGCAAATAAATGATATAGAACTTTTGTTGTTAACTGCTCAAAATCCTAGCTGGAATAGATGTTAACAAAGCTGGGAGAAACATTGTCTTTACAGGGCCCAGTCTTAAGAAAATTCACCAAAATATTATCTACAGAGCTCGGGAATCACAGGAATCATTTCCACTAGTCACTGTGCTAATCAAGTATTTGAATATTAAATCAGTGTATGCTTAAGAATTTGAATGTTTGAGACTTTGAACTCTCTTGTAATGATTTGATGTTGGTGATTTGGTTTCCATATAATGAGTGACTTTTTAAAGCACTGCAATAAATTTGCTTTATATATCCAAATCTCTTTGAAGACTTTGCTGATAAAGAGAGTTCCTCTTTTCAGTGCCAGTAGGTATGTCTGTGAATAGCAATGCATTGCTGCAGTAGCCTGGGCTATTCCCTTGAAACAAATACCTTTGGGGAGCTGTATTAACAATCAAATAATTCTGTTATTTCTTGCTACAACATGCCTCTGTTGGGTGAAGGTTTGCTTCATTTCTGAATTCTTCTAAAACTGTCCTATTAGCACTAAAATAATCTCAGAGAAAATCTTCTGCATTGATGTTGCATTATTTTTAAAATGATGAGAATAATTGTAATTATTCAGTACATCTGTGCAAGTCTGTTCTAAATGACAGACTTGACTGCAAATGTGATGTTCTTTGTTAGCAGTTCTGCCATTAACTTCTTAGGTATTCTTCGACAAACATTTATGCTTTCTTTTGTAACTACCATTGCCTATCCTTAAAAATTAGGAAAGGATTGTATATTTCCATGCATTGGTACACAGTTTTGCATAATGAGGATATGATCAAATTGGTATCTCTAAATAGTAACAATATTCAAACAATGAAAATTCATTATCTAGTTCCAAGGATTCAAAATTCCAAGTTTGTCGTTTTCTGTGGTGCAATGATTGAGATGTTCTATCCTGTTTTAGCTTAAGGATAATATAAACATAGTAATATTTAACCTTTCCTGCTTAATTGACAGCTGAATCTTAAACATCACAGCTTTAATTGAACTTTCATAATGATTCAGTGTTTCACTTGAAAAGACTGATGCACTCATGGACCTGTCTAGTAAATTTGTTATATATCAAAACATACAAAGCTTTTTCTAAAGATTAAGTTAGATTTATTTACATTCTTAGTGTGATAATACACAGATATTATTAGAAACCTGCCTATTTTGGATAAAAAAGAGTATTAAAAAATACCTCCAGGCAAAAATTGATCTAAAGTAATATCTTCACAGACCACTCTCTGAAGATTGCAAATTGAAATCTGAGCTTTGTGGGAATTTGTATGTGTACACATACCTATATTTATCTTTGTTCCCCTATGCTTTCTAATGCTATCACTGCTTTAACAATTTCGGAGTTTTAATTTTTGCTAATAGTATCAAAAGCAAATACAAGACTTCCATATAGCAAAAAAGCTGTAGGAGGTTGTTATGACAACAGGAAGTGTCTTTGCGTAGAGCTCTGGAAGATATGCTCATTTTTGGATCAAAGCAGGCATTCAACAGTTCTAGTACTAAAGAAGTGTGCAAAGTTTATGTGTACCTAAGATTGTGCATTTTGATACGCTAATGATTAGATATTCGGAAAATAACTTGCATTAAAAAATAAGCTGACCGGCTTTCAACATATTAAGATTCATAGGAAAATGGTAGGTTATTAAGAATAGAGCAAAAATATGATTTTAAACAGAATATTGGGGTTTATTTTAATTCAAGGCTGTTTCCAGGAAGTTTTGTTCTCAGTGGGTAGGCTCCAGGAATTTGGATCTATAATTGTACCTTTTTTCTGTGCATTTCTTGGTGCAAGAAATTTACACCTTTAAACGCCTTTACAATGGAAGGCGTTTATTGTAAATCATGTTACTGTGAGTTCTCAGCCAGTCTTTAACTGCTCCAAAATATTGCCCTAAGGATGCATATGTTCTTTAGATAGTCTACTTCTAAAATAGCTATATCCCAGCCCTTCCAATGTCCATTCACGTTCAGATACACTCTTCCCTCCTGCCTTTAATGAAAATTTTATCAAATCTTATCCACTACTCTGCACTTAATGCAGTTCTGTGCAGTTCATTTTAGATTATTTTATTTAACCTTTCTGCTTTAAAATTAAATGTATTGCCTTAAATATTACAGGTGTTCCTCTCTCACTGGGTTGCTTTTTGGATTGCTTTTTGGAGAGCATTTTGTAGTATTTCCTTCCCCGGCATGAAATAAGTCTGAATTCCTTAAAATGTGGTAGCTTTTGGTGGCATGAAAAGAGTTTGAGAAGACACTGTAGCGGCCTACAGATATTTGAGATATTTGTGCTTCTATGCCAGAATGTGCATTGTGGGTAGTCTCTGCTTTCAATCTCTAAATCTAAAGATCTAAAGCATCTGATTTCCTCTAAATTCCCATTAATCTAACTCTTTGCCAGGCTAAGGCAAATGTTAGGCTAAGGTTGAATGTTAGAGGAAAGAGAGAAGCTTTTAGCATAGCTCCTGCACCACCCTGAAAATAGTCACTGTTCTCTGACAAATACTCCAGCTGCAGTAAGACCAGAGCCAGCCACATTTCTTCACATGCAAGCTCTATTTGCAGCTTAAAAATGAATTAAAATTAAAGGAGGGGAAAATGCAAGCACAAGATGTTTCAACAAACTAATTTTTCAGTTATTTTTGTGGAAGTACCACAGAAGGAAAAAGAGTTTCCATTCCACACAGACTCTTATTGCTATGTTCAATGTCATAGTATCGGAGCATCTTTCATTTCTGTTTCATTAATATCACTTGTAAGCTGTTGGCTGTTGTGTCATTTGATCCCTAACATTAGAAAAGTTCACAGTGGACATGTTGTGTATATTTTTTAAGCTACTCAAAGAAATGTACCAGAGATTCACAGCATTAGATGATAAGACATTTGCTTGCCCTTAATTCCCAAGAGACTTTTTCCCTTTCCCTCCCATGAAGACAAATTCTGCTCCTGCTGAGTAAAGCCAGTGAAGTGAAGCTGCAGACTGTGATCTTTTTTCAAATGTTTTAACTGATCTTTTATTTATCCACAGTTCAGATAACGAAATGCTTTGAAAATGATATGGAGGCTGATCTATAGTATAGATTTGTGGCCTAGCTAGGCTGAGCTTCAGACCATATACGCAATACCATTTTTCCTTCTTGGCACTTCTGTGCACTAAAAGCCTATGGTATCACCTGCATGATAGATTGTTGTCTTCAGCTAAGAAAGATGGAGCTAATTGAAAACAATAACATCTGTGAATAACAGTTTATTTATCATATTAATGCTTAGGCTCCATACCTGGACTGTGAATGAGTCCTCAAAATGCTTTCTGTCCTCTGCCAACATCCCCTTTGTCTTGCTCAGCTTCTGCTTTAGCCAGCTGCTCCATGAGCTCTTCACACGTTGTGCCTTCTTTGTAGCCGTGCTGTAGGATGGGTAGAGCTCTATGTCATCTGCATTGCACTATTTGAGTCTGGCTCCTGTTCACTTTGTAGTCATTTGGTGAAAACAGCCAGCAAAATAATTGATCCTTTTGTGAATATACAGATGAGGAGTCTTAGTTTCTTCCACTGTTCCTTGCATATCCTTTTTTTGATTTTTTAGGAAAGTGTCAAATTCTTTTATTCTATTCTTAAACTTGTCCATCTATCATGTTGCTTTCAAACTAGGCATTTCTTTTTTCTTCTTTTTTTTTGTTCTAACTTTTCTCTTATTTTTTCTCAGTCCCTATATTGTTTTTGTTGTTGTTGTTGTTGTTGTTTGCTTCTTTGTTGTATTTTTAAATTATTATTATTATTTGGCAAAGAGAAGGGAATGACACAATTAAATTTAAGATAATAGAGAATAAGACTGAGTGGAAGAATGGAATTTTTTTTCTCATGCAAAATCAGCCTTGACATAATTTTTTTTTTTTTTTTTTTTATTTTTTTTTTTGTGGATAGATAGAATGGAAGAATTCCCCATCCACTGATTTTTGCTTTATTTTCAAAATAATAATATTTTCTATAACAATTTGTTTTCCTTTAAATCTGTTCCTAGCCTGATGTAAAGTGAGTTAACACTTGATCCACAGTTTGCAAGGTCATGATGTCACTGGGATGAATTCAAGGGGCTCAAAATCCACCCTAGTGATGATTCCAGGAATTATTTTAGACATCTTCCACACCATCATTTCCCTCATCATCTCTATTACATCTGCAGAAATATAGAATTCTACTAGATTAAGATTAAACATAGAGGAAAGTTTGAGACTGGAATGAAACTTGTCAAATTTATAAATGAAAAGGGAGTAAGATGTTGCTATATAGTTTATTTTTTATTTTCCTGCCCCTTGAGCTTGTTTGATTTAGTACATTCTGTGATAGACTGAATTGTTCAAGAGCACGCTGAAAAAACTTACAGCTTTTTGTACTGGCTCAAATCCCTGAAGGCTTCGACTCTCATAAAAACAGTTTTCCTATAGTAGATTTGTGGGATTTCATTACGATCATTCCTTTGGTAAATTAAATAATCACAAAGCATAAGGAAGAAATGAGCCTTTCATCTAGGTAATGCCTTCTCCTTCATCCTGAAGACACTGTTTCCTCCTAGAGGCCTTACAAGTGCAGTCCATTTCCCCCTATTTGCCCTCGTAGTCTGTCTCAGAAACTGTTGCCAATGACGGCTTCCTCTTTTGGCAGGATACTAAGTCATGGATTCATGGATCAAAGCTTGTTAGCAGAGTTGCTCCCTACCAATGGCTCTCTTTGTCTTACATGGAAGGTACTGTGTTTTCCTATTTGCTGTCTATATTATAGCCATTCTGAGATTTTACAGTAACTTTGGAAAGGGCAGTGACGTGTCAGGTTTGACCACCCCTTTATTCTAATTTATTAGTCTGCTCAGAGTTGGCCCAGGAAAGCTTAGTATTGCTTGCCAAGGAGGTATATATTATTGTTCGCTGTAACTGTAATGCAGTAATTTTGTTATTTCTGCTTTCATTCTTTATCTCTCTCTATGCAAAATCAGCCAAAGACTTTCTATTTCTATTATACAGTTAATAAGGAAATGGTTGTTCCAGTTCTGTTCCCCAATATGTCCTGGAAAAGTTTGTTTAAAAAAAGCTTTCCTGCATATAAATGAGTTGGCTTGGCAGTATGCTTTAAAATGTGCTGTTATGAATAATTTGACAATGACTAGGAGAAATGAATGATAATTTCTTGAATTCTGTTTTCATGGGATGTTGGGAGGTGGATAACTTGAATGGGAGGAAAGTATTTAGGCAGATTTCTGTGGAAGTTAATTAAGCAATTTGATTTTATGCAGTTTATTTTCTCCTACAATAAATATGATGGCAAACAATGTTATTTGAAGGTATAGGATCTGTCTTACAAGCTTCTAAGATATTAGTACTAGAGCTGTAATATCTCACACACAGCTATTTTTTGCCAAATGCTGCACACCTGCGTGTTTGTAATCAGAGCTGTATGTCATGGGGACTGGTGCTAAGCAGCTAGAAGTAAATGGGAAAAACACTTGTGTGCATGTGAGCATGTGTGTGTTTGCACACTAGCTATAAGGGGAGACTCGTGGATTGCCTGTTTCTAACTCCTTTCTACTGCAACAGTTGCAATTCATACATGAAGAAAAGATTGCTGTCTCTTGTTTTTTTTTTTTACCTTCAACTCCCATAGCCCCACCCCATTTCACTACATTGAAGAGACATGTTAACCAGAGCTGTTTAAAGACTCTTGCAGAAAATATAATGCAGGATATGCTGTTTGTTTTGGCAAATGACATGCATGTATGTTGTTTCTTATACAAAGAATAATTTTATCTATGCTCTGTTGAGCTTAACAGTGACGGATTAACACTGTATAATTAAACAAAGTCATCCATCACTAATATTTTCCTTCAGGATTTAATAGAAACCTGAAGTAGATTTCATGTCTACATATTAGCTTTACTTTTACTAGAAACTCTAGTATATGAGCTTTTCCTTTCTTGAAGATAGGAATGATTTTGCTAATTTCATTCTTAATGGGCAGAAACATATTCAGGATACACATTCCAGTCCTGATGAGATCAAATAGACGTGTTCCATGATGTGGATGATGTGGATTATGCAAATAAAAGAGGCATAACTCATTTAAAAAGCCCTATCATGACTGTCTATTATAAATAATTTCCCTAGATTTCTAGCACTGCAGCTAGAAGCTTCATCCACATTTTATAATTTGCTGTCTTGTACCTTAATGTATTAAATATTGCCTTTTAAAGGCAGTAATGTCTGCCAAATGAAACAGCAGAGCATGTTAATTCATATTTAAAGCAGTTATTCAATTGCCATATTGCAGCACTACTAATTTCATGCTGAAGATTCCTTTGCTACCTGTTATACATTCTAAATATTAATAATAAAAACAACAGCAAAACAAGAGACAGGCTGCTGGGAGAAAACAGTACTTACTTGAGGAGGATTCTGCAAGCTCTGTTCTGCTAGTCCACAGGCTGAAATGATGGAGCCAGATTTAGAAGTAGCTTATTAGGTGCATGCTGCTTCAACAGTTACAGCTTTTCTTTTTTTTTCTTTCTGTCTTTTTTTTTTTTTTTAACTGAAAGACAGGATCGTTTTCTTTTTAATGAAGTCAGCAGAGAATGATATGCTGTCTGTGTTGCTATGAGAGCATACACTTGCAGAGCATAGTCAAGCAATTGCTGTACAACTTACCATGGGGTCATTCGCTATCAACTTATTAGTGCTTTTCAGTACTGCAGTAGCATCAAGGCTGGTGATGTTATGCCAAATATATAGGAAATAATTTGTTAGTCTTCTGCTTTTGAGATTGAAAGTGATTGAGTCAGTGTTGTTGAATATAAGCAGATAATTGAGTAAAGTGAGATCTTTCAGAATATCCATTGAAATCCTCCAAAAGGCTGTGATTACCACCACAGTGCTGTACCAGCAGCCGTCCATGCCTCTAGTTGGTCATCATACGAGAATTCTCGAGCTCCAGTCAGAAAGTAGCATAGTAGCATGTGAGAAAATGAAGCTTTATATTTTCCCTTTGATATTCTGAGATTAAAAATAAATAAAGAAATAAAAATCTATCACCTTATTTATGAGTATGCACAAACCGCTGCAATTATAAGGCCATGGGATTATAGCAATAAAATCATCCCCTTGTAACCTTATCTTTAAAATCATATACATTTCTGGTGTTCTAGTGATGTCACCGTTTACATTATGTCAAGGTTTTGTTGTAAATATTAACACTATGCATATCATAATCCAACAACCAATTATATCTGCAGTTTTGGACTGCAGAAAATAAGTTATTCTTTAAATATTAATGCTGTGTTTAGAAATATTGCACGCTAAAAGGGCTTTTGACCAGGGATGCTTTAAGACAGGAAGAAGTCTCTTATGTATTTATTAACTAGAAATAGCACAGGTTTCAGCTTGTCCTGATTTACATTGTCCAAAACAGTGGACCTTTAATGACTGTGAAGACAGATGATCTGTTTTCATCCACGCTCTGCATCATTACCTTGCCAGTCTGATTTTGGAAGATGGCCAACAATTAGCTATACCTCCATAACCTGACTTGAAAAAATAAAAGGTGATGATGGAGTGGGAAGGATAACTTTGATTTTTGTAAGTTATTGCTGTTGAGTTCTTACATGCAAGTGGAACGGTTAAGCTCAGAAGATACCCCTTACAGTTAGTTACTCCTCATAATCTGACAGGAAGTTTTCTTTACTGCTCCCATTGAGTATTGAGCATTAAAC
This sequence comes from Lagopus leucura, assembly GCF_019238085.1. NCBI lineage: Eukaryota > Metazoa > Chordata > Aves > Galliformes > Phasianidae > Lagopus > Lagopus leucura. The sequence continues at coordinate 31,926,454 of NW_024962250.1, forward strand.
AATGTGCAAGACGTGGGTGTTCAAGGAGGTAAATTTTCCCAGAACTCTAGAGGACAACTCTGAACAGTAGCACCTTCATGTTGACAGAAAAATAGATCCATATTCTCAAAAGTAATTAAGTTTCAAACTAAGCGAAGCTGGTGAAATCCATCTGCAAAATACAGATGTCAATCTAAAAGTTGAGGCTCATTACTTCTGATGGCTCCTTCAGTAATATTTTTCCTGTACTTCCAGGACCCTTAACCTTATCCCTTTTTGTGTTTCTAGCATAATTCCATGAAAAAATCTTTTGACTTGCAAATTCTTCCCATCAGGAATACTGATGAGATTCAAATACAAATGTGCTGATACCATACACCAGAACCTTCAAGACATATATGGACAAGTGAAGAGGAACATAGTATTTCCTCTGAGAAATTGTGACTTTTTCCAAGGAGCTGACATGAAAGGAAACATGACATCATTTGTAGCTAGTGCTTTAGCCATCACCGTACTTACAGCTGAGAGGTTAAAGGAACAATATATCACCCAGTTCTGTGCTCATCTCCCTTTTTGTTTTAGCTCCTCCTTCATGTAAAAATACTTTTCCAGGTATTAGTACTCACTTTCAAATTGGGCCAATGAAATTACATTCCCAGTTCCCTTGTAAAAGGGAAAATAGAGGAAAGGAAGGAATACAAGAATAGGCAAAAGTTTTGTCTATTTGAACTAAAGTTTTGCTATGAGCTACAAATAAATGCTTTCCTTCTATGTTTTTCTCCATTTCTCCAGACTCCTGGCATGCTTTTCTTTCTGCACACTATTCAGTGCTGTATCGAACACGACTCTTTTCACTCCCTGCCTCTGCTCTAGCTTTTTCCTGAATCCATAATCCATTGTTAATTCCTGTAAAAGGAAACATGAAGCATTTTAGAATGAATGGCTAGCACAGCCACAGAGCTTGAGAAAAGATAGAAAATTTATGATCACTGGCCTGGCTAAGAAAACTGTAATATGATTGATTCTAAGTATATCTTGCAGAACACAGCTATCTAACCACTCATTCCTTCTCATTTTTTTTCCTCCACCTCCCTCTTCTCACAGTAAAATAATTGCTAACAATAACCTCAGAAGCAGAAGAAGAAAGTGCAGTCAAGGCTCAACTTTGAATTTCAGTAGCAGTGTGACTGGAATATTTGATCTTTCCTTTTTACAGGATTTGAACTGGGTATTTTAATCCTCAAAGTGAGGGGAACAGGTCACAGAAGGGTGAGAGAATAGATGCAATGATTGCAAGTACCTATAAAAGTTGGTGCTGCAAATGGTAAAAACAAAACTCTAGGGCAAAACCGATGCAATTGGTTGGTCATTTGTTAAGTTCAACTGTGGGTAACATGAGGTTATCGTGCAATTTTGCTTGCCCCAGACAGAAGTATTAACATCTCAGTACATTCCAACTTGATTGAATATCACTAGAAATGGTGGAGACTGTCACAGAAATACTGTTGGGTAGTTTTAAACATTGCCTAATTGTGAAAAAAAGAATGCATCTACAGGTGATCCCAAGTAACATATGTGAAGGTACTCATAATATTTGACAGAAAATAGAAGGCTTGGAAGATGTAATGCTTTTTAGTGCCACTTTCTCTCAGTGTTACCTTTTTGCTGTGTCATGTTTTAAATCCCTGTAATTACCTCAAATCTAAATATGTTAGTCAATGTTAGAACTTAGAAAAATATGTAATTCAAAATGAAAAATCTCTCTTTAAGAAAGTCAGTAGTTTTTTCTCAAACTGCTATGGAGTGTCATAAATTCTTCAGGATTTGATGTTTTTACTAAGTTTGTTAAGTGTAAACATACTCGTGCATGTATTTTGATTTTTAATGTTCTCTTCTTCATTTACTTATTCACACTGAGTTATTGCTATGAGCAAGGTCACAGTAACACTACTGATAATGAGTCTGAACAGTACCTCATGGTTTTAAAGGTATGCTTATTTTCATAGCACTATTTTTCAAGAACACTTCATATGCTTTTAGCTGTGATGTTCAGGTCTTAGAAATATTTCTTTTTAAATCTTTGCTATGTGAAGGGAAAAAATGTTACAAGCGCTTAAGTGCCATGGTCATTTGTGTTTAAATATAGTTTTTCCATTAAGATGACCAACTCTTATGATGAATTTAATGTCTTTAATAGGTTTTGCTCATCCTCCTTTCATGGAGTGATTGATATAAGCAGAGAGTTTGGAGGAGGAATCTTACTCAGCCTTTGCATGTGGGGAGCATTTTCTGTTGCTCAACCATGACATTACTGAAGGAGTTTGATAATGGTCTTCAAAAACCTTCTCTGACAGTTTAATGAATATAAAACTTCACAGCTCCCAGAATTTAGCATGGAGAGAGAAAGTAAGCAAGAACTGAAGTTCCCTTATTAACTTAAGACCTGTGGAGGAAGCCTGCCTGAAGCAGAGCTCCTCGGAGAACGAGAAGCCACAGGGTGTCCCCTGTGGCAAGAAGGGCATCACCTCAGCAGTAAGGGCTTCTGCTTGGCCTGTAGTTCTTGTGCAGGTCTCTTGGATAGTTATGGGGAAAGTCATATGCTCCTTGTGCCCAGCACTGATTGTTAGGAATAGGAGTGCAAAGAAGAATTAGTCCTGCTAATACCTTTCTTTGATGCTTTTTTGGACTTCTGGATGAAATATAAAGTCATCCGTTAAAAGCTGAAGATCTGACTGAAGATGTTTACTGAATTTGACCTCAGTCTAAAAATGACCTCAGCAGTTCTGGAACTGCATTTTTAAACAAGAAATAAAAAGGGCCCAGCTTGTATCCTGAAGATCTAATTTGTAGCTTGGCTAGGAGATTATTCTGTCTTAGTCCTCTGGGGATAGTTCAACAAAATAAATGTCTCATCTGGCTGCAGTGTTCATCACGCTGTCAAGCATAATCAAATATGGGGAAAAGAGGGGGAGATAACCTTGACAGAGGGGGTGTGCTGCAAATTCAGGCAATATATAGCAAGTTCCCTTTCACATGTGCACTAATATTTTCTCCCACTGTGTTTATCATTCTCCACACATAGTCTGCTATCTGCACATCAGTCACACTCAACTTTCAGCAGCCTGGCTGTTGCACACCTACACTCTGATTCCCACAGCCTTCATTCATTTCACTTTATTATCAGCATCTAAACACCTCTGTGGAGACTATAGCATGTACAGAAAATGAATGTTGTTAATGGGTGTGCTTGTGAGGAGACCTCTGCTGTATGGAAAGATGGTCAATTTTGGACACTCCTGTACTGTCCAAATTTAGATTCTGTGTTCCAGAAAATGCCATCTTTTCCACTTGAAAACAAACAAACAAACAACAACAACAAAAACAACCAAAACCACTAAACTATATATAATGACTTTTGAGGAACATAGATGTAACCTTTATCAAGAGCAAAACAGAAATGTGTCAAGCTGAAACATTATTAAAAAATGGAAGATATAATACTGTCCAGTTGAAGCCATTGACTTCAAGTACAAATACAAGTACAGCTTAGAGCAAAAATTACTTAACTTTGTGTCTGCACTGCTAAGAACATGAATGTTTTAGCAATCTCAATCTTTAAATTTCAAGTGCACTGTTTAGCTCTGGAAATAAAACCACTAAGCTTTTAGAATTTATGAACTATTTTTATATCCCATTCTTTTTGTCTGTTGCTTTGAGTCTTTATGGATTTTCAACAAGACAGTGTTCTTTATACCATCTGTAACCAGCATCTTTCCTATATGTTACCAATATTACTTCTGTGGTTATTTCTCCTAAAAGCGATTCAAGAACATGTAGGGAAGGCAAGACAGAAAATCAGACTCCAGATGCCAAATTGATTTTCAGAAAGACATATTCCCGTTAAGCTCTATTTAGCCAGTTTCTTGCTAACTATATTTGCTGTGTGTTGTTAAATTTGTCTCACTTGAAAATGTGTATTTTATCAGACTCTTCAAGGGGGACATTTATAGCCTTATATCACGTTAGGTAATGTGAGAAAATATGCCTCCCAGACCATAAACATCTTGTCTTCCATCTAAAGACAGAGGATGTATGCAACTTCCTAAAGTGCTTTTTTTTTTTTTTTGTTCTTTTTTTTTTTTTAAACCATTTTTCTAATTTCTCTTTCCTAATCTTCAGCAAAAGTTCAAAAAGTATGAAGTATTATCATGAAATACAGATGGGAAGAATTACTTGTGATTTAGACATAATATTTGCATTTGTTGGTAAAAATTCCAAAATGATGTTTACTTTCTTGAATAATAGAGGAAATATTGTTTGTTTCAGGGCATATGTTTCAGTCCAAGACATGTTATAGCAATTGTTTTTAGTGGCTTATTTTGAGCAAGCTGCTTTTCTCTTTGAAGGGAATATGAAGACCAAACAGGTTTTTGTAGGGACTCTAGCTCATCAAGATTTGTCCAGAACCCCCAGAAGTGTACATTATAGGAGGTTACATTATTTCAGTTGAATTCAGTTTATTTTTACTTTTGATTGTTCTCCAAAGTAAATGACATAGGTGCTAGCCTGATTGCTAATATACCAGAGAGAGCTCAGTCCAACTTAGTAGCAATGACAGAAACTTATATGAGGCAAATACTGCTAAAAATACAAAGCGCAGTAATTGTTTCTCAGCACAACTGGAGGAATCATACAATCATTCTAGAAATTCTAGCAGAATTTCTGACAGAAAATAATCTGCCTTTGTTGCTCTATTCCTTAAACATATTTGGTGTTCAGAACAGTTAGACAACAAACTCTTCCATATACATATGTAGCTAACAGTGGTGACCATGTTGAAAAAGAACATTTTATAGCAGAGTTTGCTCTGTCTAACACTGCTGCTGTGTTCTTTGTATCTCTTGTAATTTCCATGAGAATAAATCGGAGGCATTACTTTCATGGCTGGGGAAGCTGTGCATACCTGGAACTAAATGCTTTGGAAATTATTTGTTCTATGTAACATTCAGTTTTAACCCACTTGAAGGTCATATTTATCTTCCTTTCTAAATGCATATAGAATCATCCACACCATCTTATCTTCAAGTCCAAAAATACGTCATATCCATATATATTTTTGGAGAAGATTTACTTATTCTGAAGGAAATTTTTAGCACATTTTTTTTGTAGCGCGTTGAAGCAATGCAAATTTTTGTTTATGCTTTTCTTCCCAAATGTAAGATTTTAAATAAAGTTGACAGTGGCCCTTCAGAGTTAGTTGTTCCTTCTGAGACACTACATGATAAATTACTTGAAATTCAATTTTTCTTATGACTGTGTTAAATGCTTGTTGAACTAAAGCCCTTGAATTAAATTAGAATACAGATAAATGAATAGTAATTTGGAAGAGAGGATGATGAAGGTTTACTGATACCTTCTTTGAAACAGAAGATCACAGTTTTATCCCTGTTAGTTCTATAAGTAGTACTGATAGCATGAGGACTGGAGAAGCAAAGCAGTTGTCCTCTTAAAGAATATGTAGACCAAGTGCTATGCCAGGAGGACTGTTGTTTTTTATCATCTCACTGTCAAGCCATTGCAAATGTAGATTCTCTTAAAATGGCATGTAATAGAAATCTGAACTATGAGTTTGTGTATTCCATGCAGTATCCTTTTTTGCACTGCTATTTCTCTGTTAACTTTGCTGATTTTAGCTAGGGTAGAATTAATTTTCTTCCTAGTTGCTGCTTTTATGCTGTGTTTTAGATTTAGGATAAGAAATGTTGATAAAACACCGATGTTTTAATTTTTGCAGAGAAACGATTACACTAAATCATGGACTTTTCATTTTTCATGTTCCCCAGCCAGCAAGGAGGCTGTCAGTGCAAAAAGAGATATGCACTTCTCCACCAGTCCTTCTCATCAGCAGCTGGCAGGTCTTTCTGAAAGAGACACCTAGTAGAGTGAGTAACGATCTTCTCTTAAAGGAGCCTTAGTTTCTCTTTCTTGTCTGATAGCTGAAGTGCAAATATTCCTCTTATCTCTGCAGGTTTTCTACAATGTTTTCAAGGGTTACACAATAACTAATATCTGAAGATGCTGTCAGCTACTTGGTGACTTAGGAATGGGACATGATAAGCATAGACATCAGGTCAGAAAATTAAAAATTATGTGTCAGGGCAGGCATCAATTATGCATTGCTAGCGGGACGTGGCTTTCTAACAGGTGGCTTGAGAATTGTAAGGTGATAATATTGTGTGTTCTTTTGTTTGATGGAAATATCATGGTGGTGACACCTCAAAATATCAGATCCAGTTCCATCATGATGGTGACATCTCAAAATATCAAATGTAGTTCTAAAGAGACCTAATTTATTAGAAAATGCTGCTATAGATAAAACCCAATAACTCTGGAATGTATTTGATTCTACTGATGAAAATTCAAGAAATCTATCACAATAATTATTAAACTCCTAAATGCATGTCCCAGGTGTTCTTGTATAGGTACAAACATATACAAGACATGCTAAAGCTTTCAGAATGTTTGTAATAATGGGAAGTCTCAAAAGTTAGTCTGATTTCTCTATCCAAATGGTAATTTGAATTTTTGATCTTACCCTAAAATCAAGGAACTTCAGAATTTTAGCTAAAACTTGTGGTTGAACCAAAACATATTCAGTCTAGGACTGCTAGATAAGAACACTGCAGGAGTAGCGCTGACAACTTGTCAGAAGTTGACCACATAGTGTGTGCTTCAGTCTTCCACATGTATTTTTGCAAAGATATCTGTACAGTATATATTTCATTCCTTAAAACCTGAAGGATTACTCTGTTATTGCTCTCATTTCTGATGAATTTCCCTGCAGAAGTGTATTTTTAAAGAGTCTCATCTGCTAAAATTTTTTTTATTTCTGGCAGCTAATAAGCCCAGTTCTTGCTTTTGCACTGTCAAGAGGATTATAATGAGGTTTGGTTTGATACATTAAAAGATACAGAATAGGAATTCACAGTCTGGCAGAAGATACTGATGATGGATTGTAATGATTGATAATGAACCAACAAAACAGGAACTGTTATTATTATATTATCTATTCTTTTTTGCTGTTTGGGATACTTTTTTTTTTTTTTTTTTTTTTTTTACTTTTTCTCAATAGTACTGTGAACTAAGGTGTTTCTGAGTAAAGAAAAAAAAAAGTTCCTTTGTGGGGGAAGTTACATTTTAACTTTGACACACTGTGTTGCTAATAATTTCTGTGAAGTTCTTAGCATTCCTGCAGCCATCTCAACAGTCCCAGGAATAGCCAAACTTTATTCTGAGATATAGTGGTAGTGCACAATAGCTGCCTCCAGAGCTTGCTACACTGAGATTATATCAAATCCTAAAATTAACATAAATAGCCATTGTAGGTGAATTGTCTTAAAAACTGCAAACCTGTCTGAAGCAATATAGTAGAAAACAGGCTACAGGAGGCCAAATAGGAGGTAGGAATTGTGTGGAAAGTTTTATTAATGTTGAGTATAATTTTGTCTTAAAGAAGAAGGAAAGCAGGGCAAATTAACGAAGCTAACGAAGGAATTGAAAGAATAAATTCTCACTCAGTGTAGCATACATAGCAGATAGAATCCTATTTTCAGGGCAACTTTCCTGGGGTTGCTTTGATAATCTGAATGCAATTGTAAGTACTTCAGATAGTTATATGACTGTGGAGGGAGATCATTTTCAGTAGTGCTCGTTGCTACTGTCATTGAAAATTCAATCCAGTCCCCAATATTTAAATGAGGTAATGCAGTCGTCCGTCAGCAGACTTTTCTGGAGAACCACTCATACAAAAAGCATGACATTTATTTTCTGTCTGTGTTTGCTTTCTGGAGGCGTCGACAGCCTTGTCAGGGGACAGTATGTCTCCTCAGTTTAGCAGTGCCTTTGGCCTTGGCATTCTCTGCTGTCAAGGAGGAGCTGCTTATCAAAGAGCTCCTGGGACACAGTGACCATCCCAGATTCTTTCAGCATCTCATTTGGCCTGCAGTTTGCTGGTAAAATCTATTACCACACTTACCAGATGTGAAAAAATAGCAATGTTTTTAAACAAGTTCAGGAACCAGAAACAAAAGAAAATTGCTGAATATCTGAAGTCTGGCAGATCCATGCTAGGCTTCAGCTCATTGAGATGGAACTATTCGTAGATGCGTCTTCCCACAGAGAAATATTGGGAACATTTTATGTCTTGCATGAATGGAATTGTATATCATATAAAATCTTGTGCCACATCAAATGAGGCTGCTGTGAGGAAAGCAAAGTACCTTCTTTATTGTAGCATAATTTTTCCAGTAGATCTTCAGTTCCCACATCCTAGTAACCCCTCATATATAATGAAGTAATAAACTTATGAGGGGGTATAAGGTTACATATGAGGTACTTTATCAAATCAGTTGCTTCAAATAAGGAAATATTTTTCCAAAAGCTTCATAATATTTTTCTATTATTGGACTGTGATAATAATTTGTTTACTGTCTAATGCAGGATAAGTAAAGTCAAATCCAGCAGTTAGAGTTTGCCAAGACTGCAAAATGTCTAGTCATTGCATTTTTCTGTAGGTAACACATCCTCATTAGGTTTTGGGAGAAATAGACTAGTTACAAAAGATATATTACTATTTATCATAGCAGTGTACTGATTTATTACATGAAATACATGATGTCAGAAAGAGAGTTTCCTATTTTTCTCCAAACGATAACTGTTCATACTAGATCTGTTGTCAAATTGCCACGGGGAAAATTTCATTTTCCCTTCACAAAATTTTCCCTTTAATTTCAATTCAGGAAGGAGAATACTTTTGTTTGCTGCTTGGCTGGAAGTGTTTATGTAATATTATGTTGCATAACACTTCCTAGGGACTTTCCTGAGGTGCCTTCAGTCAGTGATGGATGAAATGATCTCTGTATAAAACAAGTGTGGTGCACATCAGTTATAAAATGGTGCGGATAGTTATTAATTATTTGAATGCCAACACTGTGCTCAGTACGGTGCAAATATGAGTCTTTTTCAAACTGAGATGATCTATTAGTTTTAATTGCGAAATGCTTGAGATAGAAAGTGTCCATGTGCTGCCGATCCTTTTGCGATTCTGATCTGCACTGCTGGCTCTGCCTGTTTGAGGACAGTTACCCAATAGCTTCAAACAGAACTGATAGTTCTGTTGGCTGATAGTTGCAGAACAGTGTAACCTGTGCTTTCATGCTCATCATGCCTCTTTATGAAACAAAATGTTCTGACCCTCAGGGAGCGCTTTTCAGGACAAGGTTTTTTTCTCCAATGTTGAGCATGGTTTAAATAATGCATTTTTGTTGTTAAGACTCCTATTTTGACAGACTTACTTGACTGAACCAGCTTTTTCTCCGGCATATCTAAAAATGCGTTATGCATTACTCTTTCAGTATACTGGACGTTCCATCCCTCATATATAAGCAAAAAAAAAGTTTGTTCATTTGTTTATTTTATTTTATTTTTTCTTATCTGGACCACTTCAGCTCACTGTTTCCAGAATGTGCTGAATTAATAAGAAAAACTACTCCTGATGTTGAGCCGGCTGACTACTTTTGCAAAGTGGACTGGCTCTGCCTGTTTACTAGTAAATTTACATCTCTAGTATTGGGGCCAAATGGCACAAAATAACTTGTACTCATATTGATCATCTCTGTTAGCTTTCTGGCTAGTGAGGGTATATGAAAATTTTCTTCTGAGAACGTGCCTGTGTTCATATGAATTCTTAAACTGTGCTCAGAAATTGTTTAGGAAGTGCTAGTTATCTTGAGTGAAAGCTATATATGCCAAGCTATGATGTCAATAGAATAACAGAGACAATAGTGTTTCATTGCCTAGGAACTTTTCTTACTGGTCATTAACCTCGTACTGATCAAACAGAAATCCATTTTTTGCAATAGTTATGACAAAGCTACAAGAACTTCATTCTGTTTCATTTCTATTTCTTCCCCAATTTTCATCTGTCCATGCACAATTGTGATAAAATCTTAGTAGTAATATTAATTTATTTCAAAGAACTATACTCTTACAACCTATTTTTATTATGTTTCAGTCTTGAATAATCCAGTGAGCTTTTCATCTATTCAAAAGTCACAACCAATCTGTTGTTTGGAACTGTCATTATTTTATTTTTACATAACTGACTTCACTTAACTTCAATACAGCTTAAGAGTTCAACATGCTGCTCAGTGTTTTCCTGAGTTTTATGCAAATAAGTCATTTTGGATAGCTGCTTCTTTCACCTAACCAGAATTAATCAATTCTTTGATGTTGATTTCCCATAAATAGCTCTAAACTCATCTTTCATGTTTTTCATTCCTCTTTCTCCTTGTCTCCCACCTGCATTTTTGCACTTATCTCTTTTGCTCACGGCTTAGAACAAGCGCAGTTAAAATCAGCATGTTCTTCTTTTATTCCACATAGTACAGACAAGGAATTCTAACTTTGGATACCTAATCTTGCACATTGTGTCACCATATATAAATATAATCCTTGACTAGGAATAGGATGGTCTAGGATTCAGAAGTTTGTCATTGTCAGTGATAAGAAAAACTCCTAAAACTTATTCTTAACAATTATTTTACAATTCAGGAGAGTCCAAGAAATGTTTGCCATAATGCTTATCTAGCTACCTTATATGAAACTTTCAAGAATGCTTTTCTGACTCCTTGACTGGAAAAATGTATTATTTTATACACAGGAAAGTATAAGAATTAAAAGCTTCTAGAAAGTATGCTGTGAGCTATGCTGTATTCCACAGCTGTAAGCTTGCAGATCCCTAAATGATCAAATGAACAGCTCAGAAATTATGCTTTTTACTGTATAGATCCATAGAAAGATTAGGGAGGAAATTTTGTGCTGTGTGTGTGACAAATTAACATTTGTCAACATTGTTTGTTCAAGATTTTTGGACATCTCATATAAGGTGACCAGAAAATAATGGTTTTGGTAACATCATCATCATCATCATTGGGAATGCTTTAGTCATTTGTTCAAGTTTTCTATTGTCATGGTTCTATGTTTTTTGTTTGTTTTTTTTTGTTTTGTTTTTGGGTTTCAGTATTCCACATCAAAACATCATGTAGTGTACGGGGCATTAAAGTGTCACTGCCCCAATTCCAAGTACCTATCCCTGTACATTACAGCAGTCACGGGATCTGGCCCTTCCGGGTGGGGGGGGCGCTCTCTTGCTGCCTTGCAGTGGGTGCTGGAGGGTGCTTTCCTAGCCGTTCCAAGCTTTTCAGGTTTGAATCGGTCCCGGGAACTCTCTCTCTCTCATCTTGTCTGATTTATTAATCTCAGTTGCAATTAAATTGTATCTATTGTGTTATCTTGTATTCCAATATTATAGTAAAATAAGTTTTCCTCCATAGATTGTTGCCGCTGTTCTTTTCCTCCCTTCCTTCCTTCCCATTTTTGTGGGACTGGGGTAAGGGGGGGGGGAAGGGCAGAGGCCTGTCGCCCCTGTCACGGACATAGATTGATCTGGTCAAATCCGTGACATCTATACATAAGCTCTCTTACAGAGTTTTTAAAATGAAAAATGAATTTTCATTCATTACAAGAAAAGCAATATTTTGTGAAGTTTGGGGTAATAATGTGAGAAGAATTGTCTAAAAATTATAAGTTAAAAAACAAATGCATTTTATTGCTCTAGTGGGTGTAAGTAAAATAAATTCTAGCCAGTAGAAAACACTAGTTCAGCTGGCTGCACTGGACACAACAGGATGAAACACTGACATCAATAAATGAAGTATTCTGAAGTTCTGTATAAATGTATAAAACTTGTGTGGAGCTCAGACCAAGTGCTGACAACTTGTCAGGAGCAATCTGTTCCAGTGTGCAGCCACTCTCACAATAAAAGGTATTTTCTTATGTTTTAAGGGAATTTTCTTTATTTCAGTCTATACCCATTGTCCTTCATCCTGTCACTGTACCACTGAGAAGAATCTGGCTTTATTTTCTTTACTGCTCTCCATCAGGTTTTTATACATACAGATGAGACCCCTTCCAAGTCTGTTCTTCTCTAGGTGACAACTCAGGCTGTCTCAGCCTCTCTTCATATGACATATGCTCCAAGTCCTTCAGCATCCTCATTGCCCTTTTGTGGACTTGCTGCAGAAAGTCTGAGATTCTCTTGTGTTGGAAAGGCCAAAACTCGACCCAGCACTGCCAGTGTTTCTCCTGGGGCCTAGTAGAGATGAAGAACCGCTTCTCTCAACCTCCTGGTAATGCTTGTCTTAGTGCAGCTAAGGATGATGTTGGCTTTCCTTGCCACAGGGGCACACTGCACATTCAAGCTTTTATGAACCAGAAAGTCTCTGATCCTTCTCTGAAAACCTAGTTTCTGGATTGTTGATCCCCAGCCTGTACCAGAGCACGGGTTATTCTTCTTCAGGTAAATGACTTTGGATTCACTTTTTTCCACTTCACTCATTTCTCCAGCTGGTAAAAATGCCCCTGAAAGGCAGCACAATCATCTGGTTTATCAGTCATCAGCCTCTCAGTTTTGTATCATCTAAAAACTTGCTGAGGGTGCTCTTGGTCCCACCATCCATTGAAACAGAGGACCATTCTACTTTTCCATGATAAAATGAGTAAAAAGAGTGAAGAATGGGAATAATTGCATTTTAGCTATTGTGCCTGTAAGGCTGACATTACTTAGCTCAGATACCTGTTTTGTGATGTTCCCTGTTTTGCTTTTTTTTCATTAAAAATCTAAGTCTTGCAAAGATTATATCCATATGGATTTCAAGGATTTGGTGGGGAAATGTAAGGTGTGTAGAGTTTACACATATCTACAATACTGAAACATGGAAGAGTGGTTTCAGTTATTGTGGAAACTCCTAAGTGTTTCGAACCTTTTATTACTAGCAATCAATAATCCAGAGTACAGAGGAAATTTGACAGCATGTGTGTTAAGAAATAAGCATCCCCAAATGATTTTTTTACTATCCAGCCCCAGATTCATGAAAATATGGGGCAGAAAATAAAACTCAGCTTTGATATTAGAGAGCTGTTCTATTCAGTCTGCATAGAATGCACATGCATTATGCTCTGGTTTTTGCAGAAATTGAACAGGAGAAACAGAGATACTGGCAACAAGTCAAAGTTGAAAGTTTATTTGTCATCTTATAAAGTAAATGAATGGTTTTCCAACACAGTTTCTGAGCTTTTTTTGAAAGGCCGCTCCTTTGTTGAAAAGGAAATTTTCTTTCAATCAAGTCCTCTCCCTGCTTTGGCTTGATTTATGTTTTATCATCGCAAGCATAATCTGAAAATGAGAAGTAACATAATGTCATAAAGAGGCTATTGGAAAACATAAAATAACATCATTTCCATTATTGTTGACGTGAAACCAAACTGACCTGTGAATAAAAGCACTGCAGCTGATCAAAGACTTCCACTTTGCCATCCAAAATAGTTTGTTGTTGTTGTTATTTTATTTTCAGTGTTGAACTCATGGATAGTTTTTTTCTAAAAAGGAGGAAGCTCAGGGTTGTTATTGGCTTAATACAGTTTTCCAGTGGTGGAGGTGCTCTTGGCAATGAGATAAGCCCTGAAGGGATTTGAAAGAGGTAAAAAGGAATTTTCCATGAGATTTCCTGAGAACTTCCTCCAACACTTGGAAGACAAATGAAGAAGGAAGGCATAAGATATGTGAGAAAGAGATAAAGGATGCAACTGTGTAAATTATAGGTGGCCTGCTAGAAAAGGTGATCTTTAGAGTGTGTTCATGTCTTCCACTAGATCACTGTGTAAGCCTGGTAGAGTCAGTGAGTCTTTAGTACCTCAGTCATCCATTTTCAAAAGTGTAGCTACTTAGCATGAGCACTAAGAGCACAAAACCATATCAGATAGTGGAATGCCCAAGAACTACCGTGAAAAGTAGTTGTGAGACTGCAGTGGGAACTTACATAAGGTGGAAGGGTTATGACACCCTGAGACCAGATAGGCAGGAGGATGTTGAGAGGTATTCAGGATGAGAGGAAAGAAATCCAAGCACATGTATGCACCCTGCTGCTGTCAATTCTGCACTGGACAGATTGGTTAGTATGATATACCCAAAGAAATTCTCTTATACAAATAAAAAACAAAGAGGAGTAAAAGAGATTAAAACTCCTGAACTCTTTATTACTAAAATTGGCCAATTTTTAGAATTGATTTTTTTGTTGGAGTTGTTTCTCTCTTTTAAAGAGAGCAGTTTGGGAAAACCACCACCACCAACACCACCAACAAAAAACAGCAAACTGCTCTGCAGCATTTGAGGAAAATACATATTTTTGAAATGTTGGCCATTTATTCAGCCTTATATTTGGCCAATATGCTCTCTGACTTAATAAAATATTCTCCTGAGAGAAAATTTATTTTCAGAATTAACTACAGCAGAAAAAACTTAAGTACATAATTATTAAAACATGATCAGGCTCCATCAGGCCCAAAACACTTCTGTCAATCAGTGGTGTCTTCCAGTGTCTCTGAAACCTGTTGACTGAATATAATGTATACTTTAATCACAGTTTGGAGATGTACACTCGGTCTCTAATGCATTCTTGTATATTCATTCATTTTAGTGACTGTTACTGTTCACAGGGCAAGGCACGGTTTTTGATTGGACTCTAGTACTTAGATCTCATAAGAGATATTTTCCTTCCAAATTGAAGGATAGTTTGATTTTTGATCACATTAAGCTAAGACAAAAAGCCTTGCCTGTCTGCTTTCTGTTCATATGATCATTACTAATACTGTTTTACAGCTGACACAAAATCCCTGGCTCATTTTTACAGTATGTCTTGTAATCTGTTGCTCCAAAATATTATTTAGGAATAACTACGGTTATCAGTGTCAGTTTTCTGTGCTTCAGAACAGTTTGAGTATCCTACAAAGTTCATGATCCTGTCGTATTTGTCTGCAATAAAACACAGAATGAAGGTGCAGAATGAAAGACCTATTTATAGCTTCTTAAATACTGGTAGTCATACAGTAAAAATTGGTAGTTTTACTGAGCCTGTCTTAATTAAAATCACTGTCAAATGCACAACTTCTCTTTCTTCCAGTCTTTATTCAGCAAATATTTTCAGTGTGTTTGGGAATATGATTTTTCACTGATGAGTAAGACTGACAGTGCACTGTAAAACAGATAACTGACACCTTGCTTCAAACATCAGTAGTTCTTATCCCCACTGAGCTGCTCCTACAAATGCTGATAGGGAATCTGACATGGTGCTGATCTGTATCCAGTGACAGCAGAAGATAAGAGACTGCAATACAATGAAGTTGACTTCTGAACTGGAATTCAGAGAAAATAAGGCAGCATTTAAAAATCTGACCTGACGGATTTGAGCTTGACCAATCAAAAAGTACTGAAGACAGTTTTCTGTCTTTGTGTTGTAAGCATGTATGGCAATACTTCTTGTTTTTTACTGGATGTCTCCCTCTTAGGTTGACTAGCAGAATTTAAATATATGAAATAATTATGGAGGTGGAAGAAAAAGATTGTTTTCTTTATCTTCTGTCACTACACTTCATGAGGTTTTCTTGTTTACTAGCACAGAAGAAGTTTGGGAGTAGGTTTGGTAAGGTCTTAATTTTCATTGTCAGAGTAATCTAAGCCAACATATTATGTTTGGATTTGCATATCAGAAGATAATAAGTTTTTCTAGATTATTTTGTCAGGGACCATTCTTACTGGTTCTTACAAGAATACAGGGCAACTTCATTTAGCGGCGAGCAACTCAGCCTGCAGCAGGGGGGTTGGAAATGGATGATCTTTGAGGTCCTTTCCAATTCAAGCCATAAGTCTGTAATTGTGATTTTGTGATATATCGAAAGCAGTTCAACATGATCTTCACTTGCATATAGAATTTGTCATACTTTTCTGTTACAAAAGAAACTGATGATGGGGAATCCAAACCCTTATGTTATCGCTTATATCATAAGATACTGGTAATACCTTACAAAGAAAAAGAGTAGATCTGACATCCTAGTTATCAAATTCAACGTTGAAACTGAGTTATTTGCATTTTTTTTCTCTTGTGGGCAACGCAATGTTGACTCAGACATTGAAAGGAAGCTGTACTCTGGCCTGACCATAAAGAATGAGTCTACAGAGAAGAGTGGAATGATTTGTTTTTTGCATGCATTGGCACTGCATGGCATCTCCTTGCTATTACAACTACTAGAAACTGAAAGGTTGAAGAAGGAGTTTTACTGTCAGAAATTGTCCTAACACTGGAAACACACAGAGGATAGTGATGATGTGCTGAAGATAGAAACTCTTTCGCTGTTGTTGTTGGGCACTCTGTTCCTCCTGAGAATTTTTATATTTAATGCTGCTTTTGAAGACATTTATTTGACTTAATTGAGCTCTTTTTGTACTAGGCATAGACAGTGTAGGTTTGTGATTTTGGTCTCCAGCTCTTCATCATGCTGTTATAAAAGAGGCTGAACTTATGTTGCAGGGGTAAATTTTAATCTCTCACTTTTATTTACTAAAATTTAAACATAACATTTGGGAATGTTTTATGCAATTATGTGATGAAGGCTACTTAGATGTTTGTGCTGTAACTTTCATGGGAATGGACTTCCACGGATAGCCGTGGTTATAGCCATAGATATAGGCTACAACAAAAGGAGACCACTATAGAAGTGTTCCAGCCAGCAACACTAGAGAAGGGTAGAAAACATTTTCAGACCATGCTAAACTCTTGTAAATAAATGTTTATTCAGAACTCTGTGCTGGAGAACAGTGATGGTTCATGACTTATAGCTAAAGTGATGAGAACCAGTGAGGAATTTCACTTGAGAGAGATGGTCAGGACAGACTGAAGCAGACAGAAGCACTGAGGCAGCTCCCTGCAAGATCAGTGGCAGCCTCAGTTAAGATCTGGTACCAGACAAGACCTGACAGCCCTTAGCTTAGTGTAAGAATTGCCCAAGAAAAGCAGCCATCTGGCCTCAGCCGAGGTAAAGACTGTAAATAGTTTTAGTTACACTAAGAAACCAGGCAATGCTCCTCTATTTATCTACCATGTTGTTTTTTCTTCCTTCAGTGAAACACTGTGAAGGCAACTAATTCATATTTGCAAATGATGAAAATTAGTTAATGAAACACCAGGTTTAAATTTGAAAAAGGTTTTTTTTTGCAGTCCCTTAAATTTTAGCCTAGCCCTTTTTGCTGCTAGTCAAAACCTGTCAGCACAGTTACAGCTGTCCCTGATTACACCAGTCAGTCTGCAGTGGCTATGTAGCTTACTGGCAATACTACAAATTGTAAATACTGTGATGTTTTATGTAGGGTTAAAGATCAAAAAATCATCAAAAAATTAAAGAGTGTTACTTTGTTTGACACAAGTTTTTATTGATTTTTTTTTTTTTTTTTTTTTTTTATAGGCACATAAGAATGGGAAGGGATTGAAATATTCTAAAGGAAGATTTCTATCACCTTTTTTCCCTTTTAACTGCCTTAGCAATTAGGTTTTAAGTCTTGAGGGAGTTCAGGGCAATTCCTTCTTCTTGCCTGAGGTAACTAGGCTTCATTTTAAGAAGTTTCATAACAGTCAAACTAGAGATTTGTATCAGTGAAAGGGGTATTGGAAGGGTAAGAATGCCTGTTCTTAACCTATCCTCACTGCAACAGGTAAGAGCACTGACACGACGGAAAGTGGAGATTGCAGAGGGTGCATCAGGCTGAGAAGAGTAGCTGAATTGCAGGTACTTGGGATAAGGTAACTGTTCCATACAGAGGTTCTGGGATATGCAGCCATTCTATCCAACTGAGAAGAGTTGCCATTCTTCCTTGCAGGCTGCATGGGGAGTTTCCATTTCATCAATTGCAGCCAAAGCTCTCTCTGTGCTAGTTAACCCACCATTGCTCTCCTTTGGCTCACAACTGGCAAAAGGCATCTGGTGCCGTAACGTAAATTGTTATGTTGAAGTTTCAGCAAATATGAAGACATACAGAACAAATTTTATAACCTATATGTGCAATGTACTATTTGATGATGGCCAAAGTAACAGAGATGTTGGTCTGAAATTTTATTTCCAGTAGAGCATATCTTCAGCAACTAAATTACAATAATATCACTGGCATATGAGTGTTGCTCTCATCAGATATGTAAAGGTTTCAGTTATTCTTTGCTCCCCAGTACAGGAAGTCATTAAAGCCTTGACATTCTAGTGTTTAATTAACTTATGCCTCCTTATTAATTTAAGGCCACGTATTTCAAGGCTTGCTGCAAGTGGTAGGTTTACTTTACATAACATCATTACAGAAAAAATTGCATTTTGTACTCTCTCCAGTCCTAAGTGTCTGAAATTTTTGAGCTGAATTGACTTGACTCTGATTGCAGTGCTATGGCAAAGACATTATGAAAAACACAGTATGTTTTAAATAAAAAATAATTTTTAAGAAGAATTCTGGTTTTATATATGTATTTTCAAAGTAGGATAATGGTGGTCGCCAAATATAGCTTTTAATTTGATGTACTGTAGTCTAAGCAATATACGTTTAAAATCTAGAATTCTGTGGCTGGAAATCTCCATGGGCAGAGCTGATTCAGTGGCTCTTCTGAAAGATAACGAAGTTTCATCTCTTTGTAATGAAAACATGAGATTAAAGCTTGGCTAACTGTTAAATACTAGTTATTAGGGTCAATCTTGGGAAATAAATTACAACAAACAAAAAATAATTCAGATAAAGTGGCAAAATATCTGTAGTTTCCAGGTACATGAACTGCAATTTAAAGTTGGATAGCAGTAACTTTTGTGTAGGAATGTGTGTTTTTCACAGCCTGAGATTTTGCAGAAGTTTAGCCAATGTGCAATTCTTGAAGTAATTGAAGTTTGCACAAGCTCAACAGAGAACTTCAGTTTTATTGGAAAACATGTCCAAATATTCCATTGTGATTAAACATAAGCTCAAGCAACATAAATAACCTGAACTTGATCTAAATAGCTGTTCTGGACCTGGATAAGCATTGATGTCAAAACACAGAGCAGGGAAGCTGCTCTTCCTTTCCTCATCTGTGACATACGTGCTCACATCTGGTGGAAGAGAAGGGGGCAAAATAGCAGGTGCAAAAGCAGAGAACAAAAGCTGCACTGCAAAATGGAAAGGTGGGGATGAGGATCCTGATGAAATTGGATAATTAAGAAATTAAGTGAAACGGAAATTAACTGGAGTGGGGAAGAAATTAACTGAAAATGAAGAAGCAGAAAGGTCTGATTGCATAGAGACAGAATATTAAGAATATGGAGATTGCTAAGTGTAGTTTATGCATGGAGCTACTGGAGGCTTAACTGCTTATAACTGCTTGCAAAAGAAATGTGATGTAAGGTGGAGAATCCTGAAGAAAGAATATTGAGTATTTCATGAGCCAAAATAGGAGACAAGGGTAGATGGAGGTAAAATATATGCTTGCTTATTCCACCAAGTCCCACCTGAGATATCATTTTAAAATAATGCTGAGAATTAAATAGTCCTCTGGGCTTAGCTTTCATTGGTTTTAGCCACACCTGCAAACTCTCAGTACATCTGTAAATCCAACCCTGTGGTGTCCAAATGGAAGTTAGGAAAATGAAGAATATAGGTGAGAGACCCCACAAAACATCTGCATTATGACATAATCGTATGTAATTGTATCAGACAATATAGTTCTGTTGATGCAGCCTTTTTCTGATACTTTCTGTTTGACTTTGTGATTTCATTGTTTGTTTAGGTGTGTATAAATACGCTTAACTTAAAAACACCAGTTGTTAAAAGGTTCTGATTCAAGAAATAATCTGCCCTGTAATTCAGCTGTACTGAAAACATAAGATCTCATAACGATGACTGTTCCTAAACTATAATTAACATATGAGAACTGTATGGTCTCTGCTATAGTACAAGCACTGTTTTGCTTCCTGATGAATGTATAGGAAGGAACTATACTTACAAAGTCAAAGTGATAAATCTCGGGTATTATGTCAGGAAATGTCTCTCAGGGAAGCCCACCTCTCCTGTATGGCAATATTCTTAGAAGGAGTCGTCCTTTACATGCACAATTGGCTCCTGAGATGGGCAGGAGTCAGAGGATGTGAGAGCTCAGTTCTCCAACAAGAAGGGACTAATCTTCCTCTGCCTGAGCAAAGGTGAGGCACACCAGACAGCCTCTCACACACATGAAGGAGATAAGAGACTTTCTCTAATCAAGTGTTGATACTAATGCTTCTATTTTCATAATAAGCTTATTCCAGTCCTTGAGTTTTAATCAAAACAAGCCAGAGCCCTGTGAAACTAAATGGATTTTATTGTCACAACCTCCTGCTCTAGCAGTGCAAGTCCTAGAATAGTTTTTCATTATTTGGTCCAAGATTAAGATATCAGCTTATTGCTACTGTGTAAGCACTTCTCCATGTCTGCAACGTCAATCTTTAACATTTCGAAAGGGCACTTGAACCACTCAGTTTGCAATAACTTTTTTTATCCATGCTCTTACAGATAAGATTTTGATTTCTCCCAAAATCATAGTTCCAGAAGCTAATAACAACTAAAGGCTTTAGCCACTGTTATCCTTTGGAACATTACTTGTTTCTTTCTCAGTATCTTCAATTTCTCATTGACACTTCTGGGTCACATTTAGACTGTTTTTTTGTTTTTTTTTTTTTTTTTAAACCTGCTGCTTTTTTTCCCCAAGCTTTCTCTTACCATTTTGAAACTCCTGTAATGTAAAGGAAATCCTGATTCTGTGCCCAGTATTTTCTGCAGTATGATTATTTGGATCTGTAAAATCCCAGGGAGTACATTAAGCATTACAATTAATGCAGTGTAAAAATTTCAGGTTTTATGTCACCACTCCTTTCCTGCATTGGTGCCAACACATTTTTTTTCCTTAAAGCTACATTATGGTTCAAATTATCTGCTATCCTTTTGCTGTTGGGCAACTTCAATTGATTAAATTCACTTGTTTGTTTCTGAGCTTTGTTTCTCTATTCTGTGTTCTGCTGATCAATACACCTTATGCTGGACAAAGTTCAAAATGGTTCAGACTTGCTCAGTGGGTACTTGGCAATGTTAGATTAAATTAGAAAAGAGCAAAAAGACAGCAGTTTTTCCTTTTGATCTCTTCATGTGTGTTTTAAAAAGCTGTATGTTTAATTTTAGACCAAGGTTGGGATTTTGTTTTATCAGAGTGTATCAGTAAACATTCTAGCTTTTTTTTTTGTGGTATTCAGTTCCCACAGAACTGTCAGAAAACCAGCCATATCCTCTCTTTCTTCCTTTTCAGCACGGTCACCCATGTAGAAAGGTTTAGAAATCTTTCCATATCCAAAATGATAATTTTACCTTAGATATTTTTTCTTGGAGTAGGCAAAATTTAAGAATGAAAATCAAGCTGAGGGGGAAAGGGGCTTTTTCTTGTTTTGTTTCAGCTGACTTTTTTTGGCCAACTCTCTCAATAAACCTGTGACCCTCATTTTTCTTTTTCTACACTAAAAACAGGAGCAGTGGTTCCAACCAGCAAAATACATCATTTATTTTTTTTACCAAAGCTGACTGATGCAGAATGAAGCCTGTATTCTGGTCTTGCCAGGAAAGCATCCAGAGCTTTGTTTCTAACTCTTCCCAGATCAAGTTCGATATTTTTAGGGTTGATAGGTGTATAAAACACACTCTAAGCATCAATCTATTTTTTTATTTTATTTTATTTTTTTTTTTGCAAGTGATGCTCTTGCATCCTGATAAGGCCTTTACCAGCTCCATCTGACCATTTCCACGCTACTCTTCCTGCAGTTTTCTGAAAAATCTGACCTCTAGAATTGACTTTGCAACCATTTGGTAAGCTATGCAGATCTTTTCATTAACTATATTATAAAATCTAGCCGTAAATATAAAGAAGAATTTTCTGTCCAACTTTAAAAAAATAATCTATTTCTGTACATTTGTGAACATTATTTACATTGGTAGATACGTCTTTGCACTTGCTGTTGGTGTTATAACATAAATGAAATGATACATTCTTTAGCTGTATAAAAGGATATAAGTTGTATAAAAGGATATAAGTTGCATAGGCTTTTCTATAGCTGTATAAGGCTTTTCTGAGGTGTTGAGAATTTAATATTGGTTTCTGCCCACCCATGCATTTGCTACAAGGAAAACTGTAGTGGGAAAGATACTGAGGTATTGTATTGCGTGATGCTGTAGGTAGCTGTTGGAGAAAGCTGCAATATGAAAGGTTCTTTCTTTATTCAAACAGTATCCATTGCATATCTATGACTCAAACTCCTACTTACTGATAAAAAAGACACATTTAAATATAAATTAAGATGAATCTTCTTTCCTCACTCTCTCAAAATATGTTTCTAAACCTTTAAGTTTCCTCGAAGTATTCATTGTTAGTATATTGCAAGAAGATGAAATGTCTCCAAAATTGCACACCTTTCTCACATAGGAGGAGTGAGTACAAACTGAGTCAAACAGATACCAGTTGGGCTTTATTTTTAAAACCAAGTGTGATATTTACCAGATTTTAGGTACAAATGTTCACACTCAAATCTAGCTCAGATTATTAGTGTCTTTAGCCTTTTAAAATCTATACATTGTCATTATAAATTTTTTTGAAGGAGTTCTTTGTTCCCCCAAATCATCAACTTGTATTTGTCATATTAATATTCATGATGCTTTCCAGAACAAACATATTTCATTTCTTTATATGGAAACAACTTCTGTAAAGAAATATGATTATCTTAGGAATGATTCACAAACAGATGAAGAGTGTTTTTTCTTTTGTCAAGCAAAGCTAATATGCCTCTGTCAGAATTTTAATCTTCCTGCACTCTCTTTTTTTTTTTTTCTTATAATAAATGATGTTGCATATTGTACAGATTTTACAAAATGACAGAATCACTGAATAGGAAAATTAGCTTCAGGGTCTAGCACAAAAGGACATTCAAACGTTTATATCTGTGGGATAGTTAAGGACTTTCAAGTTAGTGCTCCAAGGCAAGATGTGAGGAGTCTCAAGTTCTCTTTTTAGGCTGTGGAGGAAACAAAAATGCCTTCATTGCTGTTACTTGGAGCTGCATATGGGTGTTTTTTCCTTGACATGCTGGCCCTCTAAGTTAAAAATCATCCTGGTAAGTGGATCCCAGGGCAAAGTGAGCAGTGTGAGGTGCTGGAGGTCAGAGATCACAGCTCTGTGGGGCCACATCTGCCCTCTGCCCTGCCACTGATCTAGCATTGGCCTTGGGGGTCAGGAACTTACTCCCCTTCCGTGGATCATTTGTTGGCTATTGCTGTCACTTGCATCTTGTTAGACAAAGAAGGACATTGATGGGGCAGGAGAGTCCATCCCCTCACAACACTGTTGAATTCTTGTCCCGACAATATCTGGAAAGCTTCTGGTTTGGAACGTGCTAGAAGGCAAAGCTGGGTTATTTTGGACTGTGGAAATGCAAAGCACAACAAAAGAGGGCAGCATGTTGGGGAAAACTTTGGTAGCATCCTTTTCTTTTTATAGCAATCAGGGTACATTTTTCATTGACTGGAGTTGTAGCAGGATGCCATGAGCAAGAGGCCGGTGCAAACAGCTTGAATTCATGTTCCATTAACCTTGGTACCACACATGAGAAAGATTCTGAGAATTCATTGGAAGGGGCCTTTAAAATCACTGTGGGAATTTTCTCTGAATGAGAGCTGAGGAAGCTTCAGTAGTGGGCCAGGATACAGGAATGTAAATAAGTCACCAGACAGACAAGGAAGCCTGTGCCTGTCAGACTCTAAAATACAAGATGCTTAGAGCCAACTGAGCCTCTATTTATGATATAAAGATTAATAATCTGAGTGGCAACCAAAAGGTGAAGTGATTCAGAAGTCTAGTTTTCAATTTTTAGAAATATGGAACAGGCTGGTTATTATAGCAGCAGATGTACGAGGGGAGGAGGAAGGAGTAGGGCTGTGAAGGAATCTGCAAATGTTTTTTAGGTTGTATGAAAAGTATTTGGGTGTGAACCAAATAAAGGCATTTAAATTCCTCACCCACACAGCCTGAACATAAACAGTTCTACAGAACAAAACCCATGAGAGGAAAGTTCATGGCATGGGGTCAAAAGTAGTTACGTGAGAGTGTTAAATAAGTATCCTTCCTAGCCTATCTGTAGAAGGTCATAGTTGTTCTATGGTTTCTCAGCTATCTGGCAAGGAGTGATACAGGCAGGTATTGGGAGTGTGAAAGGGGGAATAAGGCAGTGTGCAATGACTTGTGGTCAGCTGAAAGGATGCTTTCCTTAAGTCCTAATTTTGGAGACTCCTAGAGCCAGTCTAATGTTTTCAGGTCACTTACACATTTCTATTTTATCCAGGACAATGAGAGCACTTTGTTAAGCTTGGAGATCCTGCAGTTGCTGAAATTATCACTGTATTAAATGTCATGAGCAGTCAGGGTCTCATTTTCTCAAAAGCTTTTCTTTAACTTTTTTCTCCCACCTTACCCCGCAGGGCTGGTTATTGAGGGAACTGCCTTGAGCTTGATCCTAACTGGGTGACAGTGGCTGTCCTGAATCCCTAAGCAGCACCAAAATACTGCCCTAGCATCAGGCCAGGAGCCATGTATTACCTGCTGGATCAAACACACAGAAAATTTTAGGAATGTGTTTTCAACGGTTTTAACAGTTTTAAACTTTTCAGGCCAAATCTTCTTTCATAATTTTGAGATTAACATATTCATGTTTGCGCAAACACCCCTTTTTTCTGGGGTAAGGCATTATTTAATCACAGCAGACATTCAAAACTTACCTCTGTGAGTTTTATTCTGAAGAATGATTGATTAAATGGCTTACTTTGGCTTATGAGAGTTTGACCATGGGGTTGGTAAAGATGTGATTTCCACTTCCAGGGGCAGGTGCACACATGGGAGTTCAGCCCTATATGAGATCAGAGTACAGGACAGCTTCAGTAGGCATAAACTCAATCTGCAAGATAAGGGCCATAGCTGACATTCTTTTCCTGTATTCTGTCACTGTGACAGCTATTACTAAATTTAAAGATACCTTATTTTAAATCTCAGAATTGTTGTGTTCTAAGAAAATGCTTTGTACACTAACTGTTCCATAACACAATTTGAAAAAATCGTGTTTTTGACAGCTTCTAGCACCTTCTGGTAATACATCCTTGCATTTGCCAACTTTGTTTCTCAAAAACACTCGAGCTTCTTGTTTTTCTTCAAAAAGTAACAGAGATCTGAGCAAAATTGTTAACTTCTTTGCATTAGCCAGCACTGAAAGCTATGCAGTGGAGGTGCTCTGTGCAGTACTTTGTTTTCAGTTCTTGACACCAGAAATGAATTGCATCTATAATTTCTGAAAAGACGATAGAAAGTCAAAGAGAGGGTTGGATGCACAGCACATTAGTTTTCCTTCACATGATGAAATCTGTCATACCTGACCAGTCACAAATCCGCTATCACTCTTTCAAACAGTTTTTCCCTTCTTTCCTCTTTCCACTAGATGCTTCAGATGTCAATAGAGAGGAGGAAAGATGAGCCCTGAAGATTGTCTGTTATAAACTATTCCCAGACAAGGTTCTAGGCTTTATTCCAGTAAAACTAGAGCTCAAAAAATGCACGTGTTCAGATTTCCAGTGTTCAGTTCTGCTGTGATCAGATGTAGAACATTCAGCACCCTTTCACCTCCAACTGCAATATTTCTGGATGCATTTCTCAAGACCTTTTGTATTTACTCTTTTTTATTATCATAATCATTTTCTTAAAATAACAGATACATCCAAGAAACTCATTTTTTTGTTGTTGTTGTTCTAAAGAGATCTAAAACTGATTACCAAATAAATGATATGAAAATTATCCACACTGCAAGTACTGGATCGTTGGGTTCCAGGAAGATGCAGCTACAAGCTTCTGTTATGCGGGGAAACTGCATAACAGTCTTTCTTTTCAGTTGTAAGAATAGCTGACTGATTTCCATTTCATACAGACATTTTTTCTCGGGGGTCTTTTTTCACTCTGGTCATTTTATTGCTTCCTTATCAAAGTAAGCAAGCACAATATTTTGTTCTACTATGTCATCTGTGAGCATGCTGCTCTTGCCACTTGATCACTGTATTCTGATACTGCTGTGAAGCTGTCAATTACAGTCATTATAAAGAAATGAAAATTGATTTGGAGGAACTTGCAAGCTTTTTTTTTTTTTTTTTTTTAATTAGAAATTTAAGTGCGTTAGTGCTATACATAGTCTCTGGTCCCAAAGGGCATACAGAGAGAGAGAGAGAGAGAGAGAGAGAGAGTGTATAAATTCTGCTTAGAGGAACATTGCTCAGAATCAGATAACTTGCAGATTAGAGATTTTAAATGGAAAGCTCTACCAAGGGCATTGTTTTGTAATTCTGCCAATAGAAGCCCTAATGGGTCCTGAAATTGTAAGTTATTTCTGAGAAGTAGCAGCATGGAGACACAAAGAAAAGAGAACAAAGATTTTGCTTCTTTACTCAGCCTTTAAAGTTATCTTCATAAATGTGTTAGGCGGGGGGGGAGGTGGAGGTGCAAGGGCAGGATGCAGGTTCCTCCTTGTTTTTTCTCTTTCCAAATGTTGCTGATAAGTTGCGGTAGAGAAATTGCCCTTTTGTTTGTTTGTTTATTTGTTTTGTGCTTATTCAGAAAGCTTTGTGGGCTCCATCCTTAGAGAGGCACTGGAGAGACAAGTTCTTTGAGGGATTAATTCAGAGTGGGAAATCTATGAGCCTGAACAGAGTGAATCTGGTATGCTTTTTCTGTTCTAGAGCAGATGTGGCTCTCTGATGGGCTGTGTCACCCTGGATTACTTTGGAAGGGGCTGTGGCTCAAAGGATCCAGTGGAAATACAAAGTCACTTGTTCAGTCACTTGTTTCTTTTCACATTCTCTGAGGGACACTGAAGCAGATGTTCGGTTTAAGGCTTTCTTCAAACTTTTCTCCAAGCAACCATATGCAATATTATTTGTATAGTTAAGATATCCAAGTACAAGCTTTAGAAATGAAAAGTCTTCAGCTCTAGGACAACAGGAACACAGACAAATAAAATAAGACTGGCAGATCTGATTGTTATTTAATAACATATTAATCATAAAATAAAAAAATGTTAGATGACAGCAAAGGCATAGATTTGAGGGTTTGATCTTTAAATATTTGCAATGACCTGTAATAATATCCACAACTATACCTGGATTCTTCTAGCTGCTTCTTGCTGATATTCAGCAGACAGTATTTAGCTCACAGCTATGGAAGTATTGAGAGAAAAAAAATAGGAAACGTATTTAACAGAAATGGAGAAGCAAGATGGTGGCCTACTTTTTGATTGTGAAGAGAGCAAGAATATTTTTTTGAGACAGCAGCTACATTAAGTGCTTAAATCCACCCTGGTTCCAGAAGCCAGCAAACTGTTCTAAGAAAATAGTTCTTCCTTCCTTTTCCAATCCAAGTTTAGGTACTATGAAGTGAATTATTTTATGATTAGAAATCGGTTGTTTAGATAAAAAATATACATACATAGCAAATGCTACATATACTATATGTATACAAGATTCACATTTTTGATCTAGACAACC
Organism: Lagopus leucura; assembly: GCF_019238085.1. Taxonomy (NCBI): domain Eukaryota; kingdom Metazoa; phylum Chordata; class Aves; order Galliformes; family Phasianidae; genus Lagopus; species Lagopus leucura. The sequence continues at coordinate 31,954,025 of NW_024962250.1, forward strand.
CATTTCTGATCATATGATTCTATATATATATTTGTCCTGAGGGAGACAATATAATCTGTCAGCGTGACTAGATTTAGCCCATCATCTTAATGATGCATCAAGGGACCTGTGAGATGCATTTCCCCCAAAATTTACATTCTCTGCATCTGCTGTGAATTCTCTGCCTTCTGCCCTTCAGGCATGAGATAAATAGTGTTCAGTTAGAGAACTTCAGTTCTCTATAGCAAGATGCTTATGTGTTTCTCATACGGAATATCTTCATGGATAGAAGTAGAGGAAAATTTCTGAGTCTAGAGCATGAACAGAACGTTTAATTACTTTTTTTTTTTTTTTATAGTTCTCTGAAAATTTGTATTCTGGCACCAATATTTTTTTGGTTAAGGTACCTTCTGTTTAAAGTATTGATTAGTTGGCTTTTCAATTTTAAATTTATATGGACTTGGGGTGTTTAAGTCCCATAGGCTCCAGAATAAGATCAAAATGCTGACCTGTTATCTCTCTGGTAGCCAAATGATAGCAAAGTAATTTCTTTTGAGTTATTATCATTATTAGAATCATAGAAATAAGGCTCACAAGTATATAACGTCCAATTTTTAATTTAATTAGCCACTGCTTTAAAAAACATAGTGAAAAGTCATACAAAAGAACGACTGCATTAGGAAAGGTCATGCATGCAACACATTAATACTACATAGATGATTCATTGGAAGTTTTCTAAACAGTTTAAATCAGTGTAACTATTCTAAGGAGCCTAAGCTAGTGGAAAAAAATGGCAGCACACACATTTTGTTTTACTTTGGGCTTTTTTTGTGAGTTTCCAAAACCCTCTGAATTCAGACAAGAATGTGAAATTTTTAAATCAAGGGGATTTACTGATGTGAGTAAAATTGATTAGGTTTTATATCACTTTTGCATTAAGAAGATGAGAGGCACCTCTGTTACAATTCTCCTCCAGTAGTTCTATTAAAACTAAAAGGACGTTTAGGTTCGATAAATTTGCTCAGGCAGTGGATCTGATAGATAACTACTTTCATTATGATCTTCCGCAATGTTATGTAATTTTTCCCCTTGTTTACCAGAGCAAAAAGTTGTAAAGAGACTGTTGGGACCCAAGAGCTTGTGCTTTTTGCTTCTTTCCAAAGGTGACTCTGTATCCTATCTGCTAAAGAAGTCCTGAGAGCAGATCTGGGAGCAATGCCAGAGACAAGAGGCTTTGCCAAGCTGTTCTGGGGACCAGCTCATTCTGCCCTGTTCATTGTCAGGTCAGAGACCTATAGTGTCTGTGGACGTATGGGAAGATGTTTGTAAGTACTCACTGGGGCCAGCTGATGAACTAGACTCTGAACTGACATCCTCTCTAAGGCAGGTTAATTCCCTGTGCTAGTGCAATAGCATTGTAACCGACAACTGACAAACGAGCACATCTGCTCATGTGCACACAAAGTGCAGAAGCAGATCACAGAATGGAAACCATGTATTTTTAACTCTGTCCCTATGTGATGTTCTGACTGTGATTCTGCTCCAGAAGCCATCTAAACAAAACCTTCTTTAAAAAAGTCATTTTGTCATGTTTTGCCTCTACTTCATTAGAACAGTAGATCTTCAGAGAGAATATCTTTGGACGATTACAGTAAAATTTGGAAAAAAAGCCTCAAACAAATACCTTAAACAGAGATTCATGCTCTTTTTCCTAAGTTGCCTGAATTACTAACATCAGTGCAGTTCTTTAGTCCTGATGATCAGCTTGAAATTGATGGCCCTAACATAACTGATTTTTGTGACTAGATCTTCAGCATTTCTTTCTAACTGTTCTGACCTTCAACTCCAGAGCCTAAAAAGCAAAGAACAAATACTCATGTGCTTTAATATTCTTAGTATTTATCTGAACCTGCTTTTTCTTTGGGATTGTTGCTATCTGTAACTTCTTCTATGCTGGGCAGACAGCTACTACAGAAAGTGAGTTAATGATACCAGCCTTTCATGAACACAGCCTCAACATTTGCCAAGACTAATTCTAAATCTGGAGTTGACCATGGGTTCCGGCCTCTTGCCTCTTTTAATCTGCCTCAGAAAAGACAACTATTATGTTGTGTTTTATTTTCTCTCAGAGAATATTTGAAAAAAATGCTGAAAACCAATTCCTGATGCTTCTTGTTTCTTGCACCACTTGCAGTTTGTGCACCTCCTGATCAAATCCAGAGAAAACATCTTCAGCAATGCAGCAATATAAATCAAACTGTCAACTGACTGCAGATAGCTGCAAAAAACAGGTTTTCATGCAATGCACAAAATGTGTGGCCAGCTCCAACATCTAAGTTTGGAACCAATAGAATTCTTTAGTCCATAGTAACAATCATTAGCTGCAGGATACTTGCTGATGTTCCTCTAAAGCAACTGCTGTGAGAACAGTGACCTTCAACAGGGAACCCACATTTACAGTGATGTTTATGAAGATAAATAATGTTAAGCAAGATCATCATCATAATTTCAGAGTTTCAGTGTTCTGACAAGGATTTATGATAGTATCTGGAAAGTGGATTTTCGTGAACATCCTTTGATTTCAATAGAACTGTGCTGATTTACACTAGCAAGGAGTGTGGCTTAAGTTTAAAAATAGCATCGTTTGCAGGTATTATTAACTTTTGTATTTCTCAGATCCACTTTGGTTTGAATAGGACAAGTGGTAATGGTCTTAAATTGCACCAGTGGAAGTTCAGGTTGTATATTAGGAAATATTTATTCTTGAAAAGTATGGTAATGCACTGGAACAGGCTGCCCAAGGAGGTGATGGAGTCACTGTCCTTGGAGGTATTCAAGAAGAGGGTAGATGACACACTGAGTGACATAGTCTAGAACAAAGCCATGGGCTGGTGGATGGGCTAGATGACCTTAGTGGTCTTTCCAACTTCTACGATTCTATGGTAATTCCTTTTTCTGTATTAAGGTGTTTTAGCTGCAGTATACAGACACACACACACACAAAACCAGCAGGCTCCTCTTCAAGAAGCCTTGCACAGAGAATGAGGCTGAGGCTGTCTGGTGTTTTTATGTTCATCATAACTGAGTCATGAAAGGAGAATTCGCTATGTGTTGTGTTTGCTTGAGCCATTGGAATCTTGGGGAAGGATTCTTATGCTATTGCACTGTGATCCTCAGACAGTAACCTAACTGCATATGAGATGTGTCTAATTCATTCTTATTGTAAGGAGAAGAAAACAATTATTTCAACAGAGTTATGACTACATCACTTTTATCCTGCAGAGCGTACAATATGCAAAGTATATCTTACTTATATTCAGTGAGTTCCAAGAAGTGTAGTCTATTCCTAAAAGCAGAAAATTGCTAATTGTGTTATTTAAGAGTCAACTCCTATAAGTATGCAACACATTCTACATCAAGTAAAGTGAAACCTGAATAGGGAAGGGAATTTTAAAAGTAAGTTGCACAGAACTGTGTGAATTGTTAAAAGTATTTGAAATTAATTTTTTATTTCCTCTTGTCATTTTTGATTGTGAGTGCATTTGTAGCCATCTTGTACCCATCATGTCTGACACACAAGGCACACCAGAGATGTAGACATCAACCTTGCTAAATTTACTTCTCCACTTTCCTCTCTCCTGCTTCTCATGCATATTAATAAAACCCTTTTACCGGCAGATTTGCCTTTCACTGAGAGAAAGCTGGCCAAATTTTTCATTACCATCCTTTTCTGGTGACAGAACTTGTGACTGGTACTGTGCTCCCATCCCCTCCATTTTTGCACACAGTGGGAAGTAATTGTCATCTCATCTACTTTCTCATGTGGCCATACAGTTATAGCTAGCTACTATCAAGAAGTGTGATCTTGCCCTTGCCCATCTCTCTCTTTTGGGCTTACTGTCCTTTTTGGTAGCACTGGTGATAAGCTGATTCCACAAGAAATAAGTTCAGAAAGCTAATCACTTTTTTCTTTTTTTTCCTTTTGGATTTGTTCTCTGATGATTTAGCCCCACAGTCAGATTTTTTATGCAGTGAGAGATATTTTGCCAGAGTCAGAAGCACATGGCCAGGCCGGCAAGAAGATAATTGAAGTGTCCCTGTACACTGGGGACAGATGCTCAGTTAGCTTGTCTGAGAGCTTGTTTAAGTTGCAAGTGGCCCATTCAAGTGCCTGAATTAGCTTAGTCTACTCTTAGCAATAAAGTAGAACTAAAAATAAAAATAAAATGCATCCAACTTCCATTAAACATGCTTAAATATTCAAATATTTAAATATTTAAATGACCTGAAACAGGCTCTGAAAGGCCTCAAATGTGGTGCAATAGTCTGCTAATTCAGGTATCTATGCCTAATGGCCTGAGCGCTTGCCCTGAGTAAAGAGCAATTTCATAGTTTTGACAATTTCTGGGTCCATAATAGCATTTTGTTTTGAAGAAATGTGATTACAAATCCCATTTCCCAGCTGAACTCAATTCCAATTCTTGAACAGATGTCTTTGCATCCTATGTTCATGATAATTTTTTCTTTAAAGAATTCAGGCATATTGCAGGGAGTGTCCAAGCCAAATGTGTTACAACACAGTCCATTAGTTGCTTGAATGTTATATTGGAGGGGTTTTGTCCAGAGATATTGAATTCATTATGAAACATTTAATTGAAAAAATGCTGCTTTTATTGAAATAAATTCCACTTGTAGATTACAAATACACAGAACAACAGGTAGAGAGAATAGCTCAAGTGAGTCAACATGTAAGTCTTGCTATGTTCTTTGTATTCATCTTCAAATGACACTATTTCACTTTTTAATTTCAGTTATTACTGTGATAATGGCAGTCAGGTTCTCACTGCAGTGTGACAAAAGCTGTAAAGAAATTATATTTTAATCTTCAGAAATTCATTGAATTTAACACATACAATAGACTCTGCCAGCACAAGGAGAAGCCATTTCTTACATTCCAGTGACCTGTTTAATACTACCTACCACATCAACCAATATAACCTTGTATTTAACATCTTGCAAAGAATTTCGCTAGATTTACAGTGAAGAGATCAGAAGAAAACCACTCAAAAGTAGATTTACTGGGGAAGAATGAAGAGAATACAGACCCTGTCACTGGCTTCTGACTTCTACTTCTCTGTCATAGGACTAGGTAGGTGCTGATAATCTTCCACTGCCTACTGCAAATTTTGAGCTCCTCTCATTTGATGCACAGAGTGGGAGAGATGGAGAGCCTCTGTAGTAGTATGCAGAGTCCTTATCTTCTCCTTGGATTCTTCCCCACATTGCTGTCCCATCAGGTATTGCTCCACTGACATGCCTTGTTTTATAATAAGGCTTAATTTAAGTGAAGTCCATGCTTTGCCTCCTACAGTGTAGATATAATTTCAGATAATTGTTGCTCTGCTTGCGGTCCTCTCCCTAATTATAACAAAAGATAACATGTTCTTGTTCCCACTGACGTTCTTCACTTCAACTTGTATCATATCTCAATGTATCCCTGCTTAGCCTCCAGAAAAATGGAGTAATTAATGAAAACGTTCAATACCGAACAAAGTTTTTTATCTTCTGTTGGATGTACAGGCAAATCTTTCTCTATTTTTTAAAGCCTTCATCATAAGGGCTTCCCTGGGCTTTGCTTTCATTCTTACTTTTGCCTTTCCAAAAGAACTTTCTGGCTGACGAGCACTGAACAAAGTGAAGGCAGGGTGATGCTTTTAATACATCTCTGCATAACCTTCATGTCAAAAAGTAATTTCCTGAACAATTTCCTGGATTTCTGAGGCCTTTGCCAAAAATGACAACTTTGTGTCAAAATGGTGGAAGCTATTCTACTTAGAATAAAAATATGCATTAAAAAAAAAGGCTATTTTTGGAATATCTCTGCTTTGGTCGTAAATTTCAGATTCCTCTTGGGCTTGATGTGGAGATATTCTGTTATTCTGATGAAATCTAGTGCACTTACAGTGTTTAGTGGATTTTTTATTTTAGTGTGACTTATTTTTATGAAATACAGAGCCTAAAATCTGAGATATCTCAAGAGGTAATTTTGATCATGTCCTCGCCCCACGTCAGTGTGATCAATCCTGGTGGACATGTCCTTCTGCCTGTTGAGGAATTCATGGTGGTGGAGATTTCACAACTCCCTCTAACAGCATTGTCCATGACTGCACTGTATGTAATAGCTAAAAAATTCTTAAAGCAGCACACTTGATTATTCTTTGCAATAATGCATGCTCATTACTTCTTTGCCTTCCCACCATGTACATCTGAAATGGCTTTAGAAACCTCTATGTGGTGTCTGAATAGAAGCTGGTATTCCAAACAGGGCTTGTATGGGAGGATTACATCACAGATCTGGTCAGATATTCCTGTCAGTATATCCTAATGCAGCATTTGCTTTTTATTGCAATACTGTGACATTGTTGACTTGTGTTCAGACGTTGGCCTTCAACATCCTTGTGATAATTTTTTCCAGAATTCGTTCACAACAAATTGTTTCCTGGACTTCCTTTGTGCTGTTGACTATTCTTGCCTAACTGTCTCTCACACCAACAAAATGATCCACTCTGTTTAACGTTACCAAGAGCTTCACACTTTGCACAGTACATCAGATGAGCAGTGCAAGTTATATGCATTTCTCTATGGTTCTGCACTCCAGTCCTTGGCTTTGCATTCACTGCATGGGCAGGCAATGTCTGTACCCTCATAGGAAGATCATTGGAAATGTGCAATTGTTTTCCCATGTATTGAAGACAAATTTGCAAACAGCAGATCAAGTCAGTTGTATCCATGGAAACGTCACTTTATCATAGGGTTATGCAGTTTCTTCCCTAGCTCTGATTAGGATCTGGCTGTTCTGTAGTCCAGATCTCCCTAATTGAAAACATAAATAAAAAGGAAAAATAATTGTATTGCAGGACAGTCTGTGAATATATATGACAGTTGTAGAGTTTCTTAATTGTTTACATCACTGTTTAAAATACACCTGTAGAATTATAATTTTGTAAATTCACTGTTAAAAGCCTAAGATAGAATTCCTATCTGGGGTTGCTTTTCATATACTTTATTGAGCTTAACTGTAACAAGAATCAGGTCGGGAAGCCAAAAGCTTTTGAACAGTTTCAGAAAGTACTTGGCTTTTTGAAAATCCTAATCATCATATGAATTAATAGAGATGCTGTCTATATTTTCTGTTTTGTAAACTAGCAAGCTGTTATTATGAAGTCATGAGCAGAGCTGTGAGAGAATACCTGACCAAAGGTACCTGATCAAAATTCTATTTCCAATTCCCACGTAAATTTGTGACCTTGTTCAAGACATTTTTATTCTAATACCAAATTTTGTAGCTAGATAGTTGTTCCTGGATTCCAAAGAAACTTGTTGCTTTGAAAGTCTTCTGAGTGGACTATTACTGTGAGTTTCCATCAGATATATGTGTATGTAATATTTATATCTATAGATACGTAGATTTTTTTTTTTGCTGAAGAGGGGAATGTTATTTTCAAAATTAACTTTGCAACAGAGTATTTCAAGGATGATTTCTGCCAATTAAATATTCTACAGCATTCAATATCTTGCTAAATGTTCCCATCACTGAAAATATTTAGAAAACTGAATTTAGAAAACATTTAAATTATTTGAGATAATTCATTTTTAAATGTGAATGAAATTATATATACTATATACAGCTGTGACAGCAGGGGATGTTCAGGTTGAATATCAGAAAAAGTTTCTTCACCAGAAGGCAGTGAGCATTGCACAGGCTCCCCTGAGTGCCTGTCATGGCACCTAACTGTTGGAATTCAAGAAATATTTGGACAGCACACTCAGACACGTTCTGATTTTCAGGCATTCTTTTGTGGAGCCAAAAGTTGGGTTGGATGATCCTTATGGATTCCTTCCATCTCTGGAAGTTGTATATGATTTACTTACTCAGCTGTGAAATTGGCCACAGAACTTCAAATGTTTTGTACTCTCAACGGAAAATTTCTGTGTAGGAATTTATCTGCAAGCAGTTATCACAATTGATGTATGCTTTTTCCTCTTAGGATAGTAACAGTTTTTAACTCTGTATGTCTGCTAAATCTGAGTAGAATTCAGGGGACAAAGAAAAGGCTCTTCTGAGCCGGATGCTAATTCTTCTGCTAGTACTAGATGATGGCAGACACTAGCAATATGAGGAACTCTCAAACTGAAGTTCAAAAAAATCCTTTTATATGAGAAAATCTTTGGGTCCAAGATCAGTTCTACTTATATTGAAGACTTACTTATCTTTCTACTGCCATGAATTCAACATCTCATTTCAGATTTCAATTTTCATTGGGAAATTTCCTTCTGGCAGCAGCATTTCTAACATTTTTTTCTAAGTACAATGTTTAAGCAGTCTTGCTTACTACAAAAAGGAAAATGAATTTGAATTCTAATAAGAAAAGAAACACAGTGTGCACCAGCATAAAATTGAAGGTTTATTCCATTGCTTTTTGTCCCTAGGGTTTTTCAAGAGACTAATATCATTTTAATATTAATTGCCTTCTGTATTTTCTGCAAATGTTGTGATTAGGATTTATAGTTACAGTATTTTTATTAGAAAAACAATTTCATATAGCACAATGATTTCATCAGATCTAAGCCTTATGGGAGGAAATACATTCTGAAACAAATACAAACAGGTCTTTTAATATTTTCAGCTAAAAAAAGCAACATACCATAGATTGATTTTGCTACAACTTTTAACTAAACTTGTCACAATTATGATTAATTGAGCAAAGATGCTTGTGGGTGCTGGCAAGAAATTGTTATCTCTTATTATTGGGCAAAATCACAAAATGACAATTGTATTAAAATATACAGCAATAATTAAGTATAACATTATTTTTAAAAAATTGAGCAATTATGATTCTCATTAGCATTGCATATAACTTTGGGAGACTAATTATGAGATGTAATGAACAGGAAAGAAGACAGTTTGAGTTTGTGATTATTGTTAATATTATTATTGTTTGCAGATTTGTGTGCACATCTGTATTAACTAATGAAACCCAACAAAGAAAATATTGTTTAGAAAAGGAATCACTGGATGGGACAGGAAAGGTAAGCTGAGAGGGTGCTTCTGTTCTTCTATAGCTCTTTACCAAACTTAGAACAAAATTAAAAGTGTAGCCCTAGTTAAAAAGTTAAAAGGGAGCATCCAAAGCTTGATTTTGAACTGATGTAATAGTAATTCCAGAGGTAGTTTCACTAGAGAGTGCAAGCTTTGGATTATCTTCTTTCCCCTGTCATGGAAAATGAACTTACACTTCTCAGGATGTGTAAACCAGATCACATTAAACTCAAAGAGCATTCTACTAGTTTCTGATTTATGCCCATTTTTTTTGTCCTGCTTTACACTGAATTCATATGACTTCTGAAAACACCACTAAGGATACAGCTGTGTGTATATTTGCCCAACAAAACCGAACAATTTTGTGCATATTCTTTTCTTTCTTTTTCCTTTTTTTTTTTCTTCATTGTTCTTTTTTTCATTCTGGAATCCTACATTAAGCTTAGTTGTCCAAAGGGATACTGTGTACAGTACAAATAATAAACACCAATACAGATGATGATTGCAAAAAAGCAGAAAATAAGAGCTTGTTTTGTATTTTTACTCTCTTCAGTTGGCACAATGCAGTTAGTAAAATAAATAGATTTTTATGAGAAAAAATATATCTAAAGTTATCTCCTGTCCTCTCTTGTTAGCAGTATTCATTAACCACTTCTAGCCTTCCTTCTCTAAGTGTTCTTGGTGGCTTCTCATTCTTCAAACTCTGGAAGCTTCTCATCAGAAAGTAATAGTACATAGTTAGGGGAGGAAGTTCTAACATCTACTTCATCATCAACTGGAAGAGTTGATTATAAAATCAACTAAATAGATATCTATTTCCCTAGTTTTTCACTGACCATACTTAATTCATGAAACTTGTCAAAAAATTAGAGATAGTATACCCGGAGATAAAACTAATCTATCTTCTTCATTGAATTGCTAACAAATTCTTTCACTACTCAGAATATCTGTGAAACCAATAGGTCTTAATCACATTAATCATGTATTTAATTCCATTTCTCCTCTTGATAAATACCTATCCAACACTATGATATAACTGAGATCAAGACAATCCTTGTGCTCTTTCTAAAATTCTTTTGTGTCAGATGTATGGTAAGAAAGCAATAACCCATAAATTTGCAGTAGACTTTGATTGCCTCTTTCTTAGGACACTGATTTTCTGAGATCTAAAGGGGAGCAGATGTCCAGCTGGCATCAAAAGTCATAGTGAGAAGCTTTGCAAGACCTTGCCTTAATATTTTGTAATGAGTTGCGTTATTCATGTTATCTACAAAGCGTGTCAAATATCAAATATCTTCTGCTTGCTTCTAAAGAAGCCATACCACTTTTAAACATACTCCTAAGGCTTGTTTGAGTTCCAGGAGTGTAAATCAATGTGACTTCAAGTTGTCTTTATTTGGACAAGGATCTAAGAGATGTCTTGTGATGGAGAGAAAGCAGTAACTAGTCTTTCTACAGGTAACAGACACATTAAATAACATTTGGCATTAGCATGTCTGCAGTATGCTGGCAGATTTCATTGTGACAGAAAGCTCACTGGGCTGGAATGAGTGCTGATAAGGACAGAAGAGCTGACTGTGAGCATCTCACAAGTCTGACAGCAGCAGATTTGGGTGCTCCTGAATAGGCTGATGTTGATTGATGATTCCGTGATGCGACTTTTACACTAAAGAACACAGTGGTGCCAGTGAAGCTGTCTCCATCTGTAATGAAAGAGTAAGCATAAAAGTTATTTTCTGAGGGGGTGAAAAAGGTTGCGAAGCAAAAATGAAATAGACTGATGTGTTGAGACATACAGTGAGAAAAAGGAGGCCTGGTGTAAGTATGCTTATTAAAGCTACAAGATAAATTTAATGTACCATTCATTTCCCACCTCATTTAGTAACCATAGAAAAATCATACCTGTCTGTGCCCTGCTATTTCAATTTGCCAGTGGAACATTAGGATTTACCATTGGAAATTCCAGCATTATGCACAATCAGGTTTCTGTTGTGAAGCAGGCTGTGTGACTGGGGCAGCCTGTGAGTGCTTCTGTTTAGGATCTGTAAGGTAACAGGTCAGACCTGCCAGCTCAGCTTGCATTTTTGGGCAGCTAATACTTAGCCTCAAGAGAGTATGTGTTGAATTCATATTGATGGCTATTTTGGTCATGCTGCACCATGCTTAATCTCATACTTCCCATTTCAGTTCCCATTAACCCCAAGGTATATGAGTTCTTATGACCCTTAATCATCATTTACAAGTGCAGGATATTTTCACAGGCTCTGTGTTTCTCCTTCAACATGGCAGCACATCCTCATTTATCTAAAAAATAATGTTTAAGGGAACAAGGAAGACAGAGTTGCTCTGTAAACTTGTGGGATCTTTACAGATGAAATATGCAGAGCAAAGCATATAAAGATTTGTTCAATTTTTATGTACATCAGAAATGTCTCTGGATTTGAGATGCTTGCAAATTTTTTGAACTTATCTTAGGAATTTGCCACTGCTTTCTGATTTGGGACAAGTTTTTAATATTGTTTATTCTCAAACAAGAATTGCAGATATGTAAATATTCTTGTTTAGAAGTAACAATGGCATGATATATTTTCTAACCAGATTATGCATAATTATAGATTATGCATAATTGGTTTTGGAGTTGAAGTGGCAATGTACATTGACTTTTTTTAATACAAATAAGTTTGTTGATCTTTTATAAGACGGCAATTTATGAGTTCCTGAGAAATATTACAGACAGTACATGATTACAGCATTCTGTTTTACTCTCAGCTCTACCAAGTCTCTTGAACTTGAAGGAGATGACTCATGCCAGAGTTAGAGACAGTGCACTATTGGGTGCTTTGACTAATAATGAGGGCAAACAAACAAGCAGAGAGGAGTAGATCTGCATTGTAGCTTCATCTAGGAGTAAGGCAGGTAAGGCCTGAATAATGGAGGATTCATTAGTTGGAACTATTTCTGTAACAAAGGCATCAGTGCAAATAATAGCATTGATACTTTGTACTGACGTCTTAATGTCAAAATAGTAGTGTATAATTGAATCTAACCTTTAGAAATTCATACATCATTCAAATGTTTGCATGTCTGTAGCTGCTCTTAGGTACTTGCTGATATGTGCCCTTTATGCTTGTTTACAATGGGAAGATTTGTATTTATAAAATGGAATTCTGAAAATCCATCTGTTGACACTGGGCATTGATGAACCTAGTTGTGCAGCCTCATTGTTTCAGATTCTGAGCAATAAATTACATTTAAAAATTAGAAGGAAAAAAGCAGCACGCACTGGTAAAGTGGCAAAGAATGAGAGGTCATACATAGCATGGGATCTCTTTTCTTGGATCCAATAATATTTGAAATTCAAAGTTATGATATTTTGCTGAAGGGTACTTTATTTTGCCAAGCTTCCTTGCGTTTAACCAACCCTTCAACCTGTAACCTCCACTTTGTCCATTTGAATGGCAATTTTCCAGTTTATAGGGCTGCCCGTTGCTTAGTAAGCTGACAAGAAAGCAAAACAGCTTAATGAATGTGACTCCCTGCTACTTGTGTTTTTGAAGTGGCATACTCATTATAAATCACTTTTCACTGAGAATATGGGATATATTCCTTGAGATATTCTTCAGTGTTTTGAAAAAAGCAACACTGAGTGTGGCAGACCTCAGTCAGAGCAATGGAGAGAAGAAATCTTACCCCTCCAGAATAAAACACTCAGTAATTGGAAGGAATGGAAAACAGCAAGTACAAATCATAAAGCTCTGGGAGCAAAGAAATCGTTAAGTCATATAATCTCATTTCCTTTATAACTCAATCGCATATCCCTCCATTAGACCTGTGCTAAGAACAGCAGCTTGTTGAACTGAAAATAAAACCAAAATTTGTACAGTTTTCCAACCCCCCTACACTGTTTTTTTTGTGGAAGTCTTTTAGTGCATGATATTTTTTCCCTGTTGGAGACTTTCATAGCCTGTAATCAAATTTTTGGGTTTTTTTTTTGTTTGCTTGTTTGTTTTTCTGAAGTCCTCTACTTAGTTTTTCTTAAGCATGAAAATCATACTAATGTTATGCATTAGTCTTGCCAATTCTGTTTGGAGGGGGAAATCACATCCCATTTACTAATTCAAACTTCAAATACCTCAGCACTTCCAGTACTTTTTACCTTGATGTAGCCTTGAAGTTATATGGTCACTTTGACCTTTACTACAGAAGAACCTTTTCAGACCTCTCATGAATGTAAGTGATTGCTAAAATATTGAGGCAGTCACCTTTCCGCATTTTAAAAAATGGAAAGTGATTTTTTTTTCTTTTTTATAGTATGCTCTACAGTATATATATGTATGCTCTTTAATAGTATGCTCTAGTCTTGCAAAACATTTTTTGTTTGTTTGTTTTTAATGTGTCACTAGATAGAGTAGTCAGCCACAAAGGCTGCTCCACTATCCATTCCACTATCCATTCCAGCCACAGCATTCATCCATGGGTCCTATTCTGCAGACAGAGTCAGAATTTCTCTTTGGCAGAGAAGAATTCATCCAGCAGAAATATTTATTTTTATATAATGGGTAAAACTTAAATGAAGTAGAGGTCACCGTACTCTTCTCTTGTCTTTATATTTTGCAAATATTCTTTTTTGCAGATTTGCAAGTTCATAAACTAATAGGAAAACCTGAGTGGGGATGGGCCTCATTAAAATATTTCCATTGATTCTTTATGGAGAGCTGCTTTTTGAGGTCTGACATCTCTCTGGTGTTTGTTCACTTACTGTGTACTTTAGAGACACTGTGGGAAACTAGTTTTTAAGATAATGCAATAATGTAGAAAAGGAGGTTAACAAAAGACATGTATTTTGTAGTTGCCTATGTACATCAAACTTATCTGCTGAAAAATGAAATTAGACTTATTCAACAAACACTACTTTCTATTAAAAAATATTGGTTGGCACTAATTATATTCCTGTCCTTTGTCAGATAAATGAGTGTTCCATTAATTTGGCCATGACTGACATTTAGCCCGAGCAGCCTACAGCTGCATAGATCATTTTGCTTATCCTTGTGAAATAATCAGAACTAGTAAGACCTTTATCTGTTGTATTTCGTACTTATTCCACACTGTTTTCCTAAGATGGAAGTTACTGTCCAGGGCTTACCCTAATCTATAGGATTTGTGGAAACAAGTTCTCCGGAAATGCTTGCTTCAATAAAAAGTTGAACACTAACGTAGGATATTTATCATCTCCATATCTACTGGTGTACTACAAAGTGTTCTTTTGGGATATGTATATCATGAGCATTTTCCCAAGTATAGATTATAAATGTTTTCAAATAGCATTGCCTTTTCTCTGTCACTAAATATTTTACCATCTCTATCAAGTAATGGGTATATTTTATTGCTACCAAATCATGTTTCCTATATGCTTATACAAAAATTTGTAAGCTGTGCTTCCATTAATATCCATGACATTAATTTTTGACAGATATTGATTTTTCCCTTGTGTCTTTAGATTTTCTCATTGGATTTCTGTATTTTATATGCTCTAGTATATACTGATATATTTTTTCTCCTGTTTCCCTTTTAGTCATTTTCCATCAGTAGTAATTGCTGCATTTATTCGTCCATAGAGTTGTAGCTTTTTAACTGTTAAAATTGATTCATTAAGTAGTACAAACTTCTTTTAATATTCCTCACTGTTTTGTTTGTTTGTTTTACTTTCTTCAGCCTTGGTAAAGTTCACCTCTAGATGAACTGTGCTTATGTGTGTGCAATGAACTGTTTCAAGATTATCCTACTTACTAGAAATGTCAGACAGTTATTAACATTATTTCAGCAACAGTCAAGTGAGTAATTTATCAGGAGTTACCTTCTAAACTGAAATTCCAATTGAATTAGGAAATGATAAGTTGTTCCAAAGACTTGGACAATATTTTATTATTTGGTGGCCAAGTACTTCGTGTATTTGCTTCCACGAAGTCTTTGTCAATACGATTTTATATTTTCCTTATATATAAACATGGGCTCAAATACTCATTTTGTTATCAGATTTGATTCATTAGTGATTTATGTATAATCGTTTCAATAGATCAGTAAACTGTTATCAGTAATACAAAACAATGGGTTTTTAGTATAGAATACATCCTATTTTCCTTCCTCCCTGCCTTTATTTTGTATTTATTTATTCTGCTTTTCATTTCTCAGCCATAATTGCAAAACGTTAAATATAAAAATGTTAAGATATTTATGCTAGATTCCTGCTGCTGTTATAAGCTTGTATGTGGCTTTTATCTCTGCTGTGCTCATGCTAAAGTTAATTGCATTTATGTTCTTGAGAAGTTAAGGCCAAAAGATAGAAAGAAGAAACTGATCTCACAAACAAAATGACCTAATGCATAACTTCAGAATTTAAATTTTGGTATTTCCTATCCAAAACTGAAGAGCCAACTCTCATTGTAGACCTAAAATGAAAGCAATGCAAACCAAGGTCCTTTTTTTCAGTATTTGATTTCATAAGGTGCATGATGATGAAGAAGAAAAAATAATAGATATTTAGGGTTAATTAGGTCTCCTTGAAGTCTTCTTCTCAATGTCTTTTCATTGCTAGAAGGCCACAGAAAATGTTGCTAAAGGGAGACTACCAATGTCTTCCACAGATTTCACAACTGTTATTTGTTCTGAGCAGCTGAGGGCAAAAATTACACAAAATACATATGGATTGGGGGATGAGAACAAGAATTGTTTTATCATCCTTTTTACATTCTTAGTAAGTGCTTTGCAGTAATCCTATGTATATTTATTTCAAGAGTAAGGAAACCATTCGGTCTCTATAAAATTATCATTTTTAGATTTTAATAAACGATCCTCTTCCAAAGCATGTGAATGCCTATTACATCATTTCAGTAGTTTAGAGGAATCTTTCTATATATTTTTTGAATCTGTTCTTAGTTTTGAATCGAATCAGAACTTTTAAGATGTATTTGGAAATTTGTTCCGGTATTTGTTTTTGGCTGGTACCTGCATAGCATGCTCTTAGTTATTAGTTGGATGAATCAAAGTACCTTTCTTGTCAGATTCATTTTTGTTACATTGGGAAACTTTTATGGGAAAAACAACTTTCACAGTATCTCTCAATAATGATGAAGGATATATTTCTGCCAATATCCAATTGAGATTGATTTTTCTTTTGGCAGCTTTCATGACACTTTATGAATTCATTTTTCTATCATTGAGCCCCTGGGTTTGTATGCTGCTAAACCACATAAAAATCCCAACAAATATGCTGACTGAAAATGAATTCTGAAGTTACAAACCTGCAAGTAATATTCAGTGGCTGAATAGACCGAGTTCCATTACTGATGCTTAGAACTGAAAGGAGCATCTGGCAGGCTAAGCAAAGCAATTTGTGATGGACTCAGAGCATAGCAAGGCTATAAATCTTTTTAAGACACCTAACATTTTGGGCTTCATCAGAACAGTGAGAAATCCACACTAGAGCTGTAATGTATACATGCGCACAAAGGGGATGTTGTTAGTTTTGACCTTCTTGCTCCAGGATTATCAGCCCAGTGCACTTCATGTTAATTCAGTTACAGTAAGAGTTCAGTTTAGATGTAACCAAATGAGAATCTTTTTTTCTTCTTTTCCTGTTTCTCATGTTGAATGCATAAATACTCAATATCTAAAAACTTGTCTGATAAGAACTCTTTGTCCTATATTCTCTTGTACCTCTTCTCAGCTGTAACTAGAAAAAATTAAATAATGCCAATGCTCTGCAGGAACAACTTCCATTTAAATAGGTAGATGTCTTCTGCCAGACTATTAAGGCCTTTCAACCTACTGGAGGAAGAAAGTGGCAGTAATGGAGTGCTTGTGCCACAGCACCTGCCAGATATTCAGAGCGCATCATAGCAGCTGAGGACAGTCCTAGAAACAGGAGCGCAGCTGAATCAGGTGATGGGTTTGTTTAGTAGAATGTTTGGGGTCTATCTGAGATAAAACTCACCCAATAGAGGTCAGTCTGCCCAGTGTAAACACCTCCATTTAGAGGATGGTGGCCCCTTCCTCAAACCTTAGATACTACTGTAGGGCTTCACTGGTCTTGTTATATGAACCTGTTCAGGATTCCTCTTCTCAATAATGTAGGATTTGGTATGTGGGCTCTCCTTAACAGAGACCTGTGGTTTTTTTTTTTTCCTCACCTTTCAATCCCAGATCGCTCGATTTCTGAGATAGCACAAAGAGAGCAGAGGCAGAAAGGACCCATAGAAACCTGCTTGTCTGTCTGTGAATATCAGTATGAGTGACAAAGAGCAATACTGAAATCTGAACAAGTTTGAATGAGCTCTTGAACACTGTATGAGGCTCAGAACAAGGCAGCAGTGTAAAAATAGAACAAGGATGTTACTTCCCTTTTCTCTCTACAGTAAAGATGTACCATAAGTCACAAGGCAGGATCATGGCAGTTGGCTGTGTTCAAATTGATGCATAATGAAACTGACGTAAATGACAACAGCCAACTTAGAATTAAAACCTAATTCTAAAGATAAATTTTTTTTAAAGAAACTGTTTCCTTATATGTATGTGTTTAGATAGAGGAAATGGAAGTGGCCACATAATCTTAACAATGGTTGAGATACCCAAATAATTTTTACAAAATGCTGATGGTGGTGTCACACATAATAACTTGTCTCTGACAAGATGCAGAGTCTCAGAAAAGGTATTCCTTAGAAATTAAAATGAAACAGTTCATAGGTGAAGCAACAAATTGTTTGTGTTCAGACCTAACTGTATTCAGACCTATTTGTTATGTGGGGATCCTCTGCCTTGCTTGTTGCACGCTGTGCCTCTCCAAGCCATACAAACAATGCAACTTATTGACAGTGAAACTATGGCTTTTTCTTCAGATGCTCATTTGCACTGAGGAAGTGTGGGATAGGCACTCAGCAACAATCTCTCCAAATACCCACTACCAAGTAATTATTTCTTTTAACCTGATTCTTATGTGTTGGAGAAAGAGTGATTATAATGAGGGAAAATAGCTGATAATGTGATGGTGTGATAGAAACACACATAGATAAGGTACTGTCACTTAGCTAGCTCTCCTGGAAAGCAAGATAAACTGTAGTTCAGTACATTATGAACTTTTGAGGAATTTGAGCACACAGAGAAAATCGGAGGTGTTCTATGCCTTCAGAAGACTGTCTCTGGAACTGCGACTACAAACCTCTAATTATGCTGACCTTTTCACTTAATTAAGTCTGAGATCCCAATGCTCAGTTGTGAGTGTAACATAAGAAAAGATGAGGGCTCTCCTGGAAAAATATCAGCAGTGATGCTTATGCTTTGAACGTCTGAAATTCTTTGAAATTTGTTTCAGAAAGTGAGAATTTGCAGCTCACCAGAGCTGATGAATATTTTACTCTTTTCATCTACCACTTGCAAGGAGATATGAAACATTTATTTCCCCGATCTTCCTAGAATCAGTAATAAATGGTTAGAATGAGCCATTCATATCTGGTGGCTTTTTAAATAAAGGATTAGCCCTTCAATATTTCATTTATCTCCATCACTGTTCTGTAAGCTTGACTAGAATAAGGTAATATGTAAAAGACTGCATGGGAAAAAGCTTTTGTCCAGTGACAAAGAGGTATGGACAAGCAATTGCAGGAGGTATTTCATTTTTCTCTCCCTCCTGGTCTCTGTGCCCATATAGATGTGTAAATGTGTGTGGGTGACCAGAGGGAGGTAGACTGGCTGACAGGACTGCCAGCTTCTGTGTCAAAGTGGTTACCAATGACTTCTGCAGGGCAGCAGATTTTTGACAGAGGCAAACTGTTGATATGAAACTATACAGGGGATTACATTTTTCTATTACTAACATGGGTGTATTCTTAGTAAAAAAAAAAAAGAAAAAAGAAAAAAAGCAAGCACTCAGTAATGTGTATAGCCCTTCCTTGCAGTCTGGTTTGGAGACAAACCACAGATTAAAAAAGCAGTCTGTATTCTCCATCCTTCCTCTGCTTGTCCACTGTATTGAGTTCAGGCTGCAAGTACTGAGGCAAATAAAATATGGATATAAGAGCATAGTTCTGGAAAAGAGTTTTGTTTTTAAAAGGTCTCTGGAAGGTTTGTCCTTGTGAAGGTTTTCCATTCTATACTCTCCAGCCTGATGTCCATCTCAAGGTGTGAGCAAGCAAAATGCATGCTACTTTTTTCCAGGGCTCATGGGTGTAATTCTCAGCCGAATTTCAACCTTGATGTGAAAAACAGAAAGAACAGAAGTTTACCTGTGTGTTATTGTACTCTGTTCTCCCATGCTGCTCTCCAGTACTGAGTGAGAAGCCATCAGTATGTATTATACATGGCGGAAGAAATGTGAACTGACTGAAAAACATTTCTATCCCTGCTAAAGTGAATATTCTGATTCTTTGGTTTTGGATGCGTAGTAATGCTTTGAGGATGAAGACAATGCTGTTTCCAGAATTCTGCTCTATATGAAGGTCTGGTCAAAGACAATTATAGCTTTTCAGCTTCAAGGCTGTAATTCCTTCCATCTTCACGAAATGCGTTACTGCAGTGAAGGCGCAATTTGGAGGTGTGATTGTTAAATAGAGAGATACAGTAAGAAAGAGCAGGCATTCTGTGAACATCTGGTGCAGCAGTTTCTCAGATCTTACAGAGAGAAAATACCAGATGATACTTTCTCCTTCCAGTCAGACTTCCCTGAACACTTGACTCACTCCAGAGAAACAAGCACAGCACCTATGTGGACTCAGCAACCAGACTGGTGAAGGACGTAACAACTTCAAAAGTGTGAAGCTGCAGAAAAAAAAAATAATAAAATAAATGTATACAGTTATGATCTGATACAGATTACCAAATACCTTCACTGATTAAGAACTGCACTGATTAAGAGCATGGAAAAATAGTTTTGTCAAACTGAGAGAAA
>NW_024962250.1:31974049-32031287 GCF_019238085.1 Lagopus leucura
CTGAGAGAAAGGAACTGTGTTGTCCAGAGTTACTGAGGTTCTGCTCACACCCACTGCTCAAAAAACTTGATCATGACTAAAGTGCTTGGTCGTGTCATAAATTATATATTAATATAATGTAGCAATAGCGAAGAAGTCTTCTCCTTGAGTCTCCTCACTGCAGACCTGTATCTGCAGCAGAATCTGTGCATTTCTTTTCCTTTCCTTAGAAGTGAAGGAGAGCATAGTTGAATTTCTGACCTCTAACAGCAGTGAGTTTGCTCCTGTATCTGTTTGGAAATCACAACTCCCACTCCTCTTCATCAAGTCTTTGCATTTAATGAAATTTTAGATACCTGAACACACTGGAAGAAAATCCAGTCAGAGAGGGAGGTAGGGTATAAGGCTGTACTGGGCAAAAAAGAGATGCACATTATTACCACCCAATATAGCACTGAGGCTATATTGCAGTTGACACTGCAAAGCCTAATTCTTTGGGTTAGCCAATTGAGCTATGAGGGTGATCAGGCAGAAAGGGACGGAAAACTGGAAGTGAAGTATTTACCAGGACATGGTGAAGTCATCAGCAAATCCAGCCCATTTCTTCAGAATGAACAAGGTGCTGAAAGCTTCTCGGCTGTGCAGTACAACTTTGGCTTCAGGTAGTGAAACTGCAGAATCTCCCCGCAGCACTGATTAAGAGCATGGAAAAATAGTTTTGTCAA
The DNA here is from genome assembly GCF_019238085.1 of Lagopus leucura. NCBI lineage: Eukaryota > Metazoa > Chordata > Aves > Galliformes > Phasianidae > Lagopus > Lagopus leucura. Next base: position 31,974,754 of record NW_024962250.1, read on the forward strand.
ACTGAGAGAAAGGAACTGTGTTGTCCAGAGTTACTGAGGTTCTGCTCATACCCACTGCTCAAAAAACTTGATCTTGACTAAAATGCTTGGTTGTGTCATGAATTATATATTAATATAATGTAGCAATAGCGAAGAAGTCTTCTCCTTGAGTCTCCTCACTGCAGACCTGTGTCTGCAGCAGAATCTGTGCATTTCTTTTCCTTTCCTTAGAAGTGAAGGAGAGCATAGTTGAATTTATGACCTCTAACAGCAGTGAGTTTGCTCCTGTATCTGTTCCCTTTAATTCCTTCCTAGTTGGTATTATGAAGCCACCACTCAAACTGTTCTGACTCTTTGTTGCATCTCAGGTGGAAGAAAGGAAAGAAAGAACTGGGCAGTAAGGAATGCCTCTGAGTCACAGTACCTCCTCGTATGCAAATGAAATTGTACAATTGAGGCAGCCTCCATGGGAGAAGAGAAGGTTTCTTGTACCCTCCCCTATTCTAAAGACATTTGCTACAATGGCAGAGTTTTAAATGCATAAAAATTATTTCAAAAGTGAAACCTATAACAGTTTCCACCTCATTTTAGAGCAAGTAGAAGTGAGAATGCAACAGTTAACTGTGTGGATTCCAACTTTTAGAGATTAAATACAGCAAGATTTTCCCCATATATAATAAAATCAAGAGATAGAGAAAATATTGTTTATAAGAGCTGTCTCTTAAGTTCAAACTTAATAAAGGTAGATATAGGTTGAATATAAGGAGAAAGTCTTTTAGAGTGAGGATGGTGAGGCACTGGCAGAGGTTGCCCAGAGAGGAGGTGGATGCCTTTGTCCTTGAAGGCTTTCAAGGTGAGTCTGTACAAGGATCTGAGTACCTGATGGAACTGTAGGTGTTCCTGTTCATTGCAGGGGAATTGGACTAGGTGGCCTTTAAAGATCTCTTCCAACTCTGAGTATTCTATGATTCTATGAGTATTTTTAGATTCTACTGCTGAATAAGATTAGTAATGTGCAGCTGCTTTGTAATGCAGTACTTTGAAAAGCAAGTAATATGTTTCTTGTGTATTTCCTGTCAAATAAAAGGAGAGTCAAGAAAAGGTATCTATCTAAACAGGTAAAATGCCATCATGCTATCCTATTTAAAGGAGTTCAAAATTAAATATACTGAGGCTACAGTTTGCTTATTCTTGATAGAAGTGCGTTATGCCTGCGGCTGGTAGATATTTTTATGAATACAGTGTAATTTTTTTAAAAAATGTAAAAACAATATTTTTTCATAGAAAAAATATTTATTGTGGGACTTCAAAACATGCACACAACTATAAGTACAGACAAGGGAAAAAGAGATGCTTTTTTTGCTGCCCCACTGAAAAACAAGAAGTTGTGCACGGAAGTTGACTCAAAACAACTCCTCTTAACAATTCTTTTTTTTATTATTATTATTTTTTGCATCAGGTTGCTCATTCACCCAGTTAAAAGAAGCTCTTATATGCTTGTTTGGATTGGATTTCAAAACAGATTTATGAGTTTCTTTATTTTAGACTGGAAAGTAAAGATGTGAAAGGATTATGCAATTGTATCTCTGGAAACTCCCTTTTCCAAATGTGTTGCTGTTCATTTCACGAACATGAATAATCACCATTCTATGGAGAGAGTACTGATGAAATTTTTATATACCCTGTTAGGTGAAACATAGTTACTTGCAATGATAAATACTCACTATTTCCATTATAAATTACCATAAACTGTAACCTCTTCTGCATTGCAGAAGTTCTCAGGCATAAACTCAGCTATCATCAGATAATCTCTTGTAATTTGAGAACTGAAGGAAATATTGATAAGACTTAGGGAAAAAAGTTCCTCAAACATCTGACAGCAAATGGGACTGATATTTTGGTAAAAGATTTAATTTTTGGCTCATTAGACTTTGAAAAGTATTCCTACAAGGGAAGCATAAGAGTGATGACAAAAGCTGTTGACCTGTTTCCCACCTAATGAAAATTTTTAATGAGCATTGTAGCACCCTTGGTACTCCATTACACACGAATTCTAGGCAGCTTTGGAAGCAGATGCTTTCCTAAATCTTGCAAACTCACACCATTTTTGTCAGGACAGTGCCAATTTTCTGGTACATCATTTTTTAATTTTGCAGGTTTATTGAAGGAACCCGAAGGAAGAAAGTGTCATCAGTCATCTGGCCCTGCTTATGTCTTTGACAGCAATCAATTACTGATGTTTAAAAAAGCACAGGGTAGTGGCTTTCTTTCAAAATTAATGCAAAAATTTTTCTGACAAATGTGAGGACCTGGATAGTTATTAGGAGTGAGCTCTATTCAGGAGCAACAAGCTCAAAGAATTGCAGAGAAGAAATCTTGTGGGTCATCGCTCAGTTTGCAACAAGCAGCTATTTCAATTCATCTCATTCCTCCCATTCCCCAGGGCCCTGGAAAGGCTCAGCACTGTCTGCAGAGAAATTAACCTAGCCAACAGATTGCAACAGCTGCCTTTAAACTCCCATGGATGTACCGTAAGAAGTAAATCATCTCCTCTCACTTCTCTAGAAGGGCCAAATATGACTTCCTGAGTCACTTATTCTGGGTGCAGTGAGGATTTCTGGCGTACACACTTAGGCCTCATCTCATGTGCTCTATTGAATTCAGCTACTGGATTGCAAATAGGAATAAGGCAAGCCAGTGCCATAAGAAAAAGGAGAAGCAAGCTCCCTTCTCTCCACTCCTTGAGTTTCTCTGAAATGACACTAGCAAAAACTGCATCAAATTTGTGGCTATTGATATGCAGATGTTACAGTCTTTCACTGCGTCGGGACAAAGACAACTGCATTACCATGTCTGTTTTGCACATAAATATGTATATTATTGCAGTGCCCCCGCTTCCTGCAAAATGATAGCAGTTGACGTTCAAACAGAACAGGCAACACAAGACAAAAACCACCAGTAAATTGCACTCATGGAATATTCTCTTCCTTTTCCTTGTTTCTGATTTTTCTTTTCCTGTCCTATACACAAAGCTCAGGGCAAGCAGGATCCCTCTGGCTATATGCATGGGCTGCCAATCTGGTTTTCTCCCAAGGTGACAGCTGCTTGCTTTTCATTAAGGACTATGACTGCCCTCACCTGGTGAGAACAAGGCTTGGAAAATTGCCATTCCGGTGCTATTCTCAAATGCAATCATCTCTGTCAAACGCGACAGCTGAGTGATGCCTGCCAAGCAAAGGGTCACCCCCTCCACAGGAGCACAATATGTTCTTGAAATGAGCTCCTGCTGTCTGACTTAAAATATAAACGTGATAGATGTGATATTATTAGATTAAATGAAAGGCTGTTCTGACATAATTCTATTGTTATAGCCTTTCTATGCAAATCTGCTTGGTCTATTACACTCAGTGAGATACTAATTTCAAATAGAAATCTCAGGGTCTAGTTCAGGCAAGTAGAATAAATATTTGAACAGTTGAAGAAAAAATGCCAAAATTCTCATTTTTTATTTTATTTTGCTTAATATTGATGTTCTGTAGGATGTGATTTTATAATATTAAAATTAAAAAAAATTCACTGAAAAATCTCTGATAGTTCAAAGCATTCAATCATCTACATATGGATAATTTTGGAATGGTGAATTGTCATTCCTATCTGAAAACAAATTTCAGATCCATTCAGGCCCTCCCTGAAGCAAGTACCTTGTGCTCAGCAGAGAGCTAAGTCAGGAACATGGAATAGCATCAGACATTGTACGTACTAACTGTGATGACAGTTCAACTTCTCACATCCAGTATATTACTTCTACCACAATGTTACAGGGTAAGATTCAATTTTTTTTTATCAATGCCTTGGAAATTGTTTACAGATAATGGGGGCCTTTTCTCACTGAGTTGAGTGAGAACTAAAATACACAGAGCTCTGGTTTCAAGTTGACTCACAACAGAAGAGAGCACAGCTTGAATCAGGGAACAACATAGCACTACGGTAAGCCTATCCACACTCTGCAAAATGCTTAAGAAATATGTATATAGTTTATCTTAGTTGTTTCCCTTAGTTTGGAGCTTTTATTGAAGTACAACCTTGATCCTATGCCTCTTATTTCAGGGCATGCATTGCTGTGAATATTTAGGATGTGGAAACATCTTTGAGCTTCTCTCTCTCTGTATTCATTTGTTGAGACCTCATTCAATAACCTAATGGAGAAGGTGGACTTGTCTACACTAAGCCAGATATGATTTTAGGAGTTTACAGAGTCTATGCAGTGGCATAGTATCTATGTAAATACGTCTCATGCTACCAGTGACTGAGATCCATGAAAGAGAAATGTATTTGTTTGCAGTTATATTGAATCTATACATGGTTTTGCAGTCAACTTTGATCCAATTATGTTTAAGTAAGTTTTTCCTAAACATATGGTTTTAAGCAGTAAAGTATCTCTTCCCTCACCTGCCTCACTGTTCTCACAAGACTTTTCTAAGGACTATGTTCCTTTATACTCCCTTGGCAACTTTTTTTTTTTTTTTATCTCTTTTACAATGTTTCTTACTTCCTTTCTTGAATATACCCTTAGTGAATGCTAAGTTCTGTGTAGATCTTCATCTTAATTCTGATTGTGTATTTTCCATTTTAATGATAATAACTTGTGATGTCAGGGATCAGCACAAGATTGTTATTATCTCAGCATTCCAATTTTTCTTTGTTTCTTGTCTTCACCAAATTCAGAAGTAATTGTAGATCCCCCCAGTTTCAACAGGAATTGCTCAGCTCATTATACTGCTGTATGGCAGAAGTACTGATGGAAATTGAAATGGCGTTCTCAGTTATATCTCCCAAATAAAATGGCAAAACAAATACTAGTGGTAAAGTTGAACTAAGCAACAGTATAGAAAGTCAAAAACTCTACTTTTGTTCCAATAGTAGCAAACAAATTTTGGATAATTTGTCACTGCCGATTTCAGAAGCATAGCAATGTAATTGTTCCTTTTGGGCTGGGAAATCTTTTTTTCTTCTTTCCTGAAGAACTGAAGCTATTGCTGTCACAAGCTATCACTACCCTCAGGCTCTCCATTCCTTGCAAACCACAAAAGCATTAGCACTGGTTCTTAATGTGAAAAGGAATAAATTGAGAAGCAGTACTTCAGGCTTCTTTTTAACTTGTCATGTATTTCCCCAAGTCCGTTCCTCAGTAGGACTGACATTAAATTGTAAGTCTCCATTTCTTCAGCCTTGTTCACAAGAATTCAAACGTCTTCAACTTCACTCTGTATGTACATCCATACACAGATGCTGTAGTCAAGCAACAAAAATAAAATGCAGCTCATTGTCCACTTTCATCCTGAAGTTCTCAGCAGTGTACAATGCTTCAGTGTTCCTCTGCCAGCATATGTATAGGCTTGTTTTTTGCTATTGTTGTCTCATTTTATTGTGGTGGGTTTTTTTCCATTTTGTTTTTTCTAGTTCCTACTTAGCCCATACATAATGATGGGCTCAAAAACATAGATTGTGGAGATTGTCAAACATCAGTCTGTTCCGTATCATTCCAAATTAAATTTCTGAGTTAGATTCTGCAGCCTAATTTGTCTGAGATAGCACTAGCAAATCCACTTTTTATGTTGTCTTCCCTGCCAGTATGTAAAGTTATTATATTAAATTGAATCATGTAAACCCAATGAAATACAATCCATTCTCTTTTCCCTTGGTCTCTTCAGATTAAAAATAGAATAGAAAATTGGCAACCTCTTTGCTAACCTATCCATTATAGTATTTGCATTCTGCTGGTATAACAAAAGGTTAGGACCATGAGGAAATCACTCCTCTGGAGCTACCTCTCCTTTTAGCAGGAGTGGAGAGAGAAGAGCCACAGAGAAAAGTTCCTTATGTCATAAACAAGATTGAAGATTACCTAAGTGTGAGCTGAGAAAAGTAGATAATTGCACGAGATTTGCTGTAAACTAGAAAAAAAAAATAAAATGAAAGGAATGAATAAGATCAAGGTAGCTGTAAATATATCTGGTTTCTGGGGTGAATCTTAAAGGGCACATTGTCAGAACTAAGTGGAGCCAGAGAGTGGAGAAGAGACTGTTGTATCAGTTAGAAAAAATCTTAAGCAATTTAAAGTGATGGATTTCAATTTGCACAATGTGACTGTCACATTTAAAAGGTTAATGGACAGGATACTATCTGCAAGTCTCAGTTGGCATGTTGATAGGCGTGATACCCTGGTAAATGTGAAAGCCTTTGAACAGGAATAGGTATGAGAGAGCTTTATTGTAGCTGCATGGAGGGGAAAAAAATAGAAGCTTTGTTTAAGAAAAAGTACCTTTTTTTTCTGTACAATCATAGAACTGTTTGAGTCGTAAGGGATCTTTAAAGGTCATCTAGTCCAACTTCCCTACAATGAAGAGGGATATCAACAGCTAGAACAGGTTACTGAGAGCCTGGTGCAGCCTGACCTTGAGTGTTTGTATATATATATGTGTGTGTGTGTATGTGTGTATGTGTACTTCTTTATCAAGGAGTCAAGGAGAAGTAATTCAACATGTAGCGTGTTAACTTTGCAAAAAAAAGTAAAAAAATCTCTGATCACTATAGGTATGAAAGTCTTAATTTTTTCTATTGTTGCTAATGGGCTGGGGTTGGTGGGGAGAGTAGCAGGTTCTCATGAATTGCAGTGACAGAAGGCTGAAAAAAGCTATTAGCAGTTCCTGTGTAAGGTCAGGGAGCATCTGAATTGTGCAGTGAGAGGGATTTTGTACGTTCTTTGTAGTAATTGTGTGAACTTTTTGTGTGCTTCAAAGGGAAAACATAGTATTTTGAGTCATAATTATCGTACAAGAAAAAGTGCTTCTTGGATTTGTTAAAGAAGCAGAGCTTTCTTCTCCTGGGAGCCACCAGAGAGCTCTGCCTCTTGCTCTCCCATGGATAGCTGAGGAAGAACTGCTTCATTTCATGTGAAGTATAATAGATGGTGCTATATGTTTGCAGAGGATAAGCCCTTGCCATTTCATTGTGCCCTCTCTCCAGGTGCATCAGGAAAGTCACAGCAGCTCTGCCAGACCACTTGGAGGTGCTTGACATACAATTGCTTCAGCATTTCTGTTGCTTGAGGGAAAAGCATTTTCAGCTTTTGCTGGAGGTGAGCTCTTTACTTTCCCGGAACACTATGACAAATTCAACCCATTTTAGCAGAAGAGGCAAAGGAAATACTCCATTTGGTTTCAATGAGAGTTGGGTCTAAGCCCAAACAGAGATTGATGAATATGCTGAATCAATCACAACTGTTCTCTGCTGATGTGATTGCCATCTTTTATGTAGAAATGAAAAGGAGAGGATTGGGCTTTTGTCCTTCTTTCACTACCTTCAGTATGCCTGCTTGAGAAAGTTCAGGAATAGCATCTGTTTCACCCTAGATCTTAGCCTTTTATTTCTTTTCTGATAACTGCAACAGCACCAGTAATTTCTGCTTCATTTTCCTCTGCATTGCAGGCGTCTGAGCTCCAGATCATTAATTACCTGTTCACAGTGTACTTGCTGTGCATGTGCACTGTATAGACTTGTTCAGACTGATAAAGGGTAATAAACAGGTTTCCAGTCACATCTGCCATTCCTGTTTTTCAGTGAATCCAACTATATTGTCCATTTTCCAGACATTTTATACTAATCAATATATTTTCCATTATTTCTTTATGGGCAAGGGGATCTGTTACATGGTCACTATTTTATATCTCTAATATAAAAAAGAATTAAAGTATTGATCAGAGTATTTAAAAATGTAACAATTTGTTTAAGCATTTGCTTAGATATTTGAAATGTTTAATAATGTATCTGCACTATAAAGCATATTAATTTAACTATATAATTTATGACTAAATATCATTTTTCAAATGAACATGGAAAAAGCAACTACTAGAAACTAAACTTCGGAAATCTGTAAGGTGTCCTTTAGCCTTATAAAATAGATTACTGTTCAGTGGAAAGACTTGCATTTCTAGCCATGCACAGAAAGAAAATAATTGATCACTCCCTAGGAATGTCACATTCAATCTCATCCAGTCCTTGGGAATATAAGGGCTTTGGAGTGTTTTTAAGAAAATGAGTTTTAGGAAACTAACAGATTCCCCCAACAACTTGTAAAGAGAAAGTGCGTAGCCAGGGGAAACTATTCATTGATATTCTGCTTTTTTACATCATTGAAAATGAGATTATGATTTATCAGTGCTAGATTTGAAAACCTTGGAAAGTGATGGAAGAGATGCATTTAGAGCTAGGACAATAAAATTTTCCTACCCTGCAGCAGTGGTTTGCCTCCAGGTTTTTTGAGAAGCACAGTCTTCTGAAGAGAGGAACAAAGCACTGAGCATGAAATATTATGTGCAAGACAACCAGCCAACAACTCATTTATTTCTTACCATCACAGTTTAGAGGTTTAATTAAATTTAGAATTTGAATAATTTTCAAATAAGCCTCTAAACACAGAAAAATACGGAGTGTATTTAACCATTCTGAAATTTTTCTCGAAAGGTTTTTTAATTAAAATTCTTATATTTTTATAGCTTTTAATATAACGCAATATATTCATTGTAATTTTGTAATCTAGCCATGAATGTTCTCATTGAGCACAGTCAAATTCCATATTAATGGTGGTGAGAACCCTTTCTACCATTTCTAGATAAATTGGGCAGTGAGCTATTTGTGAATTCTTAATTGTGATTGTTCATATATTATATGTGATGAGGCTTACAGAACCAAATATGGCATCACTCAGAATCTAAACTCATCCAATCCCAGCTCCTCAGATGCCTGAAGACAAGTCGGAATGCATGGGGCTTATTTTGTGCCAAATTTCTTTGCTTGACATGAAGAACATGCGACAGCAGTTCCACCTCCATTTCCAGAGCATAATCCAATCAGATAACATAAGTTTGGTTCATTTAACAAATTCTGGGTTCTCTAACAGGAAACAAATAGTGAGAATTTTAGCTAGTTTCTTGTCTATGTTAGATTCTGTGTGTGCTTTGTGTATGTGTATTCAAATATTTGATGGCTTTTTGAAAATCTGCTCAGTTGAGTTTGTTAATCTTCCAGTGCACCTACTTTATAAATTACTGGTAATATTACTTCTAAAAATGTACCTGAGTTTGCCTTATATTTTGTTTTCTGTATGACATAAATGTCATCCTCAAAGTCCTCAAAGTATTAATTTGATTAAGATTTATATCAAAACTATTGAAATGAGGAAAGGGAAAGATCTAGGAAAACTAAGTTGGAAGCTATTTATGTGATTGCACTCACTAAGTATGAACGAAAAAGTAAGAGGAGCAGAGAAAATCCCAAAGAGCCCAGCCAAAAAAAAATTCTATTTTACTGACTGCTCCAGTGAAAAACAAAACCACAATCTAAAAATGAAAATTCACTATTTCTACACTAATTCCTCCTCCTTAGCAATTTTTTTCTCTCAGTCAGGAACACATGGACATTTACACTGTATTGAGATGACAATGGTGCAGTTTCTATGAGGGTAGTCAACATTATAAGAAAGCATGAAACAGATTCGGAAGCCTGTTAGCTGTAGTAGAAATTGAAAGTCCAAAATGATGAGTTGTTCTTCTTCTGCACTGTGTGGGTAAGAATGAATCAGTGCTTCAAAAGGCACACAGCAGCTGAGGCTCCTCTTGAAAATTCCCTCCATACTCTGACTCAGTGCTTCTCTCCAAAAAGAGAGAACTGACAAAACAGACAAAAAATTATTTTTAAGCAAATATTTCTGAAAAATGAAATGAAATAAAATGGAATAAAATAATAAAAGAGTGATAAAAAAAATTCTAACAGTATCCTATTTAATGCAAATTCATTCATCCATACTGTTGGTTTACTTAGATCTGATATTTATCATTTGCAAATAAACTTTTTTTAACATCTTTTTTCTATTTTCAAACCCATACAAATACAAATGCAGCAAAATTTGCAGAAAAATATTTATGAACACTAAAAACAAAGCATGAAGATTTTAAGGATGATGGCTGAAGTTGGCAGCTTGGCCACAGATCAACTGGAACAGAACAAGAAGATGTACCATCATGGACTTTGAAGTACCGAAGTCAGAAGGGGCTCAAAAAGCATAGGAGAGAAAATGTGTTCATATCTGTCTGATTAAGTGACAGTACCAGAATGGATAGTCTAAGTTATGATCATCTGGCTCATGTTCTAAGCCAGCCTACATGGCATTTCCATCCAGCGTGCTCACTTTTCTCCCAGGAACATGAGTTTCCTGGGTTGACAGTCGGACTAGAGACTTAATATTTTTTCCAACCTTAATGATTCTATGATTCCATGATCCTGTGAATATGTGAACACGTCTGAACAACGTTCTCCTTCTGAGGACTCTGTGCCTCCCTCTGAACCCCTCATAGGACACACAGTACTCTGGGCTGCACTGCAGCAGTGGGATTCGACTGTCCCAGCATGATGGATATCTTCTGGGAGTGGCATAGAAGGAGCAACAGAAAGAACTGTATTGAAGTAGGCAAACAGGCATGAGGAGGGAGCAAACAGGGAAGCTGTTGTAGTGCCACTAATTAGGTATTCAGAGAACAGCTGTGTGAGCTACAAAGGTAAGAAGAGATTAACATCAGGGCATTAGGAAGCAGAAAGTAGGAAGTGGGGTATCAAAAACTAGAAAATGGAGCTGGGACTGGAGATCAGTAGGGAGGAAAGATTTCTTCATCCAGAAGAAGACGGTTCATATCATTGAGATACAAGTAAAGACAAGGAGGTGGATATCAATTCACCTGATGAGGAAAAAGTAGAACTCAGAGAAAGAGTGGTGTTAATTAGCACTCAAGGTGAATTACAGTGCTTTACAAGTAGAAGATGTGGATAAACTTCAGTGGGCAGAGCAATAAGAATTGGGGAAGAAATAATCACAGCAGCATAGAAGCAAATTTCTCTCTACTCCCAAGCACCATACATGGGTTGAAAAAATCTGTCATAGAACAAAAAAAAGTTTAAAATTAGCATAAACCTGAACTACCAAGTGCTAACTTATGAACCTCAGCTGTACTGAGTACAAGTTCATGCCTAGAAGCATGTAAAGCTGTCCGCTTGTTCAATGCTTTTTTATTTGGGCACTCACCAGGTATTTTGTTTGAACTTGAATAGTTAACACCGAGTAGCAAGATGTTTTTTTTTCTTGGGATACATTCTATAAGGGTATAGAAGGTAATAGACTTCAACTTTCATGGATTAAGAGAAATAAGGGTAAGAAGGGAGGATGTAATTCTTAGCAGTCGACAGATGTAACTAAAGACCATTGTTAGGAAATAGGGAAAGAATACTTCCCATGGAAAACTCCAGTTTTGGAGGAAAAGCTTGGAGAAGGAGAGAGCATATCTAATCTGGAAAGACTGAAGCACTCAGGTTGCTATTTGCCATGTTTACAGATTGCAGGAAAGGCTGAAGCTAACATTGAAATATTTGGATGTTGGTGATCTTTACGATTAAATTTAGGAAAAAAAAAAAAACAAAACCAGGATAAATTAGATCCCTTCTTACAAGCTACTCTATTGTCTCCTGCCGGGGATCTCCAGTTTGGAAGAGAATCTACAGCTGTAGCAGAGTCTATCCAAAGAGGAATTTACACTGAAGAGACCTCTGAATTAGAGCAATTTACATAAATGCACAACATTAGATAATGATGATGGACCAGATTGGAGTCCTAACTGCTCAGTTTTTCACACGAGTCATGCAGTTGGTGAATGATTTCATAAAACAGCTCACATGAGTAATAGCTCGGCACTGTGAATAAGGGATCTGCAATCTGTCTTTCTATTATTATGTGTCTAATTATAACGTTTGCTACTGAAGTACAGATTTGCATCAGAACATAAATGCACTCACCTGGAATTTCAACAGGTACTGTTCAAAGCAATAAAGTACGGTTTCTGTCCAGGAAAGTTAGCAATCCAGGCTGCAGTTCTGTGATAGTAAGAGAAAATATAAAAACAAATAATTAAAAAAAAAAAGAAAAAAAAAAAACAAAACAAAAACTAAACATATTGAGGAGAAAAGAGACAGATTTCAACAAAACCAAACAGAAATACAGGTAGGATTAGCAGAAGGCATGGAAAGCATCTTGTAATTACCATATGTATCTCTTACTAGATAGCTATATAACTTATAGAAGTAATATACATATTGCATATACTTACATAACTTATTGGGTGTTTCATGTCTCTTGATTAATAACTTTTGTTAATAATGGAACAAGTACCATTGGCCTGATCAACATTATGCTTTTTTATTTTCCTATAAACCACCAAAAATACCCACCAAGATATTTATAGGACTTCAACCCTCATGGATGAATGGAAATAAATGTTAAAGAAAATTTTATAAAGAAATATATATTTATAAAGAAATCTCCAAAACTTTCTGTTTGGGCAAATTCATACAATCATATTTAATTTTGACTTCTATTTGTTTGTTTTACTTTGCACTTTGTTAACACAGAAATAACGTCATGTTTCAAGAAGCCATGCTATTATTATTGTCTCCAGAAAGACAATTTCTTCACCTGCCTCAAGTTTTGCTAGCATTTAGCTGATAGTTCTATATGATGTTTAAATGAGTGTGGATAGTTTAAATAGCTCTGGTAAATTTCAAACTAACTGTAAAGCCTAGGAAAATACCAAGTTTTATCCCTGTGGAGACAAGAGAATGTTACTTCACATATGCAAACTACCTGAAATTTGTTATGGTGCTTGTTTTAAGCTATCTGGCTATCTGAAAATAAGTCAAAATTTGATTTGCATGTAGGATTTTGAAAAATCTGTACTTCAGATGTAATCTGTAGATAATTTGAACTGAGATTTACTGAGCAGGGATAGGAACGGGGAGACCTGATAATGACTGGGAAATGAGGACCACAGGTCAGCTAAGGTACAAGGCTGTGACAGACAGCCTGGAGAGAGAGGGGAGAGCAGGAAATTCGAAGCAGAATTGAGGCTTTTAAGAGAGCACTCTTCAATCAAGTGCATGGAAATGTAGGAATCGTCATTTCTCTGCTAGCACAAACACAGGGGAAAAAATGCTTGCAAAGAGTCCATTCCTCTCCTGCACTGATTCACACTGAGAATGACAACCTGAGATTGTTATCCTTTATTCCATTAGCTGAAATGACTACAATCTCCTGAGTGCAGCCAGAGGTTTGAGTCCTGTTGATTCGTGCCAATGTCAGTGCAGACCTAGATGGCGGATCTGGTGCTCCACCTTTTAGATGCTGAGAGTGACAATGAGAAGATGAACATGAAGTGACATTGCTGGAGCTGGATGCACACACACACACACACCCTTGTTAGGAACTCCAGGAGGGTGGTTATCTGAGCATATTCAGTTGGGCACCTTCTCTGCCCACGTGGAACTCCAGGGGAGGTAGGGTAGAGTAGAGTGAACTATGTGAGTTGAAATGACCCTTACTCAGCCTGGGATCTCCTGTCTCATGTATCATGTACCTCCCAAATCTGCCCAACATTAGAGAGCATCCAAAAGCTAGAGTATTTCTACTTTGTATTAAATTAATAGAAGTATATTGCAGTCATTTTGAAAGAAATAGTGTAAATATGACATTTTAGATTGCTTTGTAATGCCTTAGGCTTGCATATATTCCTAATTATTTTGTACTTCTTTTAGTAATAATGGTAAATATTAATGTGCTTTGAGAGAGTTTCTCCCAAAAACTCTGGGCCACTGCTAAAATACTGACAGGTAAATTCTAGAACTTTCTGTTTAATTCAAGCATAACAGGATGTCTTTCACTGTATGCTGTCAGTTAGCTCTTTTTTTTCTGAAAACAGATGAATTAGTATATTTTAAATACTGCCTTTCCTAATGTGTCTGGAACTTGGAATACCTCACTCACTCAATTACTTGTCTAAGCAGATACAAGGCATAACCCAAAGCACATTGTTGATGGTTCAAAACACATTATTGAAGGTCCTGGGCCTGAAAAAAAATAAGTGATGTATTTAACAAAACCTTTTTGTGGATGTAAATGCAAAACATATACTTAATCGATTTATTACACAATTAATACAATTTTGAATATTTCAAGACCAAAACCAGAGAAACAATTCACTGAAAGAGGAAGTCCCAAGTTTAGTATAATATTCAAATACATATATGTATATGTATATATATATGTACAAATATAATGTACATAATAAACAAGGTGGTCTACAGATTGTCTTCAATAAGAGTATCACTATTCTTTAACAATAAATACTAATATTGTAATTGTTTCTGGTGCAAACACTGGAATTGAAGTTGCTTCTAAGTTTAGTACTATTTCCTTGGCAATGGCTGAAGATACAACAGCACATTACAGAAAATTTCTGATTGCATGATTTTTATATTAATTTTTGATTCTTATTTATTCTTCCAGGTTGGAAGGCATAAATGGCAAGCATGTGCAGAGAGAAAAATCTGTAAGTTTGATGATGTATTGAAGAGATTACAATAACCCTTTGATGTGAATGGGCCACCAGTTATGCTTAAAGTTACATTGCAAAGACATGCAGAAGTGAGAACTATTTTTAAATTCTTTTTGCAAGATGTACATAAATATTCTTTTCTATAATTTGGGAACATTTATATTTCTTTGACACACTTCCCCAGAGTCGTGAAAGATCTGCTCAGAATAGTTCAGTGGACATAGTTTTGTGCAAGCATTTTAAAGAACACCAAGTATCAGCATGGCTGTTCAGAGAGCAGAGAATAATGGTGCCTGATTATATTATTTTTGACCTTAAATAGGTTAGCAGTGTGTTTTGACTAATTTGTTGGAAGGCAGCTTTTCTCTGTAGAAAAAGTTATTATAAAAGCATATCACTGCTTCAGCAGTCACACACATTACTATTCCTTTGGTAGGCAGTCTAAGGTGCTATTAACAGTTTCAGCAGTCAGACAACCCAGACACCTATTCCATTTTTTTGAATCCTCACATGCAATCTTTTAGTAACACACACCTGGAGCAGAGATCTGTTAATTTTTGTAGCTCTCTGTTGAGTCTTCCACTCAGCCATCCACAACTTGGTGGGTTTTTTTGTTCAAGATGATAGAATGCATCCAAAGTATTTGTGAAATGTGCTGACTTCATATCATTTTATTCTCCCACCCAGCAAAAAATATTTTATAAAACTGATGTTCCTCTACTTTTGCATAAATAAAAACTTCAGTTCTGAATTCTTAGGGTCTCGCCGAAATGCAGGATCTTCATCTTGGGTGAAAAATACACTGTTTATTTTCAGAACATGGAGATCAGGCAGGCAGGGTTTTTTAGACTTAATTAATCATCTGACTGGATTTTTAATCTCTATTTCAAGATGATAAAAACCAAGAAGGCTCATGGTAAAAATGTAAATGTAGCAGAAGACCCTTAAGCACTGCATAAACATGAACCAGGCTAACTTGCACAGAATCTATAATTCATACTGTGGGTGATCATCATTCATTATTTGCTTTCATTTTTTTATAATGTCTTACTGTATACTTCAGTGTTTGTCAGCACTTATGTATTATAAACAACAGTTATGAGAGCTTGCTAATTACTTCCAGAGGCATCAGACCAAAAAAAAACCATGGTAGCAGAACTCCTTAAAGGGAACTAAAGTAGTTGTTTACCCAGTCTCCAAATGATAGTGGAAACATCACACATTGAAAGCTGAGATGCCTGTGTCTATGCATCCTCTGTGTGTAGTTTTCACAGCTGATAAAATCACATTCTCATCTACAATTGCGTAAGCTGAGAGTAATTTCAGTTGGAGGCCCATAATAGCTATTTTGTGAAAATATTCTTTGTACAGGCAAGCAAACTGCTTTTTCTTTATGACATATTTTCTAATTAAAGCAAAATCCTGTTTAATTTATACAACAGCCTCATGCACAAACTTCATGTTATGTGAGCAAAGGAATATAGAAAAACAATGTTCAGGGTAAGACCTGCACTTCTGTTTTGAGAGGAACCTCAACCAATCCCTGAATTCTCTGTTGGCTTTGGAAGATATTCCATATCTCAGTAGAATTTTTCCATCTCTACTCTGATTCAGCTGATTTCAGAGTCATTATGTTGAATTAAACCTGATGTCAGCCACCTGCCTCAGAAATCCATATACTGGCTGTGCATTCACTTGTGGGTAGCTAGAGAACAAGGTTAGCTTACTCTAACTGCATGGATATAATCTCCCTACACACCTGAAGATTTTCACTATTACAAGCATTTACAAAAGCTCTAATGAAATTAATTATAAGGAAATATGAAACATTTACTACATTAAAATATAAGGAAATAATTTTACAATTTGGCCTGTTTGAAGTATCTACATCAGAACAACATCTGTGATTAATTTAAGCTTGAAGCTGGGGAAAAAAGACCCTTAAAATAGCAAAAAAAAAAAAAAAAACACCCTAAGTTGAGGAAATAATAACATTAATCTACCTAACTGGAAGAAAGGATATTATCTCAAGAGCAATTTGGAAATTGTTCTGCCTGGCCATGGTAATTCAGGTAATAATGACACAACTGCTCAAAACAACTTTGAAAACTTTATTACACCAGGAGAAATTGATCACCACTGGGTTTTTGCAGATGTGCAAAATTAAAAATAATTATAATGGCCTCTTCCAAAACATGTATCTCCCTATGGACCTTGCCAATAACTCTTTCTTATATTTGTATTTCAACTGTATTTAGTACCTAAGTACAGTTGAATTTTAAGCTTAGCTAGATACTGGGGAATAATGAGAGCTGATAGATTTTAGAGCAACAGCAGTCTGTGAGGAGGGAGGAGAAGGCAAGGAAGAGGATGCTAGGACGCTCTATCACTTGTGGTGACATGACTTTTAGGATAAGCGAGAGTGGACAGAAAGGGCCAGTTTACACCCATTCTTTCAAAGGTATCTCTGCACACTGAAGAGGGCCAAGGCAGAAAGGCAGGTAAACAGATCTGCAGGGTGGCTTCTTTCCATATTTATGTACCGTTCTACTTTCAAGGGAAGTGTTCAAATTTGTTGTGCAAATATTACACATATTTTCTGTATAATTTCAATTAAAGTAGTATGTCTGGTGAAATCCAGTCTATTAGAGAAAAGATCAACCTACTATATAAGCATAATTTTCACTTAATTTTAGCACCACTTCCAACTAGCAATTTTATGTATTGCCTAACTTCTTACTTGTTCTAGATTTCTCAGTGGGAAGAGAAGAATAACAATATATGTTTATATATATAAACATTTGTGCTTAAATAGCAAAACTTCATTTTATGTGAAAAAAATTGATTATATTGCTTAAGGATTGGAGAATCCTAATGAAAAACAAAAAAAATGATGGTTTCGAAGGGAGAGAAAACTAATTCTATCCCAGCCAAACCAGGACACTCAGCATCCTACCATGGCCTTCTCAGTCAACATTCTCAGTTTAGGGACAAGCTCATACTATTTTCTTTCTTCCAAGGTATTTCCCTGTACTGAAGTGCTTACCAATTACAAACTAGACTCTTTTCCACTGCCATCACCGAGCTGAATATCATTAAATAACCTGAACAAAGCAGAGCATGGCTCCTACTTCCCTCCCTCCATTGATCATGATAAGCACATATGAAGAAGGTTAAGAAAATGTTCAGGAGTTGGACTCAGTGATATTCTATGATTCTTTCCTTTGGATTATTTCAAACAAAGCAAAATCACACTTTCTGTGAGAAATTCCTTTGTGGGGTGGAGTGAAATTGCCAAGGAACTATAGATGTCATGGGATTCTACTTATTTACCCTGCAAAAGCTATTTTAACTATTCTTTCAGAAGCAGTCTTCTCTTCCTGATGGACTTGTTTGCTCACAGTGACTAGAACAGCTGTACGTAGAGCCTCTCACAATCGTCAGGTGCTTCCAATTGTAGGAAGAAATTTTCAGTTCCGTATAATTTTGTTAGAAGTGTCCCAGTAGAAATAAATGTACTGCATGTAGTAGAATCTAGGGAAATTTATACTTATAGGGTTAATGGGAAGAGCTGGATGTTCAAAGTGTGGTTGCTTCTGGAGGTAAGGTACTCAAGGGGTTGAAGGAGAAAGGCTGAAAGAAAAGACTAAGTTACTTTCAGGGTTAACACTGGAGTTTCTGAGGTAGTAAGGAGACCCTGAGAATGGAAGCAGGAAAGGAGTTCGATAGTAGAGTTACACAACCAGTGACAGAGCAAAAAAAGTACAGCTCTGCCTGTTGTTAAGCCATCCTTACAACTCCAAGGAAATCTAAGGCTTACACAGTCTGTTGTGGTGGAAAATAACTCCTAGCAGCAAGGTATAGTCCTCATTCCTACCTAGCAGAGTGCAACAGGTGTCTGTTCCTGATATGGGTCAAATGCATGTGGTGAATTGTAGGAATACTTCAAACAGTTCTGAAGTTGAAAACATTAAAAAAACAGATTGCACTGATTTACTTAATGTTTATACAGGATGATTTTAGTGCATTGTATTTATGTATTTATTCTTTCAAACTGAACTTTGAATTTGACTATTATTGAATTTGTAGTTTCATAATGAAACATAGCTTTCCTGGGAATAATGGTCCAAAATAAACATCTTCAATATTAAGCTCTGAGAGTTTTATCAGGAATTCTCAGTGCCTTGCTGCAGAATGACTTGGACTCTCAGGATCTGAACAGAATATTAATTTGGTCTTGAATATCAAAGCACAGGAACAGACAATACATTCCGATAACTTGGTGCTCTTACTTTATTCCCGTAGCTGCAGAAATGTTGGTGTATTTTTGGCTGCCAGCTAAAAGAACAGACTCTTGGCTCCTCCATCTGGTTACTAACTACATGTAGTGTAGTGGTTTGTTAAGCATGGAGCGTAAGGTAAAATGACTGTTCGCGTGAGAGGTTTGGTCTTTTGTTGTTGTTTTTTTTATTCCCCTCCTTCTGATTGTCTTTATACTTGAGAGAGCTGTGGTATTCTAATTCATTTTATACAGTGTTCTCAAGAACTGTAGTGTGAAACAACTCTGACTTCATGTATTTTATTCTGCTCTATCATTCAGAAAATACGCAGGCTTTATTCAAAACTATGCCAACAAGAGATGTACTAATTTTTAAGGACTTCATAATGAAAGCTGTGGGCAAACCTAAAAATATTATCTTGTAAAGATATTAAAATCATCTTATGTAATCATGAAATAGTCCTCCCAAGAGCTCCATTAATATGGATGTTGTGGTGCATTTTCAGTCACTGTCTTTGGAATACTAACGTGAAACATGAATACAATTTTTTACTTCATGTTTAAATAATAAGGAGGTATAAATACAAGCTGAGAGAAATAAAGGAATATTGATTTTTAGGCCACTTCATAATGACCACACAGTTCTGGGCTCCTCTTTAGAAAGCAAACTTTAGTCACACCATCTCTTGCATTCTGTTCTCCAATGTACTTTTTTCTTTTTGTGTGCATTTTGCAGATTTATCAAATCTCTTGGGTCTTATTGCTCAACATGCAGGTGCAAATGTGCAGTAAACATTCCAGCTGCATACACTTAATCATAACGTATTGTGCTAGACAAATGTTCTGCCAGGAGGAAAAAATAATTCAAAATGCAAAGGAGAAATTTCATAAGGCCTTGAAGGATTGTGTTATCAATATCTTGTCCTTAGCCATTTTATTGCATATGAGGTGTTGATTTAATATGGTTCAATGCATAATTAGAACTTGCACATACATAGATAGTTATTGCCTGCAAAAATTCCCAGTAAAAGTATTGATTGCATTTAAGTAATCTGGAATGTTATCCTTGAGTTCCTAGAAATGAAAAAAGTGAGAAATGTTTCTATACCAAAGGTGCTGTTTTAACAGGACTACTAGGATGCTCTTCTGTGAAACCTACCATAGGGAACCTACTTTAGTGGGGTGGGGTTGACTAGGTGGTCTTCAGACGTCCTCTCCAACCCCTATAATTCTGTGATATATGCAAGTGGGAAAGTGGGGCATATTGAACTAGGGTAAATACTGCTGTATGAAGACACTGTCATCTGAAATGTTATAACAGCTTGCTGAGTCCGTGGATCTCTGAGGTTGCTGTCGCTGTACAATTAGCTACTCCCTTTGATAGGGAAGAATCTGCAGAATAACAAGGCTGAGGGAAATTTCTCATCCTAAACAAGTGGAAGCATTCCTGCCACCTAGGTTGAAAAGCTAATGTCTGCTTGAAAAATGATGAGAGCTCTGATAGTATGGCACAGTGAAAGCAATTTGTTGCGGGGAATACCGCCTATATGGCACACCAGCAGATAACTTTGTTCCTTTTTATGGAGCCTTGGATGGGTGCTGAACTCATTTTCACAAAGCTGGAGTTGACTGTAGATTTAAACAGAGGGTATGTTGAAAAGTGTTGCAGGAGAACACATGGAGGTGACTTGTCACCTTCTGACTTTAAAAGTGTCTAGATAAATGTTGCTATTAGCTTTTTCTGAAAGAATTTAAACCTTTAGTTTTTTATTTTTAAATACTATATAATATGGTAGGTGATAGCTCCCCAATTATTATTAAAGTATGTGATCCTAAAACATAAGAGCTATCTGCTGACAGGCTGCTGTTTCACAGAATGAGTCCTGGTGGATTTAATTATATCCTTTGAATGGTGTTCTCCTGTTTGGCTTGCTCAGCACATGTAGCTTTAACCTACAGAGTTCAATTTTTGCTGCCTTTGTTAGGGATCTGGGATGAAGTATAAACCATGCTATTAAACCAAAGAAGGTCACAATGAATGTAGCTCATGAAAGAGGCATTGGTCTGGAAATACAGACTTTGTCAGTGTTTTGCACATGATTTTTTTTATTTTTAGTTTTTTAAACCTAAAAAGAAGACTCTGAGCCCCAGCGCTGCAACCACTTTTTCTGGGGAAGTATATTGAGTTCTAACAGCTGGTTGTTATTTCTCACTGGGCCCAGTAGGAGAGTGAGGGTGGCTGATGCTGAGAAGCTGACAGGGACCAGGGTGCCCTGTGCATTTTAGTACCCAGGAGCCATATGTTGGACCACTTCATTCTCTTTTTCTCATAGGCACAGCTGCTGGTTTTATTCAAGCAACTGCAAAAAAACTTTTCAGTGTGTGTAAGTAGCACCTTTATTTTTATTCACACTCAAAACTAGCTTCTGCTAACCGTAGTCCTTGACATAGGACCTAAGAAAGTGAATAACTCTTTAAGTCCGTTTGGGAGCCTGTGCCCTTTGCTTCTAGCCTCTTGTGATAGTTTTAAATAGACAGTCTGTTTGACTTCAGGGTATCTTTGAATTATGTTCTTACACCACTTGGTCATCCTCATCTTTTGAGTGTTCAGCCTTGCCTTACTGGGAAATTATCTATGCAGTAAACTGCACCTTATCCTGTATTTTAGAGAATGCTCTAGAGTGAACCTTTTTTCTCACAGGAGAGTTGATTTCAGTCAACTTTAAAATCTTTTTTAATATGTATTCTTTTAATTTGCAGAATGCAAATCTAAAATCTGTCCACTGGACTCAGAGCGTTTAAAATTGGTATTTTTGAGAGAAATTAGGTTCTCTTATCTCAGACTTATTATATATCTGATCAAGATTCTGAGGATTTATTTGAGAGATTTGTCTCGTGTCACACTGCTTGTGTCACCTCATCCCCTCCCCTTAACGTGTTCTAGACTGCATCAGCAGCTCCACTGCCCATGGAATGGCTCTTGCACTTGATGCAAGTTCACTGGGTTTATATGTGCTGTCTGATGTTCCTATTGTTTATTTACACAACAGAAACCTTACAGGTTTTTTTTGCCAACAAGCAAACGTCAAACAACAAATCACAGAAATCACTTTCTCCTTGAAAAAAATGACATATACTGTGAAACAATGACAGGACACTATAAAATGATTTCTAACTCAGTTACGTATTATAGCTAAATAATGTTAGAAAGATGTATCACGTGGAATACAAAGACAAAATACTTTCCTTCTCACTATCCTCTAATCTCCTTCTCCAAACTCCATGTTCTCTGAGATTTGCTATCTACTCTGGGAATGTACCATTCTCCCGAGAGCCACTTCTTCCTCCTTTCTTTTCTGCTCAATCTTGCTTTTTCTTTTGAAAGGGAGATTCAAATAAATTCCTGTACTTTTGTCCTACCTGTCAGTGATGTTTTTCCAATGAATTTTTGAAGCCCAGATGGGAGATTTGACTCTTAATCATACTACCCAAATCAGTAGCTGTTAGTACTGTGCTAAAGGTGCTGCCAAAGTGAATGGGTGACAGAGAAACTGCCAATTTTATTTAGTGCATCTTCTCATCTTGATACCGAGACTATAGGCACACATTGTAGGCATAAAATAATTGACAGTCAAAAGAGAAAATAAAAGGAAAAATTCATCATGATCTGAATATATAAAAATGAATGTCAGTGAGAAGATGGCTTAATATATTGATTTTGATTATTTAAGATAATGAAATTACACCTAGTGCAGTCTTTGAATTCCTTTTTTATTTTCTAATATTTAAATATTAAAATATTCTATTTATTGTTAACAATTTAGAACTACAGTTTAAAGCTCAAAATTTTTACTTATATTATCTCAGTAACATTAGAAGGTGAACGCTATTTAAAGATTTTGCATTGTAATCTGAAAATGATTTTTGGGTGCTTTGTGGGGAAATAATTATTTAGAAATTATATATCTCTGCTGTTTCTATGGAAACGTTTTCACCTTATGCTAATGAAATATCTGTGATGGAAAAAATGAAGTCTTTTTGCACAGACAGAAGTGTTAAAAGAACATATTTTTTCAGAATGGAAAAGTTTAAAGCAGATGCTTAAAAAACTTCAGTCCCTCAGTACAGCTTCAGAAATGTGTCGGGCTTGTAACATTCAGTGTTGAATTCCACAAATTGGAGTGGTTGCCATTATTGCCAGCATTGCCTTGAAATGTGTTAAAGTCCTTTCTTTCAGCCTGAGTATAGATAACTGGGCTCAGCAAAAACTCTGCCTATGTGCGTTTCCTGCTTCCATACAGATATTTTTCTTGGCCTACCAGAACAATGTGCTTAGCATTTCTCTACTGTGCTAATTTTATTCTTCCCAGTAGCATGGAGTAGGAGGTGAAGTTGTTAGCACCAGTCTTGTGATTAACAAATTGTTTTATTCCCAGTCCTACCACGGGGGTAAAGCTCTGATCCATTTCCATGTAACAGGAGGCAAGAATTTTTCTGGCTTCTGAAACAATTGCACTAACTCTTCCAGGATCTCCAGGTCCTGTTTGGCCTATGCAGGATGGAGGATGGCTCTGAAATAGGGTGCCTGGCTGGCACTAAGGGGAGAGCCAAACAGGGAATACCCAAGTGGTGTTCAGTCACTGAAGTGAATAAAGCCCACACTGTCTTCATGTACACTCCTATGCAGAAAGTGCTGCTTAGGCACTGAAGATGTAGGTCTGATCTGGGGGAGCTGTATACCCAGGGAGAGCAGATGTGATCTATTACCATGGGGCACAGGCGAGCACAGGCAGTCATGGCTGTTATGATGGGCCTCTCACAACTGTTTACAGCCCAGTTGTCCCATGTGTCCTATCAGATTACTCCAGACACATTTTGAAAAATGTTTTAAATCCTGTTAGCAGCTGGATTTGTTGTTGTTGTTGTTATTTTTGTGTTTTGTTGTTGTTGTTAGGAGGTTCTTCTGAGGGAAAGCCAGGAACAAAAAAAGAGTTCAGTTTAGACATACTTTCATTTCGGTAAGTTATATCACAAGAAGAAAACAAATTGATTCAAATGAGCCTTGAGGAATGCCTTTTTTTTTTTTTTTTTTTTTTTTAATTTAAATGTTTGTTCTCTCTGACAAGTTCTTTCAGACCTCCTGATTAGTAGTTTCACTTGAATTGCATTATTTCCATACCAAGGAATTACATATAATCTGCCATGCTTTATTACCTTAATATTTAATTGTTAAGTCTTCCCAAATTCCCTTTACAGTGTAGGAGGTGCGTATTATCTGGTAAAGACCAGGCACTGGTATTGTAAAAAACTGCAGTAATATCCAGTGTGTATTTTCAATAATATGAAGAGATATCCAAAGTGGATTTTTTTGTCTAGTTGTGAACACATGAAAATCCTTTTTAACAGTGAAACATCTAAATGCCTCTTTGTATGTGGCATTACCTCATTCAATGTGTGTAAAAGCATAAATGGATAGGTGAAAATGTGTCTTTCTTTTTAACTGTTAAACTTTACAGCAAGTCAAACTAATTTTACTACATCATATTTATGCAGGTACAGTATTTCAATTTATAAAATAGCAAAGTAGTACAGGCAGATACAGTAAGTCCTATCGTAATTAGCTGTACAAAAATGCACTGTATTAAACAACACACATAGTTGTGGTTGTAGTGTTACATATGCATGGAAAAAATAAATCTCTTCATGTGCTGGTTACTTACAAAGGAAGTGTAGGAGAATTGTATTCTCATTCTATCTGTCCTCAAATAACTTTGAAATCACTCAACAAAGCTTACACACCCTTCAACTTTAAAAGCAAGCCAGGCAACAGAAATATCTACCTCATTTGCACTCAATTGGCTGACTCATTAGAAGATTCGAGGCTTTGAACTATAGAATAATTAATATATAGAGTAGTAGCTTTTAGAAGAACAACCATGAGATGATCACATACGAAACTTAAGAGTATATTGTTTACTCAGATGCTAATAGCATAGATGATGTTCATGTGAGTGGTGGTAACACTCAGCCCTTTGCGGTTGTACAGGTGAGAGGGAGGTATGATGAGAGGCTCATCTAACTATTGCTGAATTAGACTTTTCCTCTTGTTTAGAAAATAGGGAAGGAAATTTCCCTTGAAAAGGAGAAACAGCTATCAGTAGGCTCAGAAAGTTATCCTTGCTGGTAATTGCATTCAGGAATTTGGTGCCAGTTCAGCCTCCTGCTGCCACCCACCGCCAGCTGTGCTTAGGAGTTCTTCAGCTGACAGCAGTCAGAGGGAGGAGAAGTGTTTTTTTGTTTTAGGAGCAGACTGGAAAAACAAATAATGTGGTAATGGTTTTGACATAATTTCTTTTTAAAATTGTCATAGCATTATTTTATTTATCCATCAAGTTCAAAGTAAGAGCAGTTGTTGTCCTTCTCTTTATTTCTTCTATGTACTATGTTTTTATTACAGGGTATTTAGGCTAAGAGCCTCAAATCACTGGAAAATAGGGCTCAATCATTGTTTCAGAGCTTGGCTAAAGCAATTGCTGAAAGCAAAGTTCCTGGTACTATGTACTCCATCTTTCTCTGCTGCTTGCAAGGCTCTTCAGACTCTTGCCAGCCTAGAGAGCAGCAGTATTGAATTGCTGCTCATCCACGGCACAGCATGGACTGCTGTCCCTGAGGTGTCTTTTGTTAGAATGGGGATGTGGATTTAAAATAATATTTATTATTTTAAAGAAATAATCCTTATTACAACACAGGTGGTGATTCACATGGTACCTGGACATCATGGTAGGTTTCAAGGCTGAAACTATCTAATTTGTGGAGCAGGGTACTTTTTTCTTTGTTAAAAGTGGTTGGGAAAAGCATTCATACTCAGAGGCACAAATGCTTTTCTTGCCTTCTCATGTAGCATAGCATGAACTGTTTATTCTGAATCTCTCAGAATTAAAACCTTGCAGAGACAAGTCTGTCCTGGCCCCATCTCACAGGGAAGGGAGGGCAGAGTTCCCTGCAGACAGCACTTTGATCTGATTGTGATCAAACTGAGAAATTTCATGGACACTTATAAGTTGTCTCCACTGCATGGTAGTCTCAGAGCAGCATAATATACAGTTCATTTTGTACTGTCACCTTAACCATTGCTCCTCCAAGCCCGCTATATCAAGTCTGTAAAGGCTCATAGAGCTCTGTGTGACTGGGGAAACAATGGGAAAACAGAAGTTGGAAGAATAACTCAGCAGCTTGTCCAAGACCTCAGAGGTTATTTGTGTCATATCCATGTTCAACAGCCAACAGTTTCCCAATTTTCAGCCCAAGTCTCCGATTAGATTGTATCACTTTGATATGTAAATTGTGGTCTCCTTCTCTCATTTGTGCTATTCTAAGTACCATGACTCTTGTCTCTACTTGCAGAATTGTATTTAACTCAACAGATCAAGGTCATGATGGGAATTCAGTCCAAATACTGGACTAGGTGGGGGCCAGAGTTGGCAAGGCATGGCTGAGAGTATCAGTGTAATTGTAGCAAAAGTGTATCTCACTTCTAACTTGGACATACTAAATTACTGTGGCTCACTGAATATGATATTCAATTTTGACCCATCAGGTCATTTGGCTGGTTAACTACAGACTTCCCAAAAAGTCTTCTAAAAGGAAGGTTTCTACACTTCTTCTCTTGACTTGGGAAAAATTAGTATTCTGTGAATGCATGAGTTATACAATCATCACATGAACTGAGCTGTACTAATATGCTTGTATAAAGCTGGCATGGCAGAATCTTGGATATGGTCAGTTGCTTGACATGTAGCTTCCTGCAAAGGCAGGAAAGAATACAAGTTGAAAATGTGACTTTCCATTAATCGGATATAATTTACCTGGCAATCTTGCTCAATCACAGTTTCAATCATTCATGCTGCAAGCTGAGGTGTACCAAGGTCAGGCTTCCTGATCAGAAGTGTTTCATGTCCAGAGGTTGAAAGGAAAAGTTCTGGGATTAGTTTTCTTGGATGTGAACCAAGGTATATGCAGATGTATATAATCCTGAACAAGAGCTGAAGCAGGAACATTTTGTTCTGTTGCTTAACTTCAGAAGGAGTCAATATTTCAATAGATCATGGTTGTAATGTCCCATATAAATAAAATTTCTTAATATTAGAAGTTGACTACAACTTAAATTTATAAAAGCTACTATAAAATCTCGTCCCTCAAATCACGGGATCTCTCTCTGTACTGGAACTGTTGATCACGGCCTGAACTTCTGATTGACCACCTGAGGCAAGCAATGGGTCAGCCGCGGGAGCATAGCTGAAAGCAATTCACCTGTGCTACCAGAAGGGGTGGAGCCTGGCTCCATCTCTCCTAGATTCTATTTAAGTGCTGACTGTCACTGAGAAAGGATCTCTTTCTGGAGATTGTTCTTTGTGGAGTTTACTGTGAGTCTACAATAACAGTGAGTATTCCTATTTATTTTGATTATACTTCCACTGTGATAATATTACTAAGCCTAACCTTTGTGCACCTATTGATTGTACGCTCTGTCATACTGCCTCTGGTCGTAAATATAGTCTGAAAAACTGTGTACCACACTTTTGGATTAAGTAAATATATGGCTTAATTTTGAATCTACTCTTAATATGAACTTTTTTTTTTTTAATGCATTTTCTTCCAGCTTGTCTTTTATCGGTATAAGTAATTGTGCCTTACGAAGGATGTGTGTGTGTAGATGCATACAGACTAGCTAGACTGGCAAGCCTGAAGAATTTTGTTTCTTTAACTGTTGACAATGAGCAGTCAGTCATTTGAGTGTCAAGTTGAATGGGTGCGATTAGAATGTCATCAGATATGCAAGACTTTAGCTGGAGAAATGGTAGAAAAGTTCTATGCTGGAGAAAACTGAGGTGTTCTGTTGCTGTGACAGATTGAAGAAGAAATGGAAAATCACTAAACAACATGGAATCTATTGACCAAAGTTTTTCAGAGGATAATGGAAGGGGATTTGG
Organism: Lagopus leucura; assembly: GCF_019238085.1. Classification (NCBI taxonomy): domain Eukaryota; kingdom Metazoa; phylum Chordata; class Aves; order Galliformes; family Phasianidae; genus Lagopus; species Lagopus leucura. The sequence continues at coordinate 32,002,491 of NW_024962250.1, forward strand.
AAAAGTGGAGGTGGTACAAATCTCCTAAGTAAGAAAGGCAGGCATGTGAGCATGGAGAGAGGGAATATGTACTAAATTACTAAAGGGCTAAGTTTTAAACAGCTGTGGTTTATGGTGCTAATGTGAAATGTTGTCTATTGTTGATGTTTATGAGATCTGTATTTTGCTTCATCTGTCCCTGAGCTAAAATTTTACAGAAAAGAATTACCAGGAGCTTTTTATGCAGAGATGAGGCTGGAGAGGAATATTAGAATGATATGATTAGACATCAGAGATCATGCTGGTATGTCTTCCCATCTTCAGTATCCTGGAAATAATTTGTTTTACAATTAGGTTTTAGGGGATGCAGAAAGTAAATATTCACTTAAATATCTTCTGCTAATCAGTATAAAGGCTGGTGTATGTGACTTCTGGGGTTATGCATTTCCTTCAGAGCTCCAAATGCTCACCTGTCCAAATGAAGAATTAATGTGTCATGAACATAACAGAGTTCTGCATGAAAATAAATTAATACCACTCAAGCACTAATTTATTTATTGGTGCTACAGTGTTTCTGGTCATGTACTGAGCCTAAGCTAATTTATTGTATCTTCTTTTTTTTTATATCTAATATTTCATGAAAACAACCGCACTTTATTGCCAGTATTGTAATACAAGAATTAATAAATATGCAAAGCTATCTGTTATTACTCATAGTCATGAGTAACAAACATCTTGTACAATCACACTGCGATGTCTGTTCTTGTTTATCTGACTTTGGCTGCTGTAATACAGAGATTATCTTCTGTTCTCCTTGCTTTGTAATTTATATTTTTTTCTTATTTTAGAAGCTCTTCCCTATAACTACTGCTATGCATGTCTCTTGATCTTAAACATGAGTTACGGTGCATTAAAACTGCTCATTATTTTTTAAATGGTTTTCATAGATGCTTAGTAATAATAATTTGAAAGATATACCTCATGCATTTGTAGAAAGCATGTTTTCATGCATTTGGATATCAAACAGCACATTCAAAGCTGGGCAGGAGAAAGTAACAGAACAGAGGTGGCTGTTAGTTAGTTGTGAGGAGATGTGATTTACTTAAGTGTGGGTTTTTGTTTTTGTTTTTTTCTAATTTGCTTTAGTTCTCATCTATGTGGTCTGATAGTTTTTTGGTTTTTTTTCATTCATTTTATACAACCTTATTCTAAACACCACACTTAGAAATATACAATAACTTGCCTTTTGGACTTAAATGTATCAGCAGAATGTCAGCTCGACAGGAACTTCTAATGGTCCCTGCCTTCAAGCATCCCCTTCAAAGACTTTGGGGTTCATGAAATGGCTGTGGAATCCTGAGGATGGAAAGGAATACAAGATTTGGATGTGACTGGCTGTAAGGGAAAAGAATGGCACCAGCAGGTCAGCCTGAAGGGGCAGCATGGCCTGGAATTCCTGTAGTACTTTGGAATTTTAAAATTATTTTATATAACAGAATCAGATGCCAGGAACATGAACATTGCCTGAAGGTCTCAGCAGCTTCTGTAGTAACTGGTTGAGGTTTATCCTGTTTATGTCTGTTTATAAAAGCACAATGTCATCATTAAGAGTCAGGAAGGAATGTAAGCCAAACTTCTGGAGGAGGTTTTGAGCCAAAATTCCTGAGGGATGAGGAGGGGAGAGGTGGCATGAAGATGCTGAATTGTGCAAAGTGACCTCACTTCCTGCAGCAAAACTCTGCCACTAATGGGAAAATCTGCCAGAGATGAAGGAATTGAAGTTATCCTCCAGTCTAATAGCACTAATTATCATCGGCCTCGCTGATGGCACTAGGGGCAGTGGGTTTATCTACGGTAGGGCAAGCAGCACAGGCAGGCAGATGCCAAGGTTTTGATGTCAAAAAGCTAAGAGTAAATGTGGTACCACTTTTAAAAAGAAAAGCAATCATGAATTACTAAAGGATCTATATAACAGTAAATCTAAACTGGGCCAACTATTGTTGGAAAAAAAACAAAAACAACTAGTATACATGTTAAGTTTTCAAGCTGTGTTTTCAGGTATATAGAGGGACAGATAGCATATCTGTTGTAAAGGAAGCCTTGTGATGCAAATCTATTAGATTGATGGATTATGTTAATAAGATTCAGCTGATACAGATATGCAAAACTATAGAAATACTTAGGACTTCAAAAAAATTTTGACTAAAATTCTATATTAAATGCTCCTTTAGAAACAAGGTTGATCATGGTCTGAAAGAGAAGGTCCTTTTCTGGCCTGATTTGTGGACAGGAAGAAAAAGGTTAGAACGAACCTGAAGAGAAAGCGTCCGTGATAGAGGGGATTATGCTGCTCTGCATGTTTGTCAGTGTTCTGGAAAAAAAGATGAAAAGGGAGGTGACAAAACTTGCTGATGAGAGAAAATTATTCACCGTAGTCAAATGAGAATCCAGCTGAAAAAGAGGAATCTTAAATAAGTAAGTTCTGGCAATAAAATGACAGAGGAAATTCTCTGTTGATAAAAACCAATTGAGCTTTCAGGGAGGAATAACCCTAAATATACTGAACTAAATTAGTTCTCACCCTTAAAGGAAGGGATCTGGAACTGCAGATAGTGCCCTGGAAACATCCCTATAGTACTCAATTGTGATAAAAAAATCAAAATAGGATGTTAGGAACTGCAAGGAAAGGAGTAAGGACGTAAGCAGGAAATGTGGTTATGCCACTATTCAAATTCACAGTGCACCTGTGTTTTGAACAATGTGTGCAACTTTGTAGTTGCTCCCACCCAAGTTACAGTGGAAATAAAAAAACAATAAGGATTGACAGCAAGGGTGATGGGAAGCTTCTCTGAAAGGAGGGACTAATTGCATTGGGGTCTTTTGCCTGAAATGAATTGTTTGAAGGGAGATATTTTAGATGTTACAGCCATTGTCGTGTAGGAGATGGGTCGGAAATATTACTCAATTTCTCAGCATACAGCAACAAAAGAATAGCAAATAAAATGCTCAAATATCAAGTTGAAAACAAAGGCAAGGAAGTTTTTTTTTTTTTTTTTTTTTTTAACCGCACAATTTCCACTGCACTTCTGCAAGATACTGTGGATGCCAGTAGTTTACTGGGATTCAAAAAGCTGTTATACGTGCTGATGGAAGGAAAACCCAAGTAGGCTAGTGTAAGGATGGGATACAGCTGCTGGTTTCCATTTTGAAGGATTGAAAAGAGTGTTCCACTGCATTCTAGCCTTGTTAATACCTTCTGTCTTGTGTAAGGATTGCAGAAATAACTATTTCAATACTGACTGGTAAAAAACTTTATTCTGAGTTTATTTAGCATGTTGAGGACTACATGCTGCTACTAGGAGAACAGGGTTTGTGGTATTGTTGGTTTAACTCCAGATACACTGAAGTTACTGAAGAGAGTGCATTGACACAGATTGCTCTGCACTAGTAGCTCAGATAAAATCTTAACCTGGATTTCAGCAGGGGCAAAATCTCAGAATTTCCTATTTCTAAAGTATAAGAAAAATGTGACTATTAAGATAGTTGAGTTTCAGCCATTAGGCTTTTATGGGTTGGGGAATAATAGTTTGCACATTTTGAAAGGAAATGAAAATGTGCTTGCCAAAAGCTGAGATCACTGCAGATGCATTCCATTTTTGTGCTTTTCACTACAGTCTTGTGTCAAGAACATTGTTTCAGACATTCTTAGGTAATTAATATTCCCCAATACAAATTAACAGCCTGACTGAGCAGTCAGGCTCTTCTTCACTTGAGCATGTGTAGAGGGATCAGCTTCATCTGGTTTCAGAGGCAGATAAACAATTTCTCAGAAAAAGTGGTGAAACATTGGCACAGGCTGCCCATGAAAGTAGTGGAATCTCTGTCTTTGGAGGTGTTCAAGAACCATGGAGATGTGGTACTCGGGGATGTGGTTAGTGGTATGGTGGAGATGGGTCAACAGTTTCACTAAACTATCTTAGTGAACTTTTTCCAGTATAACTATGCTATGACACTTTATTCTCTAGGCCTAATTCAGGTCTTTACGTGTAAATAAGTAGGGCTCCTAGGCTGTCATTCCTTGTGTGTTAACTGGATGAGATACAGAAGAATACAGGATTGTAACCCTCTTTCCTAAGGCCCACAGGCAGTTTGGGAAGCACAGCTGTGAATGCTGCTCCCTGTTGTGTAGAGCTTCTATCACTGGGCTCCTGTTGAGAGCTGGTACCGTTTCAAAGATAGCTTTGTTTTGCGCTCACTGGCAGAAAATATCTCCAGGTTTCAACTTTGGATTATATCTAAAGGCAGTGAGCTGTGATCATCTGTATTATGAAACAAATAGTTTGGAAATAATAAATCTTAGTTTGTAATTGAGCCTAACTAAAGCCAATTTAACTATAAATATACCTGGTCTAAAATCCATCTTTCACTGAATGGCTGACAGGAACAGAGTGAAATAATTACACAAAAGAATTATTTATGAGATTTAATTGGCTTAAATAATATATTAAATATTTCAAGCATAGATATGAGAGAAAATGTTTAGTATAACAGAATTAGAACAAGCTAAATTAATTTTTACTGTACTAGAATAGATAATATTACTTTATGAAAATGTGATGCCTGTACATTTTTTGTAGTGCCTGTAGTTTCTATAGTTCTTCCAGATAAACTTTGATTATAAGTTAGAATGCTAAACTGAACTTAATCATCAATAGTGAGTCTTTACCTATTCCTCCTCTTGGAAGGGAACACAAAGCTTTTACACTCAGAACAGCTGAAAAGATTTGTCAAATGTCTCAGAATGCTTTAATATGGTATTCAAGCCTTTTTTCCATTTTTCTATTATATAAGATAAATTACAGTAATTACAAAGCATACTTCCTAATGTTAGGTAACTGATTAAACAAACAATGTGGATCAAAGAAAACTCAATAATTATGCAACCAAGTCTGCATCTAAAAGCCTGTGTTTTAAAATGATGAATTATTCACAGATCAAGATGAAATGACGAATATTTCAACTTGTGCTTTTGAAGTGTCATCATATTAATCTAGGCCACTTTATACGCATTTATAGTCTTTTCATCTCTGGAGATTTCTGCAAGATGTTGGGTTCATGTCACTGAGTTTCTTTTGGCAGAGAGTCAAGAAATAAGAATGCTAAAAATTAAGGGGTTTTTTAATCCTTATGCTTCTATATCCATATTCAGGATTCTTAAAGGAGTTGTGCGTGACATGATGCACATGTTGATGCATGTATATTTACATATATTCCATATATTTTGGCTTTCATGGTTTTATTTTCTCTCCTCCATTTATTTGTGCATATTTGTTAGAAAATTTAATTATTTACACTTATCATCAGAAATGTGCTGTAAACTTTCCACCCTGCCTACTCTTGACTACCTTTAGTGTAATTCTACTTAGAAATTAACAGAATTCAGTAGCTGGGTCAAATCTAAAAAATGAACACTTGAGGAGAAAAAAATAAGAAAAAAAAAAAAGAGATAAATCAGCACCAGATGCAAGCTTTTCAGTCAGAAAAAAAAAATAGCTTTATCCTTAAGTTCATTCCAGTTTTTCCTCCTCTTCAGATAATCTCTCCTTGACAGAAAACCTCCCAAGTCTGGCAAAAAAGAAAAAAAAAAAAAAAAAAAACAACTTTTTTTTTTTTTTTTTTTTTTGCATGCCTCAGGTTTACTTGCTGCTGTCAAAGCTGGAAAGGCAGACAAAATGCCCTGTTCTTACTCAGTGTGAGATTGGATGGTGGCTGTCAAATTGAAGATCACTAGTTCTTTTCTACCCCAATGAATTCAGTCTCACCTTCAATTCTGCTGTGTTAATTACTTCTAAAAAGATTATGTGAGTGACAAAATTTGCCAAATGTCCTGAATGTACTGAAAATAAAAAAATAGACCTCTGTCTACTAAAGTGATCACAGCAACTTCAAAGAAGAAAGGCAGAATTTCTTCTAAAATGCATTTAAATTGCAGCACCTGAATTCCTATTTGCCTGGACAGAAATAAGGATTTGGCTTTATGGTTTTCAGAACTGCATTGAATGGTCCTCACCATGCTGAATGGTACTGCCTATGTGTTCTGTATTTGCTAAAGCTGCTGTTGTGCCAACTTATGCCAGATCCTTTGGACAGCCAAGTTAAGAAATTTTATCTTGTGAACTATTTCAATTCTTGTCTATGCATGTAGACTTCAGTATTACCTGGATCTGTAGGTTTTTTTACAAATTGGACTCATAGTTCTGTGCCAAGTTGTGTCGTAGGACATAGCTACTTCCTTGTGTTGGATGACTCATTTAATAGACATAAAAGCAAGTGTAGTTTTAAACTATCAGTTAACAGAATAACTTAAATCTATGGAAAACAATTCCATTATAAGCTCCATGCATATGTATAGGTTCGTAAGTACCAAAAAAAGGATGCACGTCTCTGTTTCATATTTGTCAGTCTGGTCCTCTGAGCTTTAGACATGGCACATATGGGGGAAAAAAAGGTGGTTTTGGACTAAATACCTACTATGATTCTACATGGCTCTTAATAAAAGGAAATGGTCTCCTACTTACCTTTACTTACGATGTTATTCTCATTTGAAGCCATATAAGCAACATGAATATAAGTATGCAAATTGGCAGTATACATATTTACTTTATATTTTGACTTACTGCTTTTTTAATAATAAAATAATAATTACTGTTTTGCTATGAAGTGCCAAGTGCATTTGCATATTGTTAATTCCTTCTGTGTTTGCATATCAAACAGTTCAGCAGAACTATTCACCTATTTCAGACTTTGAAATAATATTTTTTTGTTCTTATAAATCTTTCAGCCTGAAGACAAAATCAATTTGAAGATATGAATGGCTTCAGGCTCCAAAGCTGCTTCTTAGTGATGTTTGAATCAATGTTCCCATATGGAAAATATGAACTTATGAATATTGTAGGACTTTCCTGCAGTATGGTAGTAAAATTGTAGCATAGCTAGGAAGGCATATAGATAAATCTTGAATCACCTAACTTATGGGTTACCACCAACCTGACTTTCATTTTCTAATTGTTGATTTCTTTTCTTTTGTTTGAATCTTTTTTTTTTTTTTTTTTTTTTCCATATTTTTGGCACAGAATTTATTTGCATTGGTTAACTCTAAATTTTACATAATTTGCGGGGTTTTCTTTCTAACTGATAGAGCTAAGGGTTTATTCTGCACTTTAGGTAAAATTGGTACATAAAAACAGAAAAGATCTTTACAAAAGTTACTTCTGTAATAAATAAATAACCTCTAGTCTTTAATGGTGTAAATTATAATGCTCTCATCTGAATTACAATAGTGCTGGCTCTGAGACTAAACTCTTTAGAGAACCTGAGGCCATCATGTCATAATCAAATGGAATTCATGTTGCAGAAAAGTGAAATCCTGCATAAGTAGAAAAGGAGACTCATTACAAGGGATGTTACAACTTGGATCTGGGTCACAGGTGTGCTATGAGGAAGGCGTGGATTTTGGCAAATGCCTGAAATGTAAGTCCTGAACAGTGCTCAGGAACTGCTCTAGAAAGTGTCACCTGGAACTTGCTAGGAGATGCCAGGAACATTCTAAACATTCTAGCAGTTCAGTAGATATTCATTCCTAGGAATGCTTGAATTTCCTGATACAGGCATAGCAAATAGAGATGGGAAACAAATAGGGAAGGGAAACTGGACAATCTAAAAGATTAGAGTTTTCCTCAAAATAAATTCCATTGTTTATTTTTTGGATGCATCAGCGAGAAGTAGTCAGAGCATTATGAGATGGCTCTGGTAGATCCAAGGAAGAATATTTTTGAAGCATATGTCAAGCAGCTTTTGTCAAGATTCACGGCATAGATGGAGTATGCCTGCAACATGCACTTTCTTGTACTGAATTGCTATCAGACGTATTTTGAGCTGTGGCATTTCAGGCAGGATTGAAATCTGGTTGACAATGAGACCTTATAAGCCTTCTTGATGAAAATAATCATAGCCATTTGACGCACTTCATTAGCCTGAGTTGATACCACCATGCAATAACAACATAAAAAGAGAAATTGGATGATCTAATATTCCATTTGTTTACTTATGTTTCTACAACTGATGTGAGTTTCCAAAGTGTATATAGTACTTCATAGCAAACTATTTTTAACACAAAGCAGTTTATTTCAGATAGATATGAGCTTTAAAATAGGGCTGAGAAGAATTAGACTGTCAGTAAGACCGTCATCTGCCTGTTTGTCACATTGGATATGAGATGTGCTGCCATGAACTCAAATTGGTCTTGTATGCAGAAAGCCTTTTTTCAAAGACCATAATTTAGAAAGATTATTTTCCTGGAAAATGTAAGGCCTCAAAACTCAGCTTGCTGATTTGTTCAAGTCATGTTTGTTGTTCAAGTCCATATATAAGGACAAACATCAATTTCCATACGTAAAACTTTCCAGTAGCTTGGAAATCTTTAACTTTCCTTGAAAGATAACAAAGATGACAAAATATTTCAGCAGCCTAAAGAAATTTATATCCATTTAATTGAGAAGTTCAGTCTCTGATTCTTCTGCGTTTTGTGCTCTTTTGCCACCTGTAATCCAAGGAACTTTGATTCCTTTGGTGGAGGCTTTGTCAAAGTCTTACCAGTTTGGCTGCTGAGGTGATATGCAAGCTTAAAAAAACCTGCCTGACATGAGATCTCATAGATTTTGAGAGAAAACAATCTTCATTAGTATTTTGATTTAGAGGCTTTAATCACTTTTGACAGAGTAGGTAGTTATATTCAAATGGTAACAGTATGGCCAGCTCTAATTCCAAAATACCATACCAAAAAAAAATATATAAAAAAAAAAAAATCCAGCTTTGAGCTTTTTTCCACATCATGAAAGAAAACAAAGACTTTGAACAATATTTCTCACCATCTTATTGCTCTTATTGTGGATAATAAATGCTCACCATGTGTTTCCAGGATCTTTGCTAAAAATAGCACAGTATCATTGTTTTAAAAGATGATAAGCATAACTGTGAGGAATGACTTTGAAGCTTTTCCTTCCTACTCGGTCTACTTTGTTAACTCCTTACATGAGAACACTTCTGTTCGCTGTCAAACACCCTCTTCCTCAGCAGACAAGCCAGAGGATCTTAAAGGCAAAGACATGGAAGACTGAAGGTAAAGAAGAGCTTAAAATGCTGCTCCCTCTGCTCTCAGGTTTTGGGCAGAAAGAAATAAATCTAAAGGCACAGGACAATACCTGCAGAAAAGTTGCTGCTTGAAACTTATATTTTTTCATCATAAAAATTCTGCAGCAAATATATGATGAACAAGTACCTGAACCTGTTTTTCAGTGTTTTTTCATCTTTCTCTCATTGTTCAAGATCTGTGAACTGCTCAGCCCTCTTTTTTTCTTTCCACTGGCTTCTCTTCAGTTATCATCTATTTTGCATACTGTGCCAGGTGACTTGGTCTTCCACATTATTGCAAGTGCAAGTAGCCTCAGAAAGCTTAGATGTAAATGTGACCATTTCAGATAACACCTCAGCCTTGCCTCCTTCGCATCATGGGATCCATTATTAAACTGTGCACAGATTGCCATGAATTCTAATGACCTCACCCTAGATCTTTTCTCCTGTACCATGTGTCCAGGTTGTACTCTCTAGTTTATATATGTTATAATGCTTGTTTATGCTATAGTGGAGTTTCCTTTAATAATCTGTTTATTTGATTTCATCTTATTGAATTTAGATATGTATTCTAATTTGTCAGTGATTGCCATTTTTTCTGTTTTCCTTTTTTCCTTTGATTTTTTTCCCCAAGAGACCCTACCAACAGTTCTCAAGGTCCCTGGAAGCATATTTTGGAAGCTCATTATTCTTATTGTGTATGTTTGCACTTTTTTAGACTTCAGACCTTTGAACTCCAATATTTTATGTTCCTTTGCCCTCAGTTGGTCTTCCATTTTCAGATTTTTATTGCATTTGTTTCTATTTTTCAGAATTGAATATTAAAATAGACACAATAATGTTATAATGAACTTTGCCTTCTGAAATGCAGTTCCTACCATTTTCCAATTCACTGGTAGCAAGCAAAGTGCTTTCTGAAGTAGGAATGAGCCAAGTTCAAGTATCTTTTATGCCTCACACTGAGGCAGACTTATCAGATTGTAGGGTTAGACTCCCAAATTTAGTGGATATCCCACCAAAATAAATTTTAAGAAAGAATGAGTCATTTATTCTGTAATCTACTGACATATGATTGCAATTCAACTGGATTTCTTGAGATAAGACAATATTTTAGGTCTGTGTGAACTTCAGGATTGGTTTGAATATCACCATGAAAGTTACACCAAAAATAAATGTTTTATCACTAAAAGTTTCAGTCTCAAAACAATAGCATTAACTAACCAGATGGGGGGAATCTTAGTCAAAATATTCCGAATTGGTTTAATTTTTATTTAAACAGTATGGTTCTACCTGCCAGATACATGAGTCAAATTTTGGCTCCCTCATAAAAGAGAGGAAGTGAGATTGTTGTAATCACTTCAAATGAAGTGTTGGAGAGCTCATAAAACTGCTCAAATTATGGACTACAAGAGATGTAACAAGACTGTGATGGCTTTTTGTTGAGCTTTAAACTCGTGGTGTCTGATTCTCCTTAGGAATGGTGAGCAGACAGGGTAGATAGCTCAGATTGCCCCTTCGCTGTTCTAGTTCTGTTATTTAAACAGATGTACTTCTCTACCAGAAGGTCCTAAAAAGATGCTGAGAAAGAAAATGAGGGAGCTTTGGGTGCCATTTAGCCTGAACCAGAGACATGCTGTTATGATTTATGCAGAGATGAAATCTGTTAAACGAAGACTGCACAAAATGAACAGTTATTTAAGACTTAATGAGGGATCTGGCACTGAAAGACTAATTTTCTATCAGATACACCTAGTGATGTCTACATCCATATAAAAAAAAAGTCTCTTTCTTCAGTCTTTTATTTTTAGTTGCCGTTTTTATCAGAGCAGTGCTATGCTGATACTTCTTGTTTGTACCTTAAAACTTGTTTAAAGCAGCCCAGATGGAAAGAGAAAAAAGGAATGCATGTGACTTTGAAACACTGCAGCTGGAAGTCACGGAATCTGCATGTTACAAGGTCTGTTGATATTGTTGGGAGTGAAAACAATTTTTATTCTGTTAACTTGTGTTACTCAGGGAAAATAAATTTAACAAGTAAACTAAATTTCATCATTCAGAAACTTATTATTCATATGTGTGCTACTTTTATTCAGTGGTCTTTTGCAAGAAGGGAAAGCTGATTTTAAGCTGTTGTTAGTTATATTGTTGAATATGGTTACCTTGCATGTCCTTATCTTGGATGTTTATAAGTATTTCTTTTGGCTTGTGATTTTGTGCATGGTCACAAATACAATAGTTTGTGTTTGAATATGCAGCTCTCATCTCAGAGGAAACTACTCAGCACTGGTGAGACTGCACTTACAGTTTTGAGTCCCTAACTAAAAGAAAGATACTGAGGCCCTGGAGCATGTCCAGAGGAGGGCAACAAAGCTGTGAAGGAAATCTTATGGGGAGCAGCTGAGGGAACTGGGATTGTTCAGTCTGGAGGAGGCTCAGGAGAGACCATATTGCTCTCTCCAATTACCTGAAAGGAGATTGTAGTGAGGTGAGGGTTGGCCGCTTCTCCCAAGCAACAGTGACAGGACAAGAAGTAATAGACTTAAGCTTCACCGGGGGAAGGGGGAAGGGGGGGGGTTTCGGTTGGCAGGGGGGGGGTGGGTTGAGGTTGGATATTAGGAAAAAATTATTCTCAGAAAGAGCAGCAGTGCATTGGCACAGGCTTTCCGGGGAGGTGATGGAGTCACCATCCCTGGAGGTGTTCAAGGACTGTGGAGATATGCCACTGAGAGATGTGGTCAGTAGGCATGGTTGGGGTGGATTGGGGTTTGGTTAGATGATCTGAGAGGTTTTCTCCAACCTTTATGTTTCTGTGAAGTGATTTAAAAGCATGATGAAGCTGCTTCTAAATCCAAGCTGAATTTTGGAAGGAGAAAGTATGTGGAGGGGAATAGGGGTGTCAGGGCAGAAGAACAAACAACAAAAATCCTTTCTCTCTTTAGCATTGCTGGGGGGGTATTGTTGGAGGTGAAAGTGAAATAGCTATCACAGATGTTGAAAATGGAAGCCCCTTAGTTTTGCTGTCTATTTTTATGGATTTTCAAGAGCGAACATTTTCTAAAAATGTATTTCCAAGCATTTTAAGTAATACGGAATCTAGAAGCCTTAGGAAAACTGTATGCAAGACCTAGTTGAGTTCATTGTATCTAAACTTATATGTCTCCAAAGGGTAATTGCATGTGTCCTTAAATGTCTTCTAGTGTGCAGAGCTGTATAATGCATATATTATAAGAAATACAGTACCAGTTGTACTCTTTCCAAATCTTAATGAAGATTTCTCTTACCACATGATGCTAAATAATTAAATATACTCAGTACAGGGAGAGAGCTAATCTAAATCCTTATTAAATTACGCTTGGGCCTAGTAAAGTCAGTAGCATTTTGACCAAATTGAGCGGAGTATTACCTGTTTAAATAAAAAAAACTGCTTAACTGGTATGACTCTTGTCCTGTAAAATTTCATTATCATTATAGCACCCGTGTTAACCTAGACATAGCTGAAATTTTCTTCCAAATTAACACTGGGCATGAAAACACCTCTGCTACAAAAATGTCTATTTGAAGTCATCAAAATCATCTGAATCTATCAGTATATTGGCTAAGTATGTCTTAATAGCTGAACATTCATGAAGATCTTTTGACATTTAAGAAATGTGATACTCATAGGCTATTTTCTCTTGATAGATTTTTATTTCTTTCACACACTTCCTTTGATGTTTCCAGCTACTTCTCGCAGGAAAGGTACTTAATTATAGAAAAAAAATGATACATTCTCTTCATCATTTAATAGGGCCAGAAATGAATATATTGTTAATACTTCAATTATTTTCTCTCTTTTTCTGAGCTTACAAGTAGAAATTGCAAATGGTTATCTTATGCTGAGAAGAAAAGATTGTTAAGAGAAAACACTAAAGCTTTGTCTTTTATTATATTATCCTGTTTTAATCACAACATTGTAAGGTCTTCACATAGTAGAGTGACAGGAACAGATTCCTTTCTGAGTACTGCCACATCACATGTCCTGTGGCACTTTACACATATATCTTCCACTTGTCTAAACGATTTTCTTGAACTTTTCCAAAGAAATCATGTAGAATTTTCACAGAAAAGAAGCATTTACGCTTTTACTTCTTCCGCCAGATCTTGAACTTCAGTGATTTAGTGGGTTTACTTGGATACATATGGAAAATTGGAGCCTCAGATTATACGATGCCTGGAAAGTGAGTGTGCGTTCTCCAGATGTTCTCTAACTTCTTATGGCTTATTTTCGAAACTAGAATTCTGTAATGATATCAGGCAGATTTATTTCATAAGAAAGACTGTTTAAGTTCATTTTATTTTCCATTTTTGCTGTTATTTCTTTAGGCTTAAGTAAAATATATTCCAGTGTTAGTTCAGCTTTAGCCATGATGGTTCCCATTGAAATGTTAAGTGTTAATAGTTGGGTTTTTAGAAAACAAATAAACACTTTAAAAATATTTCTTTTCAGTATCCTACATTGGCAGGCTTCTAATGCACCCTGAAATTACACAGTTCAGTCTCAAAAAATAGTGTTTTTTGTTTTTTTTTTTTTTATGCCAGTCATTACAGGTGAAGAGGCTTTATCATCTCTAAAGGGAGGGTAGTAATGACAAATACTTGGTCTGAGATAACGCAGTGCAGAGTATTGACAACTTTCACCACATTCAGTAGCTGTTACTGCTGCACTTTTGAAGGTGAAGTGACTTGTGTTCACTGTTAGAAAAATACTTGTTTTTTAATGAGTTTTGTTCTTCCAAAGAGTCACGTGAAAGCTATTGAATTTATTCTAGGAAATACTGTATTTCTTTACACTAGAAACTAAGATATCTGACTATCTTTAAGACATCTGATTTAACATCAGATGAGCATTAATAAACTAAATTTTTTAGCTTTTGTTATTGGATTTACAATCTCTCTAGCTCATCAAGGACAAAACAAGTGACAGATTTTATAGCTCTCACTCATCTTCTGGGATAACCTTTCCCTTTCATATTAAACTACTGTGTTATCAAGTCCAAAATCCCATGCATTTTTGCTGTAGTCAGTACTCATATCCATCACAAAAATGAACATAAGCTTCAGCTAACTTCTTAAGGACCTAATTGCTTCTTCGTGTCCATAATCTTTCTTACAAGTTCTATAATAGAAAACAAATATCATGCTCTGGAACAAAGCTGCTAACAGTTGCTTAAATCCCAGAGAGTCTTACGTACTTGTACTTAAATGCTTTCCTGAATAGAGCAAGAGAATTTGTATGGGGCCAGAACACACTGCTCCTGGCTACTGCAGTTTTTAGTTTCAGCATCAGAATCAGTCCCAGTTCCCAAGCATGTATGCAGGTCATTAAACCATGCTTTATTTTACAGTGAAGTTGATGCTACTAATAAGAATCCTCTTTTAACTGATGTAATAAATCAAAGAACAACTGGATATGCAGGAAACAGTGCAACAGTTCAGTTTGCTCCTTGGGTAATTTAGGTGTATTATGAAAGCAGAAAGAGTACTTTGCAGACTCTTCTGTTTTTATTTTATTGATGGGAAGGGAATGCAATTGCTCTTATGTTCACATACCTGTGATAATGATAGCATTAAAATCAATAAAATTAAGATTTGAGTTATTAACAAAAAAAAAAATTATTTCCATTTCTGAACTTGGAGGGTAGGACTTTTTAATTTACATCATGACGTATATAGGTCATGTGTCTAATAGCTTGTTACTTTCATGTAATATCCAGTTAATCTTTAGGAATTTAAATAGAAAATTCTGCCCCCTCCTCTCTTAAATGCATATTTGTTTCCAGATGCTACGTTAGTGTGTCAGACTGAGTTCAGGTCAGCAAAATGCTGAAGAAAATAATACACTGCACCTTTACAGCCACTGCACTGTAAGAACTCAGAGTGCTTTAGAAAATTCCATGAATTCACCTAAAAACTTAGCTGAGAGACATAACTCAATTATTCAAGGCCGATGCATCTGATGAGAGATGCTTAAACCTCTATTTTCTCATCACCATTCAGTATACTTTCACTGTGACCAAGATGAAGTCAAGTACCTTCAGGTGTGGATTTGACAGGGCGCAGGGGCAAGAAAGGAGAGAGAGGATTATAAAATTCTTCTAAAGACAAGACAAGGTATCTCATATCACATTCACAAAGGAATGGCTTTTGGATTTTTGATCGAGTACAGAATTCCTGTTAATGCATAGTTGCCAAAACAGATGCCCTGATTAATGAGAACAGATGGATTACTCCAGAGGGTCTGCAGATTCAGACAGCGCTTTCACTAAATGAAATGCTAATGATCTGGCACTGTGCTCCTCTGTGTGGATGAGGCATCAGCACTGATATTTTATTTGTGTTTGGTGCAGTTAGAATGATCCGTTTTTGAATTTTCAGGTGTAAATTTCTAGTATTTTTTTAGAATATTTTTTTAGAACTTTTTAGGACTTTTTTAGAATATTTGCATGTAGCATTTTTAAAATGCATTTTCTTCAAGCAAATCAATCACTTGTTTGATTCTGGTGGAAAAATAACTGTACATGAAGATTTATCACTGTTACATGCAATACAATCTAGTTTCCCTGCAACTTCTTCACCATAGTTTTCAGCTAAAATTACTTTTCTGAACACTTTATAGCTCAAAGTTACTTATGCAAAATGGTCAGCTTTTTTTCTCAAATCTGACATTAATCACTATTTTTTATTAAAAAAAAATACTGTGGTGAATTTTCCAGGTGCTTCATTTAATAACACATTTTAAAAATTAATATTTACTGGTATTAAAATTATTTGTAGCTATGTCTAATATCTGTATTAGTCTGAAGACAAATATTAGAACAGGCAAATAAATTTGCAGTCCAAATTACATGTTACGTTATCTGGGCAAAAAAGGATTTTCACTTATAGAGGAACAGCAGGGAGAGGAAGGGAAGTTTCAGGTCTCTGTGTTTGTTAATGGATGTATGTTGGATTTGGAAAAAGAATAATTGCTCCAACATATCTTTTGTTTTCCTTCTACTATTTTTACCCGAAAGGAAAGTTCTGAAAAGCTAGAGAGTTTCAATTTAAATACTGCTGTGGTGATGCACTGTTCTTTATCTTACATTTAAAAAATAACAAGTCTTTTATTTTCCAATGGTTAAAGCTGTCTGAAGCAGCTGACTCAGAACACTCTTTTCTTCTTTTGAGGAACTCCTTTCATCTAAAAATATGCTTTGGAAGATAAATTTTTGACTACTGCAGATCATAAAACCATGTTTTTCTTTTGTTATTGAAAGAGAAGTCCGCTATTTTCATGATTTACACTTACCTATTTATATATTTCTGCTGTTTTCTTTTTTATTTGTTTCTGGAAAGACCATGATAATAATGCAGAAGAACTCAGTTACTCATATACATAATTTAGGGCTAATCAAATTTATTGGGAAGAAAATATAATTCTTTAATCTCAAGGGAAGAATCTTTAGTTGTTTCTTGCTGTAAAGAATCTGCTTCTACAATCTAGCAGACATTATATGATTGCTTTTGGAATTATAAAATAAAAAAGTAAACTCCTTTAGGAGTTCTAGCAAATGTACATACCTGACGTGGGTGTCAAAGAGGGCAGAGCTAGAAATTTGACGTGACAACAAAATGGGGTAACAAAGGTAAAGAATCTTGCAATTTACAGTGATTGTAATGACTGACTGAAAAATTTGCTACTGATATTCCTCTTGGAATAATAAAAAAATCATATGTTCAGACACTGAATATTGGCACAAACAATGAAGAATCAGTAGTAGCCAAAAGAGACAGGTAATTTGGAGCAGCAGAGTCTGAAGAGAGATCTACTAATAACATAGAATCACAGAATCACAAGGTTGGAAACGACCTGCAAGATCATCTAGTCCAACTCCCCTCCCATTCCTATCAGTGCCACAAGCTACTAAACCATCTCTGGTAGCTCCACATCCAGGCACCTCTTGAACACTGCCAGGGACAGCGACTCCACCACCTCCCTGGGCAGCCATTCCAGTGCCTGACCACCCTTTGAGAGGAAAAAGGACATAAAATTGCTTCCTGACATTTTTTGAGTCATTTACATTTCCCACTCTCACAGGGCTCGCTAATCTACTAATAACATGCATCAGTGCTATAAACTGCGTGCATGCTTGAAAAGTGCCAGCATAGCAGGGATGCCAGAGATTTTGTTTTGTGGTCTCAGAATAGCCTGGTAAGTGGCTGGCAGTCCATTTTGCTCTAACATGACTATGTAGTCAGTAACTTGCTAACCTGTTACTTTCCCTAATATTTGGTTAGGAATATAAGAGTTGCGCACCATGACAGTATGTTGAGGAAGAAAGGGCAGCTTGAAATAATTTGAATTTGATGCAGAGTATCTTCAGTTTCCATCATTTAATTAAAGAAAGATGAAGGCCACGTGGAACAGGCATATTTGATGATTACCTCCTTTTGATGATGACTTCTCTTTTCAAACTAATTTTCTGTGACAACTGTATTGCCTCTTCTAAATCCATTTCATGAGCACCCTGGTTCCTATTCTCCTCCTTTTCTAAACAGAGCTTCATGGTATCTTATCCATACATTCTACTGAAATCTGTTACAGGGAAGCTATTGTATTCAACAACTATTTTTATCCTTGTACATCAAATTTGACAGGTTCTGGAGGCTATGAATTAAATTCATGGTGTTTGACACTAATTATATTTCCTGCCACTAGTTACTTATTAATCACATAAGCTTCTTATACAGTTTTCTCCTTCTATGGGTTGTGTAGGACTTCAGATCTGATAAGAATAAGTCAGAATAAGGCAACGTGGGATGCTGTAGTTTCCACACCTTAGTAAGGCAGAAATATCAAACTGTTGCAAAATATCCAATGAAAATCTCCTGTTCCCATGCCTCATAGTAACACATACCTGTTAAAATTAATCTTTATCTCTTCACTGATGCAACCTAGAGTGCATTAACAGCCAGGATGAAAGCTGGCTTTAGACCTTGCACTGCTTGTGATTCATTAAAAACCATGTAAGTGGCATAAGTGAGCCCTGTAAGTGAGAGTGGGTAATGTAAATGACTCAAAAAATGTCAGGAAGCAATTTTATGTTTGTACTGAATGGGACCATAAATGCAGCCATCTGTGCTGCTTTCTCTGTTGTCTGCCATTAAAAGATAACAATAGATGAACACTGGACATATGATATTTATGCTTCATTGACTTCCTGATGGATTTCACATGTGTTTCAGGCCAGCAGGATGAATCCTGCAGATCCTTACTGTCCCTTCTCCTTCTAAAACAATCTGCAGACAACTGCTCTTGGACTGTGGTCCCCAATACTGCTTGATTTTGGAGTTGGACAGAATTGTCCTTATGAGACAGCTGGCCTCTCTCTGTGGAACAATGGATTTCCATGAATAGCAAACTCTCTATGGTGCTCCCACTGAGTGATGGAGTAGCCTTGGGGCTCTCCCGTTTTTCAATGAAAGGAGTTTTGTTACCCTTGAGTTTGCAGAAGTATCTGGTGATGAACAGGTAGTTAGTGAAATTCTCCATGAAAGTGTCAGGAGAAAAGTGTTTTATAACAGTTGAAATGAAATGTCTGGAAAGAAAGAGGGAGTTTTAAATTTGTTGAACTTCATAGTCTGGCAGCTTCTGACACTGATGGAAAGACTGCTTTGATATCTATAAACTCAGCTCAGCCTCTGAAATAGATATGGGGAGAGAAAATAAGTGCAAAAATGTCTTTAAACACTTCCATAATCATAGTTACGTGACAACTGCAAACCAAATGTGTGCACTTTACAAGGAAAAAGCACTTTTATTTTCATTTTGCAAACTCAGCCTGAGAATAGAGACCCTGATGGATATTTTCCAGCTTCAGCTTGGACAAAAATTACAAAGCATACAGCAGCTAGAGCTTGGCCAACAAGACTGTAAGTGATGCATAAGGCAGAATTTGAACCTAGCTCTACTCTCAAAAGTTTAATTGGCTCCCTGGGGCAAACTGTCAAGAAAAGAAACTCTGGATTAGAGGCAGCCTAAAAGCAGTTTCAGTTCATAGGGAACGTAACCCTCAGTTCTCTGAGTTACTTTACCTTAATATCTTGAAAATATGATTAAATACAACTTGTGAGTGTACAACAAATACATACTGCTTAACAAATAGAGTAAGTTGCTTGGAGTAACCTACTACTAGGCCAGACGTTAGCATTCTCAGCCTACCTTGAAATCACAGGCACTCTTTAAGTGTCAGGTAAAATTTAGAGAGCCGTCGTGGGAAAATTTTGTTCTTTGGAAGAGCCTGATCCTAGTTTTTGCCAGCATACTGCTTTCGAAAATCTTTTTATTCCTTTTTCCTAGTATTCCCATGTTCTGCACATTTTCACGTCAGCATTCATCTCTCAATACTTCTAGTTACTGACTATTCCCACATTAACTCTTTGGTTCTATGATATTGTTTTTGTGTGTTTGTTTTTGTTTGGTTTGGTTGGTTTTTGGCATATTATTTTTTTTCCTCTTGCATGATATTGCTTTGTGGAATCATTCATTTACAGACTGACAAAATTGTTTGACAGTAAAACTGAGCCAATATCATGTAGTTGAACTTCATAAAACTGGAATCTTGCCCACAAAGGCACGGATTTGTAGGGAGAGGCTAAAACATTTAACATCTTAGTCAGTCCTCATTTCCACTGTCCTTGTGTTACCATCAGCCACGTAGTGTTGGAGCACTATGGAGACCAGGACGTGTGGAAAGGGTGATAGTTTTGAAAAGCTAAAAGTTATCTTGGAAAAAGATCCAAGATGATATATCTGCATTTACCAGTAATGTTGAGTGATAAAGCAGATCTTTAGAAATATTGCTGGGGGACCATATTTCCACCTCTTTACTCATCTGGGGGTTTTACTTCATGTCAACTCTATTCAGCTTCAGCAACCTGACCTCACACCAGTGGCATGGCAGAGGTGTACTATATACACAGCTAGAGTACATCTTCTGATTTGTTTTCATTCAGAAAGAATGTCCTTGCATACTCCAAGACACAGAGTACAGGCATTGAAGTGAACCAAGAGGGACATTACCTTCAAACAAGGACTCTCTTCCAAATTTTTGTGCTTACATAGATGCACACCGTACTCAAACAACAGCAACAAAGCCAAAATAACAAAAAGATTATTTTTATCTCTCTGAAGAGGCAAGTCATGGCCATCCATCTCTTGGTATAGGTCTTTCTCCTTCCCAAGCACACGCAATCCAGATTGGTTACACAACAAAAGCCCTAACCCATCCAGGTGGATGCCTCTGTAAAATCTGCAGTATAAAATATTGCTGTAGGTTTTGTGTTTTACAGTGCCAACAACAGATGTGGGAATGCTCCAGTTCACCTCTTCAGCACCTGAATCCTCACTGCGTGTCTCTTCTTTCTGTTAGAAAATTCTGCCTATGAAATTAATCATTCTCTTTGCTCTTACAGTCTTGTCAGCTTCAGGTAACAATTCACTGCATTTATATAAAGGTTCTATTATATTTATTCCAGTAGCAAACTACTGAAAACTGAAAATTTATGGAATTCTGTTTTTTGCCAACTAAACAGACATGACGAATTTATATTTACTGCATGGCTGTAAAGACAATGCAGAAAGGACCCAGATGTTTAAACTTCTTCCTTTCTTCAAATAAATGCTCAGGAGCCCTAGTCCACAGTGAGAATCCTGTCATTCTGTGCATCATTGCATTGTGAATTAATTTTTGTCACTGATTTTTAAAACTGTAATGTTTACATTTATTTTCTTCAGTGGTCTGGCATCATGTGACTTATTAGATTGATCTAGATGTAGTGCATTGTCTAAATCTTTTTTCATTAGTGGAAATGGCAAAATTTTGGTAAAAAGATGAACATGAGCAATGTGCTGATTTTGAAGAGAAAATTAAAATATATTAAAACTGCTATGCCACGTGAGCATTTGCAGAAATTTACTTTCCCAAGGTATATATCAGGTCAAACCAGCTCTCTGCAGCACAACACATTGCTCTCTGGTGCAAAGTGGAGTTGATCACTCCAGCACATAAACTAGCACCTTCACCTGAATATTTTTTTTAATTAATTATAACTTGGGTGAAACAATGACAATAACAGAAACAGGAAAGGGAGAAGTAAGCAAAATTCAGAAAGATAGAAAATCTTAAAATATTCATGTGATACAGATGTCCATAAACCAGAACGATGCGTAAACTTGTCTTATACGAGCAAAATGCATGCAGCATCTCTATGCTTTGCATTAAAATAATAGCAAACACTTCTAGCTGTAATCAGGGAAAATGGATGTTTACACTGTGATCCAAAGTATTTTCTCTAGCAGGTGGATTCAAAGTGTCTTGTTAATCCTTTTTGATGCAAAGTCAATAAATTGATAGCTTCTGTGTGTATTCACAGGGGCATATTTGACTTTTTGCTCCAACTCAGAATGAAGATATATTTTTACCAGAAAGTAAGAAAAAAATCTGAGGAGACAAAAAGGGTCTGATTCTTTTCCTCACTTTTTTGATCTTTGGTTCTCCTTCCTTCTGTAAGCTGGGAGTAGGAAAGTGCACTTTTTTCGAAGCCTAATGGAGGTTACCAGGAGTAGGGTAGCAACTGCTGACAATAAAAGGTTGCTGAAGTTGCTGCTTTTCTCCTACTGTTCCTTATCTTCCAGCTTCTCCTTCTTCTACAAGGATAAGATTCAGTAAAAAGAGATAGGCATGGTTTTCTGAGTACAGTTTCATTTCAAGTCACTGGATTTACAACGAAGTTGGAAATGCCTTCATTCACTTGTTTTCCTGATGAGGCTAAATTGATTTTGAAAGTGGGAATCAATTTCATTATGCCTGGATGAGAAACAATGACAAATTATGATTGAAATAGAGATGACAGATGAATTACTGCCTGATACCGAGGAATGATTCTATGTTTTAGTCAGAGCAGCCAGATGAAAGCTTACTGTCCTCATGAGCCCAGTGCAGTTGCAGGGCGGGCTGGCTGTCACTTGCGTTCTCCTCCAGCATTGGTCTGGCTCCCAGTCTTGCCCATGCTTTGTTCCCTCCCCTGATGGATGGTAGACTTCAGACTCTCAAAGATTTGGAGTGGAAACCTACTTTGGCTTGGCACTTCTGTCTAGTGCCAACTGGCACTATAAAAGAGCTGAATATCAGTGATTTGTTACAGCTGAATAACTCTTTTCAGGGTGAGGCACCAAATGTTTGTGTTTTTCAGACACAGGCTCCATAGTGTTTTTTGTTAGCTGGCATCTGTTCCAGTGCCCAGAAGCTTTCCAGCTTTGCTGAGTGGCTGGATTTTAGATATATCTTCTTGGGCTGCTGATCTTGTCAGCCAGCATTCATGGGGAAGACCTTGAGCAGTGAGGAAATAGAAAGTTAAAATTCATCTTAATGTTTTTTAGTGCTTGTTATGTTGATCCAGCCATAATGGAAAAATCTCTCTTACTGTAGTCCACAGAGCAGTTCTGGCGTAGCAAAAGAAAATGGGATCACTATAACTTAAGTATTATTTGCCTTGCAATATCTTTCGAGGGTTCCATATTTAGAACTGACCCACATAAACGAGTTCTTAATAAGCTGCTTCCTCAGCCAAGTTAAAACATGCAGGAAAAAATGCTGAGAACTTTTGAACTTCTGAAGTTGTCAGCTGGCCAGAAGTAAGAGCTTGATGTGCAAAGATTATGGTATTGATAACTGTTACTTTAAGATCAATCTTGCACACTTCTTTATGAAATAAATGTGAATGCTTTCAACTGTACTTAAATTCCCATCAAGGTAGATACCAGAAGAGAAGAATGGAACAACAATCCCACTTGCTAGAACAGTAATTTATTTTGCAAAGGCTCAAATGTGTTAGATTCTTCATTTCCAGTAAGCAAAATGCAAGGAGTATAATTGGTTCTGTTCTAGATAATGATTGGTAGTATCATGATAATCAAAATAATAAATTTCCTCTCTTTGGACTGACTTCTATCACAATATGTTTGTGTTTGCATTATTCCTTTCTTCAGAACAACATTATAAGTACGGATACATATGTACAAGAGATCTAGATCTATTCTGAACAGAGCCTTGTTAACTTCAGTTGGATAATGTATCTCTGGGACTTTACTCCGTGATCACAGAAATTAACAGTAATTTGGCATACCTCTTCTGTTCTATTCCTTACACTTTTTCCTGTTTTAACCTCATAAAGTCTCCAAAGCTCCTGTAGAAATTAATTTTCTCTTCTTTCTATAATTTGCACTTACAGTCAATTATTCCCATTTCAATTTTGTCTGGAGAGTATAGTTTTGTAGAAAAAAAGTAAATGAGAAAAAGATATAGCAATTACAAAATTTACAATGTAGTATTTATTGCAGATGACAAAGAGTGCCTTAAAAGTTAGTCATGTTTCTTTTTTTAATGTTTTTTTTTCTTTGAGACATACAGAGATCTAAATTTTCTGCAGATGTAATGGGTTGAAACTATTGCTATGTACAACAGTAGATAATTTTTCCCAGCCTTTTTAAATCTCCCACAGCATAAAATTTATGGGCTTTTCTTCAATAATAGTCAATCTTAAGGAATATATAGGAAACAAAACAAATTTTTGTGAGACATACAATTTTATTATTGGAATTACAATGATTTTCTTAAAAAAAAAAAAAAAACAAAAAAAAAACAAAAAAAAACACACCATAGCTAGTGGTGATTTGCATTGATGTTTTTTCTTGGTTGTTCCATTTTTATTTATTTTTTTTTTCTGAGCAAGAATAATTGAGTATGAGGAATAAAGAGAGTTCTCAAGTATTCTCTCTGTTGTAAAGTTTTAATCTGGGGTTTGTGTAAAATCCATCCTCATATAACCTAAAGTTCATCCTATATGAAGATCAAGGAAAAATGTTCAAATTCTTTTAAAAGCCATGTGTTCTTTTAACTACTTTTTGTCCTTCCCTTGCTGTGGAGAAAGTAGGTAGAGACCGACATTCTACAGAGTACAGGAACATTAGTTCCACTTTGTTTACCTCAGGGGTTGCTGGCTTCTATATATATATCATTTCTATATTTCCAACTACAGTTGTTTTGAGACATTTTGAGGGCTGCCTACTTCTCGTAGCGGTGCAGCTAATCCCGAGATCATAAAGCAGTCTTTATCCAGAAGAGATCACGCCAGCAAAAAACTTGGGAGAGGGTATGGAATAAGCACAGATCATAGGTCAGTGCAGGATGCTCCTTGATGGGAAGTTTGCTGTTATAGTCTGGTTTTGTTTCAGTTCAAAGCACAAGTAAGAAAAGCTTTCTCTGAAAAAAATCCTGGTAATGCCATACCTGGAGTATTAGATTGGCATTTTTCTGTAAATGCAAATGTGTTGCAATCAACTCTCACTTCTCATTCTTGCAACAAGAGAGGAGATTTTTCAGGATGGCATGTATAATAGGAGTTATTTTTTCTTGTGCACGTCATACCTTTATCTTTTCTTTCCTTGCTGGGAAAAGACCCATCCCTGTGATAAAGAATACAAGAAAGGAGGTACCTTGAGCTTTTCCTTGCTCTCAGTGAACTCAGTAAGTGGCAAGAGCACAGGTTGTATGTTTAGCAAATAAATTATTCTGTCTGGATTCTGTTTCCTTTCCTCCTTCTCTCCACATCACCTATGTCCAAACAGTGGATTCCAGCCTCATAGGGTAGATTCATATCTTGAAATCTCAAAAGATTGATAGTGTTTTAAATTTGGTCATTGAAGTCAAGATGGTTTCCATTATGTTTCGTATGAATGGCCAAGCACTTTAATTTATTCTGTTGCTTTTGAATGAACAGTGTGTTAAAGAATATAAATAGCTGCCTAAAGAATGTATGATGATCACTCATTACCAAATTGTTTACTTCAACAAAATGCTAATACTGAAAAAAACCAAATTAACTGCATTTATCAGTCCTTACCGTTCACAGCATCTTAAGCATGCAAGATTAAAAGTTGTTCTTGTTTGACTGAGTTATAATCCAAGTAGACACACTTGTACTCCCTATAAAGCCCACTGCATCTGTCTGATGATAGGCAAAATTGGTGCTACTTACCACAGACACAGTCTGAGGTGCTTTCTTCGTATTTCAAAGCTGTGAAATAGAAGAATTTGCCACTGAAGATTCAATTAAGCACCTTGATGGAGATAACAGAGAAAATGTATCCATACATTTCAAGCTCCTCTCCAAACACTCTCCTGGACAATCGTGGTAAAGTTCTGTCTCTTGTTCCACCAGGGTTTGCTACTAAACTCAGTTCTTTAGAATTTGTTTTTGTTCCCCTATTTGCAACCAAAGCACCTTCTGAATAATTATTATGAATACCCAATGTAAAATCTCTGGCTGAAAGACCTTGAAAATGTCAGTTTCTCCCATTGTAACAAATGTTATAAAGTTACATCTAGCCAATACATTAAAGAATAAGTCACGTGCTCCTCCTGAAGAGCTAAGTAAGAGAGTTTTAAATTACAATCTTTTACAAATGAGAGGTATTCCAAAAAATTTTGAGATTGCATTAGAGTGACCCTAGTGTTAGAAAGGACACAGCTGCTGATAGTCTAACAATGAAGATGTAATAACGTTACTCTTACAAGCATGATTCATGTGATCACAACACATGTAGTCCTAGCATGTATTCAACTGGAAGACTTTTAGTGCATGTCAAGTTCCTTTTGTTAATGCTTGGCTTCTCTTTCTGTTGCTTAAACAAAATAACAAAAATTTCCCAGGTTTTATCCAGTAGTTTGCAATTGCTAAATTTCAGTTGAAACAGATTATCATTAAATCAATTTCTAAATTGCACGAACATTTAAATCTCCTGAAAGTAATAAATGAAATCATAAAGTTGAAAAATGCAACTTCAACCTCCATTTAAAAAAAAGAATCTCCAAAAGCAAAACAACTTTAACTCGGCCACCAAATTCATATGACTAATTTAAAGTCCATCCTTAGCTCCAGACTTCCTTGACTTGAATTTGTTTCAGAAAAAAGTCATCCTTTTTTTTACTTATAATTTTATTAATATGAGTAATAAATAATGTATGCTATTATGTCAGTAGTATTAAAATGGATGGCTCAGTGAAACATGAACAATTTGTGCTTTTAATTTAATGTCATATTTTATTATATTCTTTCATTTTTAATGTTATTCATTGCATGTCTTAGTCTTTAATCAGTCTTTTTCAGTGACTAGCTTTGTTTTTCACAGTATGCAGTTTGCTTTTCAGATGTAAGTATAAATTCCTAAGAACGTTGTTAACATTAACCTTGATCTAAGTGAGTCTTTCTGAAAATGATTTGAGTGTGTGACTAATACATTAACGTATAAAGTTTGTACTTATAAGTTACCAGTGTATAACTTAGCAGTGTAACAAACTAGGTTTTTAAATAATCAATCTGCACAATATCTTCTGCTTGGTCCAAGGGACAGCGGTCCAAGTCTGAGGAAGGACTCATTGAGCAGTCTGAGAACAAACAGAAAACACAAAATAGCTCCTCTTTCAAAAAGAAAGTATTCATTGATAGATCTCAGCACACCAACAACCTAACCTTTTCATCTTTGTAAATACAGAAGGCGTTGCAGAATAGAATTGAACACTCCTTAAGGAACACTCCCTTACTGACAAATGTGCCCATCTCATTCTTCTTGCCTTTGACTTTTTTTTTTCTCTGTTGTATTTAGAGCAGTTCCATGCTCCACAGTTCCTTGATCTGCAGTAATTTATTTCTGCAGCATTATTTGCTGGCAAATCTTGTGAAAACTGAGGTTAATCCTTTTCAGGTATGATGAAAACTTCCTTCTCATTATAGTATGAATTAACCATGGACAAAAGTAACAGTAACATCCATTCAATCTAAAACATCCATCTAAAACAAGTGGAAAATATCGCTATGTTTGTGAGTGATGGTTTTGTAACTGGGCAGGATTTCCTGGGATGGTAATGCCTTCATTCTCAGGCAGTGGTTCTTTTTGTCAGCCATTTCTTTTAGATAAACACATGAGAATTGTTACGTAGGAGTTATGAGCTTCCACATACATTGTCACTTTATGCAGTAATCTGAATCTGTCTCCAGCTCATTAATTTCCATGACAATAAGCCATTATGTTTCTTTTGCCAATATCTGACAGAAGGGAATCTTGCTCCACTACAGCTAGGCAAGCCTACAAGTTACTATTTTTATCTACTGGGAAAGGAGGAAAGCCCTGAGTGGAAATCATTGATGGCAGTGACCATCAGCAGGACATCAGTGTTTGTTGCCTGAACCTGAGCTCCTGCTAAAAGCTGATGTCTGCAGCTTCAATTACTCCTTGCCTTCTCACTTCTTGGCCACAGGGCTGAATGTTCCTTCACAAACCACCTTCAGTCACACCCAGGCGCTAATTGCTTAGTAATGAAAGAATTAATTATCACATTATTATAATTTTAATTACCTAGGAGACTGGCATAGACTGAGACCTGACTACCATAGATGTATTGTTTTCTATAATCATGAAATCTACTTTCCACTTATCTAGGAAGAAATGCATTTACATGTACGATATTTAGAAGCTTTTATTTTTGTTCTAGGGAAGACTTATGTGAAGAATCACAAGGCACTTCTATCATGTGCTGTGCAGCCAAGCTGTATGGAAACTTGCGTGAGAGATTTCACAGCCTGGTTTCAGAATTTTCAGAAGGTACTGTCATAATCTGTTTCAAGAGTCTGTGTACTCGGGAAAATTGTTACCTGTAACTAAAAGACAGAGAGGCTTAGAAAATAAGAACTTATAGCAGAAAACCTTAGACATGGAGCGGATTGCAGCAAAGAGAAAAGAATTATCTTTTCCTTGTATCTACAGTGGACAGGACAAGATGTAATGAGGCTAAATTAGATCAAAGGAGTTTTAGGATAGACATTAGGGAAAATTTTCTCACAGTGATGATAATTAACCACTGAAATATCTTACCTTAAGAGAGCATGAGCTCCCCATGGTTACAGCTTTTTAAGGATAGTTGGAAAAAAGCATCAGTGAGGTTTGGCTTAGGTTCCTTTGTTCCTAGTTTGTTGCAGTCAGTTACACCATGGAATATTAACATCAGTCAATATCTTCCACACAAAATGCTTAGTAGAATGTTCTAACTGCCAGTGTACTCAGGGAGTTGGCTCAAGCAGATTGGCTCTCTAGTAGATATTAAGACAATTTTTCCTGTTTATCTTTATAGCTCTATGGGGGATCTGTTGCACCTGTTCCCACACACAAGTAAAGCTTTTCACATTTTTCTAGTAAAATTATATATTTATTGAATGGGAAAACTAGTTTTTTATTGTATAAAAATGTTACCTACTTCAGAGGATAATGGGTTTTCTGCCAGTAGAGCCTTAGTTTGCAAAAGCTAAAGTCAGAAATAGAATCAGCTGCTTTTGGAATCAGCAATTATTATACGATATGTGTCTAAATAATTTATTTGCAACAAGATTGCATAAAGGCTAAATGGATTTGTTTTTTCAACTAGGGATCTGACTGTAGACCAAAAAAAATAAGAAAAGAAAAGAAAAGAAAAGAAAAGAAAAGAAAAGAAAAGAAAA